>NC_092874.1:321501466-322101466 GCF_028372415.1 Notamacropus eugenii
AAATATATGTGTGTGTGTGTGTGTGTGTGTGTGTGTGTGTGTGTGTGTGTGTGTGTACAATAGATTCAGGAAAAACAATGTCAAAATTCATCCGGTAGAACAAAATGTCCAGAATAGCAAGGGAACTAATGAAAAGAAATGCTAGGGAAGGTGGCCTAGCCCTAACAGATCTCAAATTGTATTAGAAAGCAGCAATCATCAAAACCACTTGGCACTGGTCAAGAAGGGTAGACCAGTGGAATAAGTTAGGTACATAAGACACAGTAGGGAATGAATATAGCAATGTACAGTTTGATAAACCTATGGACCCCAGTTTCTGGGATAAGAACTTACTATGTGACAAAAAATGCTGGAAGACTGGATAACAGCATGGCGGAAACTAGGCATAGAACAATGCCTGACACTGTACACAAAAATAAAGTCCAAATGGGTACATGATCTAGGTATAAAGACTGATACTATAAACAAATTAGTGGAGCAAAGAATAGAGTATTTATCACATTTATGGAGAAAAGAAGAATTTTTAACTAAACAAGAGACAAAAATATTACGAAGTGCAAAATCAATAATTTTGCTCACATTACATGGAAAACTTTTTGCACAAACAAAACCAATGCAATGAAGATCAGGAGGGAAGCAGCAAATTGGGAAAGAATTTTTGCAACTACTGTCTGTGATAAAGGCCTCTTTTCTAAAATATATAGAGAACTGAGTCAAATGTACAAGAATAGAAGTCATTTCCCAATTGATAAATGGTCAAAGGATATAAATAGGCAGTTTTCAGAGGAAGAAAATAAAGCTATCTGTATTCATTTGAAAAAATGCTCTAAATCACTATTGATTAGGGAGATGCAAGTCAAAACAACTCTGAGGCACCACATTACACCTATCAGATTGGCTAACATGACAAAACAGGATGGTGATAAATGTTGGAGAATATGTGGGAGAATTGGAACACTAATTCATTACTGGTGAAGCTGTGAGCTGATCCAGTCATTCTGGAGAGCAATTTCGAACTATGCCCAAAGGACTACAAAAATGTGCATACCCTTTAACCCAGTAATCCTGGTTCTAGGACTGTATCCCCAAGAGATCATAGAAATGGGAAATTGTCGCACATGTACAAAATTATTTATAGAAGCACTTTTTGTGGTGGCCAAAACCTGAAAATCAAGGAGATGGCCATCAATTGGGGAATGGCTGAATAAATTATGGTATATGAATGTATTAGAATACTATTGTAAATGTAAGAAATGATGAACAGGAAGACTTCAGAGAGGCCTGGAAATGCTTATATGTACTGATGCTAAGCGAAAGGAGCAGTACCAGGAGAACTTTATACACAGGCACAAACACAGTGTGTGAGAATTTTTTCTTGTGGACTTAGAACTTCATTGCAATGCAAGAGCTTAAAAAATTCCAAGTGGTCTCTTAAGGCAGTTTGTCTTCCACATCCAGAGAAAAAAGTATGGAATTCAATCACAGAATGTAGCAGACTATTTTCTTTTGTATTACATTTTGATTTCTTTTATGATTTCTCCCATTCATTTCAATTCTTTTATGCAACATAACTAAGGTGAAAATGTACTCAATAGGAATGTATGTGTAGAACCTATATAAAATTGTATGCTGACTCTGAGAGGGAGGTAGAGAGAGAGGGGAGAAGGAGAGGGAGGGAAAGGGAAATATCTAAGTAAAATGGAAGTCATTGTAGAACACTGAAAACAAATAAAATAACAGAAAAGAAAACAAACAAAATATGCTATTTTACAACTTGTAATCACCTCTCTAAAATTATTGCACTAAACTCATTTTCAGGAAATGTACTTATATTATTCATTGTGGTTTGTTTGTTTGTTTTTATTTTTTGGTTGAGAATTTTTTGTGATCTTAAAAGTAGCTCTTGGTTAAAAGTAAACTTATGAGTAAAACTTATACTGAATGTGATATATAGCCTCAATCAACATTTTGGTTCAAATTCTCACTAATATAATGAAATTCATAGATATATGAAATATTTTTAAACTAATTTCTTGGAGTTTCCTTATTTGTCTGCTAGGAAAGCCAAGGTTGGGAGAAGATAAAAAGAAACAGGTATTTAGGTCCTAAATGATAGTCAGAAGAAAATAATCTTCAGCAATGAATAAAGAAAAATAAAAAAAAAAAAAACTTAAAAACTAAGCTAAAATGCTTTTTGAACACTAGAATTTTCACAGACTAAAATGGTTAAGGAAAAGTAGAAAAAAAACCATTTTATCCAATCTTCTAATTACCAGTGCTTTTATATCATTTTATGTTATCATTTTTAACTTGCAATGTAAGGTAAACATCATTAGATAGATAGATAGATAGATAGATAGATAGATAGATAGATAGATAGATAGATAGATAGATAGATATAGATAGATAAATATAGATAGATATCTATGCAGACAGATATCTGTCTATCTATATCTATATATCTGTATCTATATCTATATATCTATTTGTCTATATCTACAGATAGATAGATAGATAGATAGATAGATAGATAGATAGATAGATAGATAGATAGATAGATAGATACCAATGAGTGGCAGCCCAAATATGGGCAATGAACAGTTTTCCCCTAAAACTCACAAATGTAGCAATTATTCTGGATGCAAAGTGAAAACATTTTCCAAATAGTTGCTTCCATTTGGAATAGTTTGTCATTTAATTCCCCCTGATGCTCCACAATTGGATTTCAGAGAAAGCTTTTATCTTTCTAGAGATGACAGTATGAATCCATTACTTTTTGGTGGTATTTGTGCATAGTCTCTTTGTATCACTCCTAAAAATTCCAACACAACTAATTTAAATTTTAGTCAAATGTAATCAACAGAAATATGGGTAAATATTAACATCTTCACAAAGCTAATAAACACTTAAAATTTGCAGCTGTCTACTATGTGAATTACTCAGCCCTTTGTCTCCTTCTCTTTAGCTCTGCATAATGAGTATTAATTTCCCCTAGTAATTAATCCAGGGTTTCGCTGAAGATGTATTTTATTTTTCTTAATCAGGGTAGCATCTTTTAGATTATTTCCTGCTTTATTTCTTGTATTTAAAGAAAGGAACATTTCTCAAAATATTTGCATTTCCACAAGTCATGCTTTGGTCCCCCAAACCATTTAATGTACCTCCTTCTGGCAAATGATTCTTATTCTTGGGTTTGTGCATCATTCTGATACTAAATTGTTAAATGCATCCTGAAAAGTGATCTAAATAAGGTTTTGTTTTTGATGTTCACATACTCATACAAATGAAAGGACATAATTCCCTTTCTATCGCTATTTTACTTTTGCTATTGAAAAATGAATTAACCTATTTTCCCAAACATAAATGGGTTCAGATTTTTACCATAGATAATTACTGATTAGCTTTCCTTCTTGCAAAGGATAATTCTATTACAGGTGCCTTAGATTTTATGCCCTCCTTTCTTCTCTAATAGTTTGCTCTCCCTCATCCCTCTTCCTGATATAGTATACATTATCCTATATCACAGTTCCTGTTCTTAGCTTACCTTGAGAAAAATTTCTATACCAAATGCCTTCATTTCTTTTTCTCTTACTTCCTCCTTTATTCTCCACAATCTGGCTTCTGACCTCATTATTCAACTGAAACTACCTTTTGCAAAGTTAGCAAATGATTTTCTAATGAACAAATCTAAGTAGACTTTCCCCAATTCTCATTCTTATTAATTTCTCTGTAGCCTTTCATATTGTTAATCATCTCCTCATGAATACTCTCTCCTGTCTAGTTCTTTGTGATAGTGTTATTTCCTGGTACTTATCTCCGTCAATGCCGTGTCCATTAATTGTAGGTGTCATTTAAGGTTCTTTCTTGGCATCTCTTCTCTTTTCTCTCCATACTATTTTGTTTTGTGTGTCAATGCCTTTTGTGTACCGTGGAATCATCCCTCTGTATATCTCATGTGGGTATTATTGTGTGCTGGAAGAAGGTAGAAGAGATATCTCTAGGCTCTTTTCCACTTCCACTCCCACTTTTCAAGGGAGATTTCATTTTCTGTCTGGAAGTGAAATAAGAGATTACAGTGAGAAACTTGGCCTCTCTGCTGTCCTTCTAGAAAGGGAGTATTGAACTGGAAATATTTTTGCTCCTTTACATATTTTTAATGTGGGTTGTGTGGTCAGTTTCAAGCTTTCTTTTAATTTCTATGTCATTTCTGGGGAGAAGAAGGAAGCCAAGTTTATATCGTAGGCTTGATGCATTTTCCTCCAGTTACTGGTTCCACACTGAACATGGGTAACACTTAGCCAAGAAACCCATTTATCCAAATCATAGCTAATAAATATCAGAGAAGGTAATCATGGGAGAATATAATAGAGTGAAGGAAATCTCCAATTGGAAGTGAGGTAATGTAGCACAAGAGAGCGGGGAGAGGGAGAGGGAAAGGATAAGGGAGAGTGAGAGAGTTTTAGACCTTAATTTTCCTGAGCTCTCTAGTGTAACAAGCTAAGAATCAAGACATTATGGTGGCCAGCATCTCCTGTCATGTCTTCCCAGAGTATTTCCCAGAGTATTATCTTTCAACAACTTGAAGGGTGGCTGGTCTCATTAATCTTCATTCTAGAAGCTGGAAGCCAAAAGCTTCCAGAGTAACTGAAGAGTCAGAAGTAACTCGAAGCTGTATCATAATTCAAGCAAGATGGAAGAAAGTGGGATTGCTCTCAATCTCACCAACTCTGCCATGTCCCTCACATAGGCAGGATATTAATTTGCACCAATGAAGAGAGAATTCCATTTTAGTGTTCTTTGTAACTGGGATTGCAACTTTCTACAGTAGAGCATTCCAGAAAAATCTTGATGAACAACTCATTGCTTGGGAGACAGACTTGGCTTTGGTTTTACATATGTGTGTGTGTGTGTGTGTGTGTGTGTGTGTGTGTATTCACAAAAATAATTACAAAAGTTTCATTTGCTAAACAATTCCAATTAGAAATTATTTTTGAAGCATGTCCAACATAGCCTGCCCATCAGATTGGCTAGCTGCAACCTCCAATACTTCCTTCTCTCCTTTTAACATGTACAAGATGCTTTTCTTCCATGCCAAAGGCACCCAAAGCAGCAAATAGGGGGGAAAAAGAAATGGGATTAAATAATAGAGTACATTAATTGTGCACTTTTTTTCCCTCAGCAAATCTTCCCAATGAAAATGAGAACTCTTTCCCTTAGGTGAAAGTGTGCATACATTTATTTGGAAGTAGAATTAATATGTGAGTCTGTGACAGTTCTTTTAATACTATTTGTGTTGTTATTAAAACAGCACAAGAGAAGTGGCAGAAGAGAAAGTGGTTTTATAGAACAAGGTTGGGATTTTTTATAATTTTCACCTTTTAGTTATCATTGTGCTAAAAATGCCAACTATGCTAAAAATACTATTTACAATGACAATGGAAAGAAATATATTCCTGTAAAATTAGACCTTATGAGTTATTCACTAGGAGCAATTTCATATTTTATCCTGTTATTAAAAGCTGAACAGTGTCAGTGTTCCATACATGATTGTTCATAGCAATTTTATAGTGTTCATAGAATTCAAAATGCTTGATTTTTTACTCTCTGCCTTCTAGAGTCTTACAAGGCTTAATACTGGAAGGATCAGAAGCATCAATTATGCTAATTAACATGAGCATTTAAAATTTTTTGAAAAATAATTTTACTCTAACTTTTATTTGTGCCAATGTACTTTATATACATGTAAGTACAAGCAAATATATTTTTATTCTGAAATATTTTTTCATTATATTATTCTAGGTATCTTCAATCATTTAATATTTTCTGAATATTAATTTTTATTAAGACATATTTCAACATGTGATTGAACCATATATCACTACGTATATACGACACTTAATATTTATTAAAATGGATTTTAGTCTATTCTTCGAATGCCAACTTTACCTTGCCAATATCAGCAATGTTTAAAACATCAAGACATTGCATTGCTTTTGATTTTCATTCTAAAACAGAATTCTATACTTGGAGCAACCACTAAATGATGCCATTATTCAAGTAATTTCATTTTTCATATATTATCAGTTCTTTTATATGAATAAAACATGTTAAAACATTATAAATGAACTAAAAATCCTGCTAGGATAGCAGGCCATAATCCAATTTTTACTTTGGAAAAGAATAGGTTTCCAATTCAATCATATATTATAAAGTAGGTGTATGAAAGCAGAAAGCAAATAATAACAAACAAATGACATACAAGAAATGCTTCAATTCTTCATTTAAAGAATATGGGTTTTTTAGTTACAAAATATTATTTTTAAAGAAATGTAACTTCTCCAGTCAATCTTGATTATGAATCACAATTGGTCAAGTCATTCCTATGGCAACTGTGTTAGATAGATATACACTTGAGTATCCCCTCTCTAATCTTTCCTCCACACAGCTACTGAGGAGATTTTCAGTAGCTAAAGAATTAACAGTGAAATTGTCTTACTCAGTGAACTACAATGACTCCCTTTTGTCTTGAGACGAAAATACAGAGTCCTCTGTTTGACTTATAAATTTCTCCATAGTCATATCCAGATACATCTTTTCAGCTTCATTATTCATTTTTCCACTTAATTTATTCTGAAGACTAATCAAATTAGTCTTCTATTTCTCTCAGATAGTACTCCATCTCTGCTTTCTACCCATGTCTTTGCACATGCCTAGGGCATATTTGTATTTCATTTCTACCTTGTTGAACTACCTGACTTTTTTCAAAATTCACTCAATAACCACCAACTACTGAAAACCTTCAATGAAAGACTCAAATGATAGTCACCTCGCTAAATAAATAATTTCATGCTTATTTGGCATGAATTTTCTCTCTATATACAAGATAATTTTATTTTTATCTTGTATCCTCAGAAAGTAGAAGTATATTATCACATGACTGGACTTAACAAATGCATGTGAATTGAGTAAAAGAAAACAGGAATTTAGGGAAGAGAAAAAAAGAACTCAAATGAAATACAGTGTTCTGTGGAGAAAATATTGTCAGAGGAAATGTTTCACTAGGAGTTCCCCAGACAAAATGAAATCATAAATAATTTTTTTAAATAGAAAAGCCATTTTAAAACTCATTTTAGGATGACTTTAGAAGCTTGACTGACTCCTAAAATTCATTCTGAGTTCATGTAAGATAAGGAGAGTCTAGTTAGCTTGTGAGCAATGCTTTACATTTTAAAGTAAAGTTCAGGATAGGTCTAGCACAATTGTGTCTAATTTACCTTTCAAATTCAAAAGAAGATTCCCATTCACTTTTTAATAGACTTCCATCATATACAGCAATGATTGATTTATATCTCTCAGTGCACAAAAATATGAAAACCCAATTTTACTGAATTTTACTAAATATGTTCATTTGGCAAGTTATGCAACTATTTTGTGTGCATGTGTTCATATATATGTATATATTTAAACATATATACATATAATATATAATATTCACATATTTTTAAATTTATGCATTTATGTTCATCTTTTCCTTTAGATTGTCCACCACTTTTTCTTTCCATCTATATTAAAGTCTAATTTTGAGATATCCTGTAGAAGATAGCCAGCAAAATAGCCCAGTAAAGAAGAATGCAGAGTTTCCTAATCTTCAAATGAATAGCTTGGACTTGATGCTAATTTAAATCTTAGAACCTTGAAGTTTAAATTTACTATCATTCTAATTAAGGTGATAAGAGGTGATAAAGAGGAAACCTGATGTAAATTCCTCTGATTCTGCATCTATAGTGCCTATCTCAGTCATCATGAATAGGTGGAAAAACTGTATAACTTTGTAATGAAAGTGACGAAGTATTGATTCATTTTCTATAGACTTACTGTATACATGTTTAAGACAGATCAATTATTAGACAGGATGATGTGGATGGCATGCATTCTCAAACTGTTCCAATCTGATTTTCATTACTGCCTCTGTCTCAATTTTGTATTAGCATTTTATTATACATAACTTAGAAATTTTAAGTATTTGATATTGTGTATTCACTTAAAAATATTTAATTAATTTCCTGAAGATCAATGTTATATGAGAGAGAGAGAGAGAGAGAGAGAGAGAGAGAGAGAGAGGTATAGTGGATAGGGTATTGGACTTGGAGACAGAATGACTACTTTTTGAAAGCCTGTCTCAGAAGACAGCAGAGTGAAAGAATCTGAGTTTATCTAGAAACTCCTTCAGATCTCTCTAAAAAGTGAATCTGAACAAGTTTTAGAGAGGCAGAATTCACTAAGAGACAGTGTGGCAGATTTAAAACCCAAGACAACCTGGAAGGTCAATGGAAAGGATCTGTTAGATGGCACTGGAGGAGGGCAGAGTGCACAGGCTGCACCAGCAAAGACTCAGCAATAGACGAGTGTAAACAGCCCCAAGTGGACTAAACCAGAAATTACAATGCGGATTCCCCAACCTCTCAGCACAGGATGGGAATTCAGGATACCTGAGTGAGGAAGAAGGGCAGGACCCACAGCCCTGGGGTGAGAGAACCAGGACCCACAACTCAACCACTCCTTGGGTGATCAGCCCACAGACTAAATGTTCAAAAGTCACCTACTTTAACTTCTGGCAACCAAGATGGTGAAGTAAACTGTAAGTGCTCTCACCCTCCCCTTGTTGACCTCAAAAACTCCCAGAGAATATTTCCCTAGGACAAATCTTGTAATAGTGGAGCCAGAAGATGGAGAACAGCAGTCTTTCAACTAGGAATATCGACAGGAAGAGTAACTCTTGTTGTAGCTGAAGGGGCCAGTGCAGGAACAGCAGCATCCCAGCAGGCTTCGACTCAGCAAACCAGGAGGAGATTTTGAAACCTAGGGGAGTAGAGCCAGTAAGTGCCAACACCAGGACCCCAGGTGTGCCTTAGTGTAGTCAGGGGAATTGGGAAGACACATGTGCAGATGAGGTTCACCAGTCACTGAGCTTGCCTATGCTCTGGCTCAGCCACAGGGTAAGAGGAGACCACCAGTAACCAGACCAACCCTCCCACATATCATACACTGCTAGCTTCAGTGGAGCCCTGAGGAAACTCAGAAAGACATCACCTGGCCTTGGCCTTGCCACACACACAATCCAACTCAGAATCAGGTAAACTGCAACATTATATAGCTTCTAGCTGAAAGAATCAGAGGCCACCACACAGAAAGTCAGTAAACAGACCTCAAACAGACCTCTCAGCATAAGAAATGTGGGACAGTCTCCTGAAGCAGAGATCCATTTTTAAAAGCCAGGAAAAAGGCAATCACCATAAGCAAGAAGCAAATCAGAAAAGCAAAGATTATAGAATTTTACTACAGGGAAAATGAACATCAAAATACAACCTCAGAAGGGGCCAGCACTGACAATACACCAACATCTAAAACTGCAAAAGGAAATATGAACTAGTCTCAAGGCCATAAAACATTCTGAGAAGAGCTCAAGGAGGATTTTAAAAGTGAGTTTATAGAGGTAAAAGGAAAAAAAAAATGATGAATGATTTAAAAATACAATTGATCAAATAAAAAAAGAATTCAGTGAAGAGAACAGCTCCTTAAAAGCAAAATTAGTCAAAGAGCAAAGAAAGTATAAAACTTAACTGGGAAAATTGGACAAATGGAAAAGGAGACACAAAAGCAAAATGAAGAAAACAATATGCCAAAATTAGAATTGGTCTAGTAGAATCTAATGATTCAAGAATCGAATTAGCCAAATAAAATCTAAAGAATGAAAAAATAGAAGAAAATATAAAATATCTCATTGGAAAAGCAACACACCTGGAAAATAAATCCGAGAGAGAAAAACTAAGCATTATTGGTCCTCTAGAAAGCTATGATGAATAAAAGAGCCTTGGCAATATCTTTCAAGAAATCATCGAGAAAAACTGCCCTGAAGTTCTAGATTCACAGGGCAAAATGTCATCAAAAGAATCCACTGACCACCTCCTGAAAGAAATATCAAATTGAAAATGTCAAAGAATATTATTGCCAAATTCCAGAACTATCAATTCCAGAACTATCCAGAAATACTGCATGCACTCAGAAAGAAATAATACAAAAATTAGGAACAGCAATCAGTATCACAAAGAACTTTGCAGCTTCTACTTTAAAAGATCAGAGGGAATGGAATATGATATTCTGTAAGGCAAATGAACTTAGACTACAACCAAGGGTCAATTACCCAGTAAAATTGAGCATACTCTTTCAGGCATTTCCAGGGATTTCCAGACCTTCTTGGTGAATAGGCCAGAGATCAATAGAAAACTTGATCTTCAAATATAAAGAGGCATAGAAATGTAAGCATGGAAAAAGAAAAAAAAAGTGTTACTCAACATGAACAAATTGTTTTCATCCCACCCTATATGAGAGGATGATACTTGTTAATCTTGAGAATTGGATATTTGTTATGGCATTTTAAAGGGATATACCAAAGAGAAAGTGTGGGTATAAATTAAGTGATTTGATGATAAAAAAAACATAGAATTAAAGTTTGGAAATGGATTGTAACAATAGAAGAGGAAAGGAGGAGATAGACCAAGGTAAATTTCACTACAGAAAGAGCGACAAAAATATATTTTAGTTGAGGGAAAGAAAGCAGGGAGAGGAACATTGTTTGAGCTTTCCTCTCATCAGGTGTGGTTCAAAAAGGGAACAGCAAAGTCAGTTAAGCATAGAAATCTAACTTGCCCTACAGACAGTAAGAGGGTAAAGGGGAATGAAAAGGGAGAGAGATTGATAGAAGGAAGAGACGATTTAGGGAGGCAGTGGTCAAAAGTAAAACTCTTTTGAAGAGGAGAAGTGAGAAGGGAGAAATAAAAGCATAAATGGGAGGGAGAGAATGGAGAAAAAGACACAGATGGTAATCATAACTATGAATGTGAATGAGATGAAGTCTTACCTTAAACAGAGGCAGATAGCAGAATGGATTAAAAATCATTATCCTACAATGTGTTGTTTACAAGAAACACATTTGAAACAGGGGGATACATACAGAGCAAAGATAAATGATTGTGCTAGAATATATTATGTTTAAACTGATGTAAAAAACGCAGGGGTGATGATCCCAATCTCAGAAAAAGCAAAAGCCGAAATAAGACTAACCAAAAAGGAAAAGGAAGGGAAACTATATCCTGCTGAAAGGCACCATAGACAATGAAATAATATCATTATTAAGCATATATGAACCCAGTGGTATAGCATCGGAATTCTTAGAGGAGAAGCAAAGGAAGTTATAGGGAGAAATATACAGCAAAAGAATATTACTTGGTATATCAACCTCTCCCTCCCTGGACTTCATCAATCTAATGTCAAAATAACCAAGAAATAAATTAAGGAAGTGAATATAATTCCAGATGAGGTAGAAATGATAGACCTCTCGAGAAAATTGAATGAGAATAGGAAGAAATATACCTTTTCCTGGTGGTATATAGCATACACAAAAATTGACCACGTAGTAGGGCATATAAAAAACCTCACAATCCAGTGCAGAAAGATAGAGATAATCAATGCATTCTTTTCATATCATGATACAATAAAAATTATATTAAGAAAGGGCCGTGGTAAGATAGACCAAATATTATAATCTAATGCTAAAGAATGAGTAAGTTAGACAACAAAGCAGAGAAACAATAATTTGATTCAAGAGAATGACAATAATGACACTAACTACCAAAACTTATGAAAAGAAGCAAAAGCAGTTCTTAGGGGTAGTTTTATATCATTGAATGCTTACATGCCTAAGATAGAGAAAGAGGAAATCAACGAATTGGGCATGCAACTGAAAAGGCTATGAGAGGAACAAATAATTAAAAATCCCCGATTAAATATCAAATTAGAAATATTCAAAACCAAAGAAGAGATTAACAAGATTGAAATTAATAGAATTAATTAATAAATAAAACTAAGAACTGGTTTTATGGGATAAAAAAGCAGTAATATTGATAAAACTTTGGTCAGGTTGATTAAAAAGAGAAAGAAAACAAATTGCCAGTATCAAAAATGAAAAGGATGAACTCACCTCCTAAGAAGAGGGAATTAAAAAAAAATAATTAGAAGTTGCTTTCCCCAACTGTATGCTCATAAATTTGACAATCTGAGTGAAATGGAAGAATATTTGCAAAAATATAAATTTCCCATATTTACAAAACAGTAAATAAAATACTTAAATAAGCCCATCTCAGAAAAAGAAATTGAACAACCAAACTGGTAAAAAATCTCGATGGCCTAATGGATGTACACGCCAATTGTACCATGCAAAAAACAGTTAATTCTAATAAAATAGATTATTTGGGAAAGTTGGCAAAGAAGGAGTCCTACCAAATTATTTAATTTTATTTACTTATTAATTTATTTTCTAATTTATTTTAAGTTTTCAACATTCATTTCCACAAAATTTTGAGTTCCAAATTTTCTCCCCATCCCTCCCCTCCCCTACCCCAAAATGGCTTGCATTCTGATTTCCTCTTCCACCAATGTGCCCTCCCTTCTAACACTACCCCCTCTTCCCCTATCCCCACCTTCTCTTTTGTTCTATAGGGAGACAGAAATTTCTATATCCCTTTACCCATACGTCTTATTTCCCAGTTGTACACAAAAACAATTCTCAACATTTGTTCCTAAAACTTTGAGTTACAACTTCTCTTCCTTCCTTCCTCCCCACCCATCCCCACCAAGAAGGCAAGCAGTTCAATATACGATCTATATGTGTAGTGACTATATGTGAAGCAAATGACTTCCCTAATAGTCATGTTGTGTAAGACTAACTATACTTCCCTCGATCCTATCCTGCCCCCCATTTCTTCTATTCTCTCTTTTGACTTTGTCCCTCCCTAAGAGTGTTTACTTTTAATTGGTCCCTCCTCCCATTTGCTGTCCCTTTTATCATCCCCCAACCCTGCTTATCCCCTTCTCCTCTACTTTCCTGTAGTGTAAGACAGGTTTTCATGCCATACTTAGTGTGCATGTTGTTCCATCCTTGAGCCAAATGTGATGACAGTAAGCTTCACTTTTTCACTCTCACCTTCCCCCTTTTCCCCTTCATTGGAAAAACTTTTTCTTGCTTCTTTTATGACAGATAATTAGCCTCATTATATTTCTCCCTTTCTCCTCCCAATATTTTCCTCTCTCACCCCTTAATTTTATTTTTTTAGATATGATCCCTTCCTGTTCAATTCACCCTGTGCTCTCTGTCTCTCTGCGTGTTTCTCCCCATATGTGTGTATGTGTGTGTGTGTGTGTGTGTGTGTGTGAGAGAGAGAGAGAGTATAGTCCCTCCAACTATTCAGATAATGAGAAAACTTTCAAGAGTTGCAAACATTGTCTTTCCGTGTAGGAATGTAAACAATTCAACTTTAGTAACTCCCTTGTGATTTCTCTTTCCTGTTTACCTTTTCATGCTTCTCTTGATTCCTGTGTTTGAAAGTCAAATTTTCTATTCAGCTCTGGTCTTTTCATCAAGAATGCTTGAAAGTGGGGCGGAGCCAAGATGGCGGAGTGAAAGCAACGACTCACCTAAGCTCCTGGAAAAACTCCTCTGGATATATCTGGGGGGAGAGTCTGACCAGACTTTGGAGGTGTAGAATCCAGTGGGAGACAGACTTTGACAGATTCGGAGCCCAGGCTGGACTGGAAGGTCCACGGGAGGGATCTGTTCCGCGGGGGTAAGACCCCGGCGCACAGCGCAGCGCGGTCGGCGCGGCAGGGCGGAGGCGACCCGAGGGGCCCGAGAGTAGCGGGCGAGACCAGCGGAGCAGGAGATAAGCCAGGCTGAGCCAACGATATCAGCGCAACAGCCTTTGAAATCTTCAGCCTAAAGACGGGACTTCAGTGGGTCACTACTTGAACATCCAGGAGCTGGGATGCCGGAGTGATCAGTAAGTGCTCTCCCCTCCCCCCCCCGATGACCGTGAGGGAACCATAAAATTCTTCCCCAGATTAATCCTGGATCAGTGGGAACAGCAGAAGGGGGCGGGTGGTCTCATAACACCACAGGCTGGAAAAGTGGCAAAGGGGGATTCTTCCCACCGTGGTGGAGGCTATCTAGAGGGACAGACGACCCAGGGCAGAGAAAATTCACACTGAGACCCAAGCAAGCCTCAGCCCGGGAGACGAGCCCCAGGAGGGGCGGGAACACGCATTAGCCTCTAGGCGTGCCCAAGCCCTCCAGGGGAAAGGGAAGACAATAGGGAAGCTGGGATCACCATCCCCGGACCTTGCCTTTGCCTCAGGCCAGCTGAGGAGATATCCTGAGACCAGACCACACCTCCCACACACCTATCAAGCTAACCCCAGGGTTGATCTGGGAAACAACAACAACAACAACAAAAAAGCCTGCTTTTAGCCTAGACACACATCAGCTCAACTTAAAGATCTGTACCTTCTGACTGAAAGAACCAAAAGCTACAACACTCAGCCAACATCATGAATCGGAAAAAGCAGACGAAAAGTGAAAAAACCATAGAATCTTTCTATGGGGATAAGGACCAAAACACTAACACCAAAGAGGTCAGAGCTGAGACTGTACTTCCATCTGAAACCTCAGATGGGACTATGAATTTCTCGCAAGCACAACTAGATTACCTGGAACGTCTGAAGAAGGATATAAAAGAAAAACTGGCCAATGATTTTAAAACCATAAAAAAAGAATTCACTGATGAGAACATCAATCTGAAAAAGAAAATTGAAGAAATGGAAAAGGAAGTTCAAAAATTAACTGGAGAGAATAATTCCCTAAAAGGAAGAGTTAATCAAACGGAAAAGGAAACTCAAAACCTAATAGGGAAAATTGATCAGATGGAAAAGCAAACCCAAAACCTAACTGGGAAAATTGGTCGAATGGAAAAAGAAGTACAAAAATTAAATGGAGAAAATAGCTCCTTAAAGGGAAAAATTGGCCAGATGGAAAAGGAGATGAGAAAGCTAACTGAAGAAAACAATACGATCAAGATTAGAATTGGGCAAGTAGAAACTAATGACTCAATGAGGCAACAAGAATCAGTCAAACAAAATCTAAAGAATGAAAAGATAGAAGAAAATCTAAAATATTTAATTGGAAAAACAACTGACCTGGAAAATAGATCCAGGAGAGAAAATCTAAGAGTTATTGGCCTGCCAGAAACCCATGATGAAGAAAAGAGTCTGGACAGTATCTTCCAGGAAATCATCAAGGAAAACTGCCCAGAAGTACTAGACTCAGAGGGCAAAATAGTCATCGAAAGAATCCACCGTTCCCCACCAGAAAGGGATCCCAAACTCAAAACCCCAAGAAATATAGTTGCCAAATTCCAGAGCTATCAAGTGAAGGAGAAAATACTACAAGCAGCCAGAAAGAAACAATTTAAATATCAAGGTCACACAGTCAGGATCACACAGGACCTTGCAGCTTCTACATTAAAAGATCGAAAGAATTGGAACCCAATATTCCGTAAGGCAAAGGAGTTGGGACTCCAACCGAGGATCAACTACCCAGCAAAGTTCAGCATAACATTTCAGGCAAGGAGAAAGTCATTCAACGAAATAAGGGATTTCCAGAGCTTCCTGACCAAAACACCAGAACTCGATAGACAATTTGATCTTCAAATGCAGGTCTCCAGAGAATCATAAAAAGGTAAACAGAGGGGAAAAAACAAAAACAAAAACTTGCAACTCAATTAGGGCAATCTGTTTACCTCCCTGTAAGGGAAGATGATGCCTGTTAATCTTGAGAACTGTACAGCTATTATGATAAAAGGGATATATGTAGAGGGAACGGGCATAAAGTAAATGATGTCATGGCAAAAATATGATTTAAGTATGAGAAGGGAATGTAATAGGAGGTGTGGAAAGGGGGAAGCAGAAAATGGCAAATTATATCACAGGAAGAAGTACAAAACTATAGTAGAGGGAAGGAGGGGAGGGAGATGAGCATTGTTTGAGAGGTACTCTCATCTGATTTGTTCAAAGGAGGGAACAATAACCTTAAGCAGATAATCCTAACTAGCTCTATAGGTAGTAGGAGGGGAAGGGGGAAGAAAGGGGAGGGTGGCTAAAAGGGAGGAAAGAAGCAATAAGAGTAAAGGGGACTAAAAGGGAGGGGGGCTAAAAGAAGGAGGGGAAGGCTGCAGGAGGAGGGGGAGAAAAGTGAATACTATTGAGGAGGGGAAGGGAGACGGGAGAGTTAAAAGCACAAATGGTGGGAAAGAGGGTGGAGGGAAATACACAGATTGTAATCATAACTGTGAATGTGAATGGGATGAACTCTCCCATAAAACGGAGATGGATAGCAGAATGGATTAAAAGCCATAATCCAACAATATGCTGCTTACAAGAAACACATTTGAAACGGGGGGATACACATAGGATAAAGGTCAAAGGATGGAGCAGAATATATTGTGCTTCAGCTCATGTAAGAAAGGCAGGAGTAGCAATCCTAATCTCAGACAAAGCAAAAGCAGAAATAGATCTAATCAAAAGGGATAAGGATGGAAACTATATCCTACTAAAAGGCACCATAGACAATGAAGCAATATCATTACTAAGCATGTATGCTCCAAGTGGTATAGCATCCAGATTTTTAGAGGAGAGGTTGGGGGAGTTGAAGGAAGAAATTGATAGCAAAACTATACTAGTGGGGGACCTCAACCTCCCACTCTCTGAACTAGATAAATCCAACCTTAAAATAAACAAGAAAGAGGTTAAGGAGGTAAATAAAACTCTGGATAAGGTAGATATGATAGATCTTTGGAGAAAATTAAATGGGAATAGAAAGGAATATACCTTTTTCTCAGCGGTACATGGAACATTTACAAAAATTGACCATGTACTAGGACATAAAAATCTCACAATCCAGTGCAGAAAGGTAGAGATAATCAATGCATCCTTTTCAGATCATAATGCATTAAAAATTACATGTAATAAAAGGCCATGGAAAGAGAAACCAAAAATCAATTGGAAACTAAATAATCTAATTCTAAAGAAGGATTGGGTTAAAGAAGAAATCATAGAAACAATCAACAACTTCATTCAAGAGAATGACAATAGTGAGACAACGTACCAAAACTTATGGGACACTGCAAAAGCAGTTATTAGGGGAAGTTTTATATCTCTGAATGCTTACATAAATAAAATAGAGAAAGAGGAGATCAATGACTTAGGCTTGCAGTTGAAAAAGCTAGAAAAAGAACAAATTGAAAATCCCCAAGTAAATACCAAATTAGAAATACTGAAAACCAAAGGAGAGATTAATAAAATTGAAATAAAGAAAACTATTGAATTAATAAATAAAACCAATAGTTGGTTTTATGAAAAAACTAATAAAATTGATAAACCTTTGGTTAATCTGATCAAAAAAAAGAAAGAAGAAAACCAAATTACTAACATTAAAAATGAAAGGGGTGAACTCACCTCCAATGAGGAGGAAATTAAAACAATAATTAGAAACTACTTTGCCCAACTTTATGCCCAGAAATTCGACAATCTAAACGAGATGGATGAATATTTTAAAAAATACAAATTGCCCAGATTAACAGAAGAGGAAATTGAATACTTAAACAACCCCATCTCAGAAAAAGAAATTGAACAAGCCATCAATGAACTCCCTAGGAAAAAATCTCCAAGGCCAGATGGATTCACAAGTGAATTCTATCAAACATTTAAAGAACAGTTAAATCCAATACTACATACACTATTCTTGAAAATTGGGGAAGAAGCAGTCCTCCCAAATTCTTTCTATGATACAAATATGGTTTTGATACCCAAACCAGGAAGAGACAAAACAGAGAAAGAAAATTATAGACCAATTTCCCTAATGAATATAGATGCAAAAATTTTAAATAAGATTTTAGCAAAACGAATACAGCATCTTATCACGAGATTAATACATTATGATCAGGTAGGATTCATACCAGGACTACAGGGCTGGTTCAATATTAGGAAAACTATTAGCATTATCGATCACATCAACAACAAAGCTAACAAAAACCACATGATTATCTCAATAGATGCAGAAAAAGCTTTTGACAAAATACAACATCCATTCCTACTTAAAACATTGGAGAACGTAGGAATAAAGGGAACTTTCCATAAAATAATAAGCAGTATCTATCTAAAACCTTCAGCAAGCATTATATGCAATGGGGATAAGCTACATGCATTCCCAATAAGATCAGGGGTGAAACAAGGTTGTCCATTATCACCACTATTATTCAATATGGTACTAGAAATGTTAGCTGTAGCAATTAGACAAGATAAAGATATTCAAGGAATTAGAATAGCCAAAGAAGAAACAAAGTTATCACTCTTTGCAGATGATATGATGATTTACCTAGAGAATCCCAGAGATTCAAGTAAAAAATTACTTGAATTAATAAACAACTTTGGCAAAGTTGCAGGGTACAAAATAAACCCACACAAATCCTCTGCATTCCTATATATTAGCAACAAAGTTCAACAGCAAGAGATAGAAAGAGAAATCCCATTTAAAGTTAGGGTAGACAGTATAAAATACTTAGGAGTCTACCTGCCAAAACAAACCCAGGGACTATATGAACACAATTACAAGACACTTTTTGCACAAATAAAGTCAGATTTAAGTAAGTGGAAAAACATTAGTTGCTCATGGGTAGGCCGTGCTAATATAATAAAAATGACAATTCTACCCAAATTAATATACTTATTTAGTGCCATACCAATTAAACTATCAGACAATTACTTTCTAGAGCTGGATAAAATAATATCAAAATTCATTTGGAAAAACAAAAGGTCCAGAATATCAAAGGGACTAATGAAAAGAAATGCTTGGGAAGGTGGCCTAGCGCTACCAGACCTTAAACTGTACTATAAAGCAGCAATTATCAAAACCACTTGGTATTGGCTAAGAAACAGAGAGGTAGACAAGTGGAATAGACTTGGCACTCAAGATGCAGTAGGCAAGGAATATAGCAACCTTCTGTTTGATAAACCCAAGGACCCCAGCTTCTGGGATAAGAACTCATTGTTTGACAAAAATTGCTGGGAAAACTGGATAACAGTGTGGCGGAAATTAGGCATAGACCCATGCCTGACACCGTACACAAGAATAAAGTCCAAATGGGTACATGATTTAGGTATAAAGATTGATACCATGAATAAACTGGAGAAGCAAGGAATAGTGTATTTATCAGATCTATGGAGAAGGGAAGAATTCTTTACTAAAGGAGAGATAGAATGCATTATGAAATGCAAAATGGATAACTTTGAGTACATTAAACTGAGAAGTTTTTGCACAACCAAACCCAATGCAACCAAAATCCGGAGGGATGTAGTAAATTGGGAAAAAATTTTTACAGCTAAGCTCGGGGATAAAGGCCTCATTTCTAGAATATATAGAGAACTGACCCAAATGTACAATCATACAAGTCATTCCCCAATTGTTAAATGGTCAAAGGATATGAACAGGCAATTTTCAGAGGAAGAAATTAAAGCTATCTATAATCATATGAAAAAATGCTCTAAATCACTATTGGTTAGAGAGATGCAAATCAAAACAACTCTGAGGTACCACATCACACCTATAAGATTGGCAAACATGACAGAACAAGAAAATGATAAATGCTGGAGAGGATGTGGGAGAGTTGGAACACTAATTCATTGTTGGTGGAGCTGTGAGCGCATCCAAGCATTCTGGAGAGCAATTTGGAACTATGCCCAAAGGGCTACAAAAATGTGCATACCCTTTGACCCAGCAATATCGCTACTAGGACTATATCCCCAAGAGATCATAAAAATGGGAAAGGGTCCCACATGTACAAAAATATTTATAGCAGCACTCTATGTAGTTGCCAAAAACTGGAAGTCAAGGGGATGTCCATCAATTGGGGAATGGCTGAATAAATTATGGTATATGAATGTAATGGAGTACTATTGTGCCATAAGAAATGATGAACAAGAAGACTTCAGAGAGGCCTGGAAGGACTTATATGACCTCATGCTGAGTGAAAGGAGCAGAACCAGGAGAACTTTATGCACGGCAACAACCACAGTGTGTGAGAGTTTTTTCTGTAGACTTAGATTTTTGTAATAACACAAGAACTTCTGAAAAAAAAAAATCCCAATGGTGGACCTCAAGGCAAAATGCCTTCCACACTCAGAGAGAGAAATATGGAAGTCACTCACATAATGTAGCAGATCATGTTTGTGTACGTGTATCTGTTTGTGTATCATGTTCTGATTTGTTATACGGATTCTTTCATTTATCTTAGTCTGACTACATAGCATGACTATAGTGAAAATATACTCAATAGGAAAGTATATGTAGAATCTATACAGAATTGTATGCAGTCGTGGGGAGGGAGGGAGGTAGTGGGGGGTGGGTGGGGAGGGATAAAATCGCAATTGTATGGCAGTGATTGTTAAACATTAAAAAAATTAAAAAATTAAAAAATAAAAAAAATAAAAAAAGAATGCTTGAAAGTCCTCTATTTCATTGAATAGTCATTTTTCCCCTGAAGAATTATACTCAGTTTTTCTGGGTAGGTGATTCTTGGTTTTAATCCTAGTTCCTTTGATTTTCTAGAATATCATATTCCTAGTGCTTTGATCCCTTATTGTAACACTTGCTAGATCTTGTGTTATCCTGATTGTATTTCCATACTACTCAAATTGTTTCTTTCTGATTGGTTGTAATATTTTCTCCTTGACTTGGAAATTCTGGAATTTGGCTGCAATATTCCTAGGAGTTGCTCTTTTCAGATATATTTCAGGAGGTGATTGGTGAATTCTTTCAATATCCGTTTTACCTTGTGGTTCTAGAATATGAGGAAAATTACCCTTGACAATTTCATGAAAGATGATGTCTAAGCTGTTTTTATGATCATGGCTTTCAGGTAGTCCCATAATTTTGAAATTGTCTCTCCTGAATCTATTTTCCAGGTCAGTTGTTTTTCCAATGAGATATTTCACATTGTCTTCTATTTTCTACTAGATATTTATGTTCTAGAACTGGAAAAATGATATTAAAATTCATCTGGAAGAACAAAAGGTCCAGAATACCAAGGGAATTAACGAAAAGAAATCCTAGGAAAGGTGACCTAGCAATACCAGATCTCAAATTGTATTATAAAGCAGCAATCATCAAAACTACATGGTACTGGATAAGGAATAAAGGGTGGAATAGGTTAGGTACACAAGAAGCATTAGTCAATGTTTTTAGCAGTCTACTGTTTCACAAAACTAATCACCCAGCTCCTTGGATAAGAACTCACTGTTTGACAAAAACTTCTGGGAAAACTGAAAACAGTTTGGTGGAAACTGGGCATAGACCTATTCCTGACACCATATACCAGAATAATGTCCAAATGAGTACATTATCTAGGTACAAAGGCTGATACTATAAATAAATTAGGGGAAAAAGGAATAAAGTATTTGTCAGATTTATGTGGAATATAGAAATTAATGACCAAACAAGAGATAGAGAACATTACAAAACTTAAAATGGATAATTTTTTTGCATTAACTGAAAAGTTTGTGCAGAAAATCAATGCTACGAAGATTAGGGTGGAAGCAGAAACCTGGGAAATATTTTACAACTACTGTCTCTGATAAAGGCCTCATTTCTAAAACATGACTCAAATTTGCAAGGGTATACATCATTCCCCTATTGATAAGTGGTCATAAGATATGAACAGACAGTTTTCAGAGGAAGAAATTAAGAGTATATGAAAAAGTCAAACAAAAGTATATGAAAATGTCATATTACAAATGCTCTAAATCACTATTGATTAGAGAGATGCAAATCAAAATAACTCTGTGGTACCACATCATACCTATCAGATTGGCTAACATGAAAAAACAGAAAGATGATAAATATTGGAAAAGATGTTGGAGAGTTGGAACACTGATTCATTGCTGGTGGAGCTGTGAGCTGATCCAACCATTCTGGAGAGTAGTTTGGAACTATGCCCAAAGGGCTATAAAAATGTGTATACCCTTTCACTCAGCAATACTTCTTCTAATGCTGACACTACAGAAAGAGCGACAAAAATATATTTTAGTTGAGGGAAAGAAAGCAGGGAGAGGAACATTGTTTGAGCTTTCCTCTCATCAGGTGTGGTTCAAAAAGGGAACAGCAAAGTCAGTTAAGTACAGAAATCTAACTTGCCCTACAGACAGTAAGAGGGTAAAGGGGAATGCAAAGGGAGAGAGACTGATAGAAGGAAGAGACGATTTAGGGAGGCAGTGGTCAAAAGTAAAACTCTTTTGAAGAGGAGAAGTGAGAAGGGAGAAATAAAAGCATAAATGGGAGGGAGAGAATGGAGAAAAAGACACAGATGGTACATCATACATCTGAACTACATATTTAATGAACAACAAACAAAACAGTTATTTCCTTATGCAATATAGAATTAAAAAAAGGATTACACATAAAATTGGAGATGTCTATTGCATAGAATTTGCTTTAAATTTTTTAAGTATGCATTAAATTCAATCTTTAGTTTTCTAAAGCTGTCTTCTTTGCCTGCATTTTACTGGCTTCCTTGTTCTCTTCATTTGCGAATATATATCTTTCAATGACTCTCCTTTCTTTCCTCTCTTTGTTATCCTATTCATATTACCTCTGATGTTTAAGTCTCCCATCTGTGGGATAAAAAGAAAAGAATTTTGGACATGCCCTTTTGTAAAGGAAGGCAAACACACTGGGGCAGGGGGATAAAAGAATTTTTGGAAGGGAAGATAGAGACAGTTTGGTTAGACACAAACTTTCATGTGAGAAGACTAGGTAGTCATGAAGCTTTTACAGAGAAAAGAAACCACCTACTTCAATGTGAAATTCTTCCATGTGAAATGGAATTTCTAGACATAGTATTCTTAAATGTGTGTGTGTGTGTGTGTGTGTGTGTGTGTGTGTGTGTGTGTGTGTACCATATATTTCTTTGACAGGCTAGAGAAGCATATAGACTTCTTATTAGAATGTCTTTTTTGAAAACAGTATTACCAATTAAACTAATTATTGAATTGCTGTTATGCTTCTATATCTATCTATCTATCTATCTATCTATCTATCTATCTATCTATCTATCTATCTATCTATCTATCTATCTATCTTTTTGCCTATCTGTCTTAAAGTTCATAGAAAAAATGTTAAAAACCCTTATTCTAGATGAATCAGAAGAACCCTATACGAAGCAGGAGTAAGAGCTAAGTAACAACAATGGAAAGAGACAGAAAGTGTGGTAATAAACTCAAACCTTTGCCTTTCAACATACTGTGAATTTCACATCCTTTTAAAGTGCAGAGAAAGCAGTTGATTCTCATTAAATTTTCCATATTCTCTCTTTCTCTGAGGGACCTCAACATTTAGGAAGACTAAATGCTGTAGAAAGAGGGGAGGAGGATGGTCCTGACTGCTTGTTACTTGGATACTCTTAAGAGTACTTTCCATTTCCATGTGATTAGATAATGTCTGTACGAGACGCACTGTAATAATGCATTCATGGTAACGGAAGGTCATATTCCTTTTGTTGTCGAACTCTATACATGATCTAAATTTCAGTGTTTCCAGAGGGTAAATCTAGGTGTGTGAAAAACCAAGAAAGAGAGCTACTTTAGTGAAAAGAACATCAGATTGAGCCCAATTGGTGTAAACGCAGGATTTTTGTTCTGAGCTTCAGAATATACATGGAATAGAAAAAGTGATAGAACTTAAAGAAAGTTAATACCACTTCAAGAATAAATTTTCTATACTTGCTAAAATTTAAATAATTTAAATTTAACTTGTCTTAACAAGGAAAACAAAACACCTTTGGGCCAAGTGAGGTTGGGAGAGATTGAGAGTTGCTATCGTTAAGTCTCAACATGGTTTGGGTGAAATTAATTGGATTTCTTTCCTCCTAATATCTAACTTGTAGTGTATGCAAAGAAAGAGAATGTGACTTGTGTTAGGGAAAGAAGAATTGTGTGTCAGGATGTATTATGTAAAATAAAGAATTGAATTTGGTGCCTAAATAGAAGCTTCAGAAAGCCAAACAATGGCAACATTCCCAGGGATAGAGTCAAAAAGAACCACGTTGTAGGGAACTGCAGGAATGGGAAAGGAGGTGGAGATAATTTACTCAATGTTGCCCCTGAGCTGTTTGCTTCTCTACAGATTTCCAAAAGTCCTTGCTTCTGCTTCTTCCTTCTTTTCCCTGAAGTGACTTGGGGGAGAGGGCACAATGTGACAGGCATATGGTGAATAAAATAGCTTTTTCATAATACATTCAGAAATATCTGGGTATATAATAAAAAGTATATTGTATACGAGATGTGTTTTGCCATGTACAAGTATATAGTTTGGAGGGAATTATCATAGAAACCACCTCTAATCTTTCATTCCTCCTGCATTATTTTCATCATTGGTAATCTTTGGTTGTTGTTGTTGTTGTTGAACAAAGTTAACAATTAAGATCCATAACTGTTGTTTGAGGTAGTCTAACTTTTTTCCTCTTTCAATATCAAATCTCCATTGCAGTTAACATTCTACATGGAAATGCTTCACTAATTTAACTTCAGGCATTTCCTGTGTTGCTTTAATTGACTCTAAATATCTTGTGTTATTGAAGCATCAAGATAAATGTAACCTGTGACAAGAATTCAGCTTTGATTTCACACAAAGTTCATGCAAATTCTTCACCCAAGGTAAACCCACAACATAAAAGTTGTATTCATGTCTCTCTAAAGATATTTTCCCCTATTTCTCTGCCAATCCTACTGTCAGTGAAGCTTATGAAAACATTAAACAAAGACCAGGGCTATTTAAACAGTAACAGCAGGTCAAATGAAAGAAGTACCATTCTCTCTTCCTTTCTTTTTTTTAAACTTTTTGGGAGAGATCTTTATAAGGAAAAAAATCATTATGAGAAATGCTTGCATCACAAAATTTAAGAAAAGTACAAATTATAGCACAAATTTATATGGAATATTACAGTTTACAAAGCATTTTCCTCTAAACCTTGGAGGTTTGCAAAGTATTTTCCTCCAAACTCTTGAAGGTGAGTAATATAAATGTTATTATCTTCATTTTATAGATGAATAAACTGAGGTCCAAAAAATAGACTTGCCCACCCTCATATAATCAACGAGTAAAGAGTCATGAGTTTTACACAGGCCTCTTAACTTTGAATTCCAAGTTCTTTCCACTTAATTATCGTACCTAGCAAGACACTTGCTTCTAGCACCTGGGTGGAATTGCCTGTAGGGACACACATCCAGAATCTTATAATTGAAAGAAACCAAAGATCATATAGCTTAGCCTTTCATCCAGTGCAAGAATCTTCAAATTTTTATAGATAGGACTATTTGGCAACTACCTGAATATTTTTTATCCCAATATTTTATTTTTCCCCAGTTGCATGCTTCCTCCTTTTCCTTTTCTTTTTTGAAAATTTATTTTATTTATTTTTAGTATTCAACACACATTTCCACAAGATTTTGAGTTCCAAATTTTCTCCCCATCTCTTCCCTCACTCCACCCCAAAACGCTGTGCATTCTGATGATCCCTTCCCCCAATATCCTCTTCCTTCTTTCACACCCCTCTCTTCTCTTATTCCCATCTTCACTCTTTTTCTTGTAGGACAAGACAAATTTCTATACCCCATTAAATGTATTTCTTATTTCCCAGATACATGAAAAGATAATTCTCAACATTCGTTCCTAAAACTTTGAATTCCAACTTCTCTCCCTCCCTCCCCAGCCAACCCCACTGAGAAAGCAAGTAATTCAATACAGGTTATATATTTGTAGTTTTGCAAAACACTTCCATAATACTCATGTTGTGAAAGACTAATTGTATTTCCCTCCACCCTATCCTGCCCTCTATTTATTCTATTCTATTTTTTGGCCTTGTCCCTCCCCAAAAATGTTTACTTCTAATTACTCCCCTCCTCCCATTTGCCTTCCCTTTTATCATTCCTCCTCAACCCACTTATGTCCTTCTCCCCTACTTTCCTCTAGTGTAAGATAGATTTTTCATACCAAATTGAGTGTTCACGTTATTCCCACCTTAAGCCAAATGTGATGAGAATAAGCTTCACTTTTTCCCTCTCACTTACTCCCTTTTACCCTCCATTGCAAAAGCCTTTTCTTGCCTCTTTTATGAGAGATAAATTGTCTCATTCCATTTCTTCCTTTCTACTCCCAAAATATTCCTCTCTCATCCCTCTTTCATTTTTTTAGATATCATCCCTTCCTATTCAACTCACCTTGCCTGTATTCTCTCTCTCTCTCTCTCTCTCTCTCTCTCTCTCTCTCTTTCTCTCTCTCTCTCTCTCTCTCTGCCTCATATGTGTGTGTGTGTGTGTGTGTGTGTGTGTGTGTAATCCCTCCACCTACTCAAATACTGAGAAAAGTTTCAAGAGTTATAAATATTATCTTTCCCTGAAGGAATTTAAACAGTTCAACTTTAGTAAGTCCCTTAAAATTTCTCCTTCCTGTTTACCTTTTCATGTTTCTCCTAATTATTATGTTTGAAAGTCAAGTTTTCTTTTCAGCGCTGGTCTTTTAATCAAAAATACTCAAAAGTCCTCTATATCATTGAATGACCATTTTTCCCATGAAGGATTATACTCAGTTTTGGCTGGGTAAGTGGTTCTTGGTTTTAATCCTAGTTCCCTTAACTTCTGGAATATCATATTCCAAGACCTTTGATCCTTTTATGTAGAAACTGCTGGATCTTGTGCTATCCTGATTGTATTTCCACAGTACTGGAATTGTATCTTTCTGGCTGCTTGCAATATTTTCTCCTTCACCTGGGAACTCTGAAATTTGGATACAATATTCCTAGGAGATTATCTTTTCCAATCTCTTTCAGGAGGTGATTGGTGGATTCTTTCAATGTTTATTTTATCGTCTGATTCTAGAATTTCAGGGCAGTGTTCCTTGATAATTCCATGAAAGATGGTGTCTAGGCTCTTCTTTTGATCATGGCTTTCAGATAGTTCCATAATTTTTCAATTGTTTCTCCTGGATGTACTTTCCAGGTCAGTTGTTTTTCCAATGAGATATTTCACATTATTTTGTATTTTTTCATTCTTTTGGTTTTGTTTTGTAATTTTTTGGTTCCTCATAAAGTCATTAGCTTCCACCTGCTCCATTCTAATTTTTAAAGAACTATTTTCTTCAGTGAGATGTTGAACTTCCTTTTCCATTTGGCTAATTCTGCTTTTTGAAGCATTCTTTTCCACGTTGGCTTTTTGGACCTCTTTTGCCATTTCAGTTAGTCTATTTTTAGAGGTGTTATTTTCTTCAGCATTTTTTTGGGTCTCCTGTAGGAAAGTGTAGACTTGTTTTTTATGATTTCCTTGCATCACTCTCGTTTCTCTTCCCAATTTTTCCTCCACATCTCTTACTTGATTTTCAACATCCTTTTTGAGCTCTTCCACAGTCTGAGAGGATTACATATCTTTAGGCCAGGGTTCCAAAAATGGATGATGCTGCTGCAGTCTGAGCTGGGGACAGGGCCAGACCCTGCTTTCTTCTAACTCAGGTGAAAGAGCTTTCTCACTGACTTTTGAAGATATCTTTGGTATTTGTGGGTTTATAAATTTAGGAACTGCAGCTTCTACCCGTGTCTCAGTACTCTGAATCCTGTCCTGGTCCTGTCCATGCTGCACTTCATGCCTCAGGTGTTCCACTCAGAGACTGGTGCGATAAGTCTTTCTTGGCAGCCTTCCATGCTGTCTTGGGCTGGAAGTCTCATTCACTCTGTCCTTTTGTGGCTTCTACTCTTCTAGAATTTGTTTGGAGTCAATTTTTACAGGCATTTTATGGGCTCTGGGGGGAGAGTTCCTACAAGTCCATCTTTCTACTGTGCCATCTTGGCTCTTATTCCTTTCTTTTTAGGTAGAGATCCTTATCCTCCAAGATTCACGACAATTAAAGCTGCAAGTTCAGGACTTCATCCAAATGAACTCAATGGCCCTCTTTCTGGGACTAAACCCAGCTTTTTTGCCTTTGTATGATTGCCAAGTTTTTCTCACTTTTTCTTTCCTTTTTTTGTGATATGGCTAATATAGAAATATGTTTCACATGATTTCCTTTGTACAATTAATAACATATGGCTTGCTTTTAAGTGAGTGAGTGAGGGGCTAGCGTGAGAGAGAGAATTTGTAACAAAACATTTCAATAACAGTTTGTTAGGAATACATGAATGACACTTTAAAATAAAAAAGTTGACTTGAAATGTTTGACTTTTCTTATCAACCCCTCTGCCCCCCGACAGAGCACACGTACCATTAATTCATAAATATTTTATTTTTGCTTCTTTTGTGTCCACGAAATAGATACAGTCTATTTTTCTTAGTTCTCTGAGGATCTATCACTGTGACTAGAATATATTGTATTCCTAATAAAAAAGTTGTTAAATAAATGAAGGGAGGAGAAAGACCTGATAGAGCATCTTCCTCTATGTAAATATTAAGGAATTCTAGCTTTTGTTTACTTGAAGTATTGTTCTGATTACATCTGTCTTTTAATAAATATCTATAGACTGAGTCACATGCAAAGGACTAATGTATTAGTATTTTATGTGTGTGTGTGTGCCCTAGAAAGAGTGATAGGTGAATGAATTAACAGCAGTAAAATATAGTCATGCAAAATTACTTGAAAGCCTGCATATGAAAGGCATTATAGAAGTGCCAAATACTGATATTTTTACAACATAACTCTCCATGATTTTTCAGTGACTTATAGGAACACAAACTTCTTGAGAAATGAGCCTGGAGTCCATCACTAATGAAATTCCCTTGACTTGTCATGTAATTGTGGAATGGCAATGTCAGCTTATCATCAATCTTTGTGTAGGTAACCTCATTTCCAAAGGTTTGTGTTAAATAAACTAAGCAATCTCTCTCTTTCAAATAATAATCTCTGAATCTTTGCGTTGCATATTGAAAGACAAAGGGATGAGACATAGGTGAAAAGAAGAGAGTTCTGTTAGAAATGGAGAATTATTCTTCCATGTCTTTCCCTAGCTTATCATTATCATTTCCTATTCTTATAAATAAAAATAACTTTCTCAGTGCTGTGAAACCATGCCTCTGTATAATTCATTTGCGGCTAAATGAAAATCTACAATATTCTCTCATTTCTTTTTAGTTTTTACTAATTTTTCTTCTTTTTTTTGTTTGATGTTTGGTTGGAAACTTGGAATGCATTTCCTGATGGATAAAGATATCTACTAATTTCTCAGACTAGGGATAACAGGAAAAAGGTTGATTTAGAACAATTAAAGGGTGGCCTCAGTAAATGCATAAAAAAAAAAATCCGGATCTAAGCGAATACCTACAGACCCACTGATTACTTGTAAACTATTAATGCAATTTTTGTTACCCTCCATAACATTGTTCTCTAGGAAGAAAATGGAGAGATATGGCATGTTGCAGGGCAGAGAAGTTTAACTTACACTCAGAATATTTGCAAGACTCATATAAAGTGTTAAACTTGAAATATTGTTAATAGAATTCTAAAATTTTTGAACAGAAGGTCTTTGCAATAGATGTGTTTTCATTGAATATGTTATAGTCATTATTAATAGCCCTGCTTGTCTTACCAGCCCACATTTTATTCACATATATTTTGAATTTTCTTCTTTTGCAAAGAGCTGTCATTCTGATAGAGGGTAGATTGAGTCTTCAAAAGGATTATGCCAGCCTCTGAACAATTGAAGGATTGTTTCTGTAAAATTGTGGGATGACTTGGCAGAAAGCCTCATGGTAGAATTGACTCTCATTTATCCCCTATCAAGGCTTGTCTAGGCTTTGTTTCTAAAAGATGACTAGCACTGGTATGATACATGAAGTTCTGGGGATTAGTGAGGTGTTCCATTCCTTCTTTGTTTCAAAGATTGTTCTCACTTCTCTGATGACTTTAAATGGGAGATAACTTGACAAAGGTGCTGTCACACACCACCACCACTATCACTTCTCTATGTATTTTATTCCATTAATGTTCAATTCTGTTCCATAACACATAGTGATGTGGATTTCTGTGATTTCTTTTAAGTTAGAGGAAAACTATATTCTCATTACATTTATAAGTTAATGTTCAGCCTTAAGGCCGAAGGGCTACCCGAGCCTTTTCTTGCCTGTCGTCCAGGTCTTCGGGGATCAACCAGATAAACGTGTTGAGAGAAGAGACTTTCCAGAGTCTAACAAGGGTTAGGCTTTATTCAGGGTCTTAGTTACATGTGCAGGGTGAATTCTTCCGCAGGAGAGAGGAATCCTCCTCCTCCCAAGGGGCAAAGATCGTACAGCAAGAGGATGAGAGCAGGAGAGGGGAGGGACCTTCTGCCCTCTAAGGGCCCCTCAGCTCGAAGAGCGCCTTCAGGCTTTCCTGTCCCTACTTAAGCTCTCCCGCCGCATAGTTTGCACGTGAATACCGTACCGTGCCTGCTCTCAGCCCTTAGCTAGTCAACAACAGATGTGCTCAGATCATGGGCCAATCTCAAGGGTGGGATGCTCTCCCCAGCAAGTTTCCCAAGGAGAAGAGGCGGAAATGCACGAGATGGCCCGTGTCTCACGCCTCAATTCCCAGCTGTTCCCTGGGGGGCCTCATGAGAACTCTGAGATTTAGAAGTCCTCACCTTTACCTGCCCGAGACTGTCCACGTGAGAACTGAGCTTACACCCCCAACAAGTTAAACCTCCTTTATCATGGCTTTTCAACATTGCTCCTCATCATACCTCCACATATTGTTATTGCCTGCCCCTGAATTAAACATTATTTATCTCTAATGTAAATTATACTTCTTAGAAAGGTATCTTAGAATCATATCTTTGTAAAATTAAAAGGAACTTAAAGATCATTTAGTTCAAGACCTATCTCTCCAGCGATACCTTCTTGAGCATCGCCATCAAGTAGTCATGCAGCTTTTATTTAAAGATGGGAATGGGATGAGGAGAGGAAAGGAGCACACATTGTCTCCTTAGGCAGCACATTCATTTTTTTGCATGGTTCTAACGTTTAGAAAGCTTTTCTTCATATCGTCTGAGTTTCAATAACTATGCCAGTAGGGATGATACTAATCCATTTCCCATTTACATTACTTTATAGTTTCCATAATGACTTTACATTTTAAAATTTATTCCCCTTGTTGGAGAAGCACTGTAATGTCTAGAGAGGTGGCCTTGGGGTGAAGAAGAACCCGGTGCAATTTCTCTGATACATATAAGTTATGTGTCCATATGCAAATATATTAATCACTCCATGTGCCAGGTGTCTAGGTAACTCTGTCTTTAAAAATTTAGATGAGATTTAATCTACATCAGTGATGAGAATTTCTCACTCATAGCTCCTTACATTAATGAAATTGGAGTGAAAACTTTGTGTATGTAATTGTTTTGCTTTTGAAGAGGACCAATGACCTCCCAGGATGATATCCAGATTTATGTGTGAATTGGATTTAAGTCAGAATTGCACAAAGTTATCAGTCTCACTTTTCCTTCCTGAATCATGGAAATTCAATGGGAAGACAAAGTTCAAGACAACTCATAATGTCCTAAGATTCAGTGAATGATCTTAGTGTCTTTGATGTCTGAGAAAGTTCTAAGTGCTCCATAGTGCCTGCTTCAGCCAGCTTCATGGTCATTGAAACAAACTGTTTTCATCTGCTTGTTCTGTCAGAAGTCTTCATATGCTTGTTGTAGACATCCCTTTAATTCATTAAGACATTTGAAGCATCTTCAAAGCATTGCCCTGATTTAATCCATCTGTGGAGACAGTTTTATCAGAGTGTGGCCACTGTGCATGCTACAGCTTCTTAGAGCCACTGGTGAGAGTTAGGTGAAAGGCAGACACCAGTGGAGGATGAGTACTACTGAAAAGGCCTTAGCACCTCCTCAAACCAGAGATGCACACTCTACACACCTCGCGTCTAGATTACACCCTCATAAAAAGTGTTGTTTTTATATACACTTATTTTATACCTTCCCCTCAACCCAAAGGGAGCATCTTGACACATATTTCATATCAATTCTTTTGATATTGAAAGCTATTAAATCTTGTTGTTTCATCTCATCTTTTCTGGCCATCCCCTCTGGTTCTCTGCTCATATATTTGACATCTATATTTCTATTATCTCAAAGACTTCATACTGCAATCATAATTATTTGTTCTTTTTAACTTTTTCCTTTTCAATTATTGATCTTAAAAACTTTATTGTTTTTGTAGATCAGACTTACCGAACTGTTTAGTATTTGAAAAGTTTGGACTACTTTCAAAATCTTTGGCCTAAGTTGCTATTATCTCCTACCTCATTTCCTTCTCTTGGGCAAATGTTTCTTCTCTTTCCCTAGAACTTCCCACCTTTGCTCCACTTTACCATGTTTTCTTCCATTCATTTCTTCAAATATTCTCCCTTTGTTTATTTCCTGTGTACATGTCAAAGTTATGTTTTCTGAAATAGCTAGAGTCTGATTCAAGTGCTCATTCATTTCAACAAACATTTATCAGGTCTTACTGTATCCAAAAAGATACTTTGATTTCTTCTGTCTGGTAATATACCACTTGCTTATCTCTAGGTAAATTTAGCTTTCTTTCATACCAATTTTCTCTCAGATAAAACCTGCAATTTCTTCTCTTCATTTTCATTTCTTTTCCTGACCCTTCAACTCCCACCCATCTTTCTATATTCGCTTGGGCTGACATTAACAATATAATCATTCTTCTTTCCCTTTTAAGGGTACTTTCCATGGGTCCCTAAAAATGGAAGCAACTACTTCACTTTCAATATAAGATATTCTTGGACAGTCTGTGGAAATGTTCTTTTTCAACTAAGAATTATATGCAGTTCACTTTTGATAGATAGTATGCTGTCCTTATTCCATATTCCTAAAACTGTTGTGTTTCTGATGATACATTGTGCTTGAATAAATTCTTGAGCCATATATGTAACTGTGAATAATATGCATATTTATATATAATGTGTATATATGTTATATATGTGTGTTTTATGTATATGTATGTCATATATGTGTAATGTGTATAGTTATATATAAAGAACCACATTCATATATGTGTTATAGGTAAAATACATGTATAGTATTATACCTAATTCTAAATAAAAACATTTACAAGTTTCTTGTTGTCCTATGTACCAGTTATAATCCTTATTTTGCCCTGAAATGAAAAGGCATGATAGGAACTAAACCTTACATACTTTACTTCTTTAATTCAAACACCATACCAACGAAGATAATTTTTAAATAAGATGCTAGCATTACCTTGTTAAGTCTAATCATGACAGTTATCTCAGATTGCTCCTCATAATTTATATCTTGGAACAGATTCTAAAATAGATCCATTTTCTCTATTAAATTGTGACTAACAACCAACACTTTACTTATTGAGACCTGAATATTTCAATTCAGATGATCCTAAATGAAATTAAGCCATGGTTCCTAACACGTAGTTTCTTTGGAAGTAAATACTCCAATCTTTTGTGAAGTGCATCTTATCACAAATCTTTTCCTGAAAAAAAAAAAGCTTTCTTGCAGTCTTCTTCCCTTTACAAAAACTGAATGAGTTTCCCTTTCTGTCTTCGCTTCCGGTCATCTTGATGGAAAACAAAAGAAGTTTAATCTCACCAGGATAGGTGGAATGAGAGGTTCTGAATATGATGGATGAACTGAGCTCACCCCCATTACCTGGGACCTACTAGAATTGAACTAAGAAAACCACCAATAAAAACTTAAAAAGAGAGAATGAAAGAAGCCACGATGAGAACCTCTATCAGTGTAGGGGAGGAGAAATGGAAATAGCAAAAACCCTAAGGAAATGGACAGTCCAAAACAAGCTCCAATAATAATGAAGAACTAATATTGAGTAAGAGTGTGGTAGAAGGAAAGGGAACAAGATAACAAGTATTCACTAAGTATTCATTATGTGCCATGCACAGAGTAAAGTGTTTTGCAAACCTTATTTCGTTTCATGCTGGTTAGTAAAAATGAAAGAATAATCCTATAGTAACTACTACCAGAACTCAGGAGAATGGGAGTGCAAAAAAAGGAATGGTTATAAGAAAGTGAGAAGTAGTTAAGAGAAATGACAGAAAACCTGAATATCAAAATTCACATTTTTAATGAAAACCTTGAGAGTATATGATTTTTAATGGAAAATGAAAAAACCTTAGAAAAACAATGGATATCCTAGAGGAAGAAGAAACCTGATTGTTAACATATCTCTAACATTTAATGGTAAAACAAGAAATAATAGACTAAAGAATACCACCAGTAAAACTTAACCATCATGATGGAAGTAAGAAAGGAAGAGAAATACACTGAAAGGGAAGAAAAAGTAAGGATAAGAAACATCATCTCACATAAACAGAGTGCTCAAATAGATGAACACATGAAGAAGGAGGAAGGAGTAAATAGAGTGTCTAACATCTGAACTTGCCTCTAATCTGAGCTAGTTAAAAGAAAGAAGAATACACTCACACAAGTAAATAAATACATTTCACTCAGTGGGGAAATAGGAAAACGAGAGGAGGCAAGGGAAAGTAGAGAGAGGTCAGATTAGTAGAGAGATTAGTTGTGAGCAATACAAACTCTAAGACTGGGTGGAAATAGTTTGTAGCACTTTTAAAGGAGGGAAACAATGGAAATTTAAAGAATACTTTTGTACCCAATACTTTTACTTTTTTATTATTTAACATTTTTAAAAGGCTTTATTTATTTATTTATTTTTAGTTACCAGCATTCACATTTTTATGATTTTGAGTTCTAAGTTTTCCCATATTCCTCCACTCCCCTTCCCCAAGATGGCATGCAATCTGATACAGACTATACACGTATGATCATATTAAATATATTTCCACGTAAGTCATGTTGTGAAGGAAAAATCAGAACAAAAGGGAAAAACCATGAGAAAAAAAACAAACAAAAGATAACAAAAGAAAAAGAAAATAGCATTCTTCAATATGCACTCAAACTCCATAGTTCTTTCTATGAGTGTGAATAGCATTTTCCACCGTGAGTCTTTTGAATTGTGTTAGATCATTGTATTGCTCAGAAAAGGTGAATGTAATAAATTTGGTCTTCACATAATGGTGCCATTACAGTGTACTTACTCTATTCTCCTGGTCCTGTTCACTTCACTCAGCATCAGTTCATGAAAATTTTTTCAGGTTTTCCTGAAGTCTGCCTGCTCACCATTTCTTATGGAACAATAGTATTCCATTACATCCATATATCACAACTTGCTCAGCTATTCGCCAGTTGATGGGCATCCCCTCTAATGGGGACAATAGAGCAATATAACTAATGAATATGGAAAATAGTGGATAAAATATTTTCAAAGAGTCTAAAACAGTATTTTAAAATTTTGCTAGGACAGTTTCAATTAAAAATGACCTTGAAATAATAGATGAATACAAGTAAAACTAATAGCATATTAACACGATAACCACATGTTTCTATTATTGAAAACGTTTTGTGAAATATGGCACTCATTTTGTGTTTTAAAAATGAAAATGCATAGAAATAACAACACCTTTGACCAATATGGTCTAAAGTATCCATGCAAAACTAAAAGTTTTTATGATTTGTTTAAGAGGAATCAGAGATCTGTACCATTAATACCTAGGGAAAATAAATCAACTATGTCTAATGTTTTCATTATTATTTTCCATAATGTTAGAAATAATAGCAAAGCTATGAAAAGAAAATTACACTGATGGAATGGACATAAACAAAGATAAATTTTTATTTTTGGATGCTATAATATTTTGCTTAGAGAACGATAGAAAATAAATGAAAAAATAACCACTATAATTAATAGCTTCTGAAAAGTATCAGAATTTGAAATAAGTCCATAAAATCATTAATAATTCCTGATTCTTTGTAGGAGCTTAATAAATAGAAGTTGATTGGTTGATTTTATTGCTATTTGTAATTGCTTGCTATGACAATGCATGTATTATGATGATATATTCATGAAAAAAATAATCAATCAATAAACATTTATTAAGTGCCTAATATATGCCAGGCACCATGCTAGAGAATGGGAATACATAAACAAAGATCATATTCTCTAAAAGTTCATCTATTCAAAATACAAATGCTCCATAAGTTATTTAATATTTAGCCATTGAAAGAACCCATGCAATGCTTCAAAATATTATTATGCCTATTTCACGATATAATGCAAATTTCATGTAAATAATACAAAGAATCATTATCTGTGATGTTATGATACCATATTCTTGACATTATCATGTTCATCACATGCTTATTACATATATTTGATGATTTTAGATTTAATTCGCCAGAATTTTCAAAGTAATACAAAAATTTTGACCGCAGGTAGGATTATTGCTCTTTTATCTGAACAGACAGTGTATTCCTTAAAGATTTTATTGTAGAGAGATGATAAATTGGGAACACCTGACTTTTGTTGGTCAAACATTACTCAAAGTCCTTCAAATACCTATGGATTTTTACTTCTGAGGTACTTTCACAGAGAAGTGGAACAGAGAAGCAGAAAAGTAAAGATGTCATATGAGACTGATGAAAAAAGGGTAGAGAATGATTTGGGGGGGTTAATTTCAGACTGTTCAAGTGTATAGATGAATAATACCTGACAACTAACAGTCATCTTGAAGAGATGAGTGAAGGACAGATTGTACTGACATTAGAAGAATGCATGTACAGAACTAGGTGAAGCATGAGTAGCCTGAGACCAACCAGAACAAGGGACTAAGAGAATATCAGTCGTGAAGACATGAAATGCACAGCATCTTGCTTTACTCTTTGGATTTGGAGAAAGGGTTGTACTTTTTACCTACCTGTTCATTACTTATTTCATGTTTCTCCTCCAACCTGATAGGAGGAGACGTGGGGACGCATATGTGCTTCTAAGTGATTAACAATGTACTCTTGGAAAAAAAAAATTTACAATATATTTTTAAATTTCATCTATATTATTAAGATTTTTCATTACTTTCTATTTTTTGTTCTATATAGTATTGTATTTTTCCAACAACTGCAAATAAATAAATTTTTAGCATTCATTTTTACAAGATTTTCAGTGCCAAATTTTTCTTTTCCCTCACCTCTCCTGTTCTGAAAATAGTAGACAATTTGATATATTTTACACATATTCTATCACGTAACATATTTCCATTTTTTGAGGAAGAAAGTCGTGGAAGTTGTGGGGAAAAAGAGATCAAAAGAAAAAAATCCAAGAAGGAATAAAGTAAGTGAAAAACTATGCTTTGATCGGCATTCAGAGTTCATCAGTTTTTCATCTGGATATGAATAACATTTTTCTTCATGAATCTTCAGTACTTGTCTTGGATCATTGTGTTGCTGAGAAAAGCTGAGTCATTCATAGCTGATTATCAAATAATGTTGCTGATACTATGTACAGCATTTTCCCAGTTGTGCTTATTTCACTATATATATATATATATATGCATACAAATATACACACACATATATATGTATACACACACACACACACATATCAGTTTGTACCAGTTTTCTTCTGAAATCTGGCTGTTCATCATTTCTTATTGTACAATAGCATTCCATGACCTTCATATGCCACAGTTTGCTCAGTCAGTCCCCAACTGATGGACATCCTGCCACCATGAATAGTGATGCTATAAATATCTTTGCAAAAGTAGAAGTTTTTTATGTTCTCTTTGGGATATAGATCTAGTAGTCATATTGCTGGATCAAAAAGTATGTACAGTTTAGTTGCCCTTTGGGCATAGTTCCAAGTTGCTCTCCAGAATAGCTGGATCAGTTCTCAACTCCACCAACCCTGCATTAATCTCAATTTCCCATATCCTTTCTAATATTTATCTTTTTCCTTTTCTGTCACATTAGCCAATGTTATTGGTGAGGTGGTATTTCAGAGTTGTTTTAATTTGCATTTCTCTAATGAAAAGTGATTTAGAACACTACTTCTTATGCAAATATATATGTATTTATATATATATATAATTATTTGATTTTGTAGTCTAAAACTACATGTTCATATCCTTTGATCATTTATCAACTGGAGATTGGCTTGTATTTTTGCAAATTTGACTCAGTTCTCTACATATTTGAGAAATATGGCCTTTATCAGACACACTTGCTGTTGATATTGCTTCCCATCTTTCTGTTTTCTGTTTTCTTGTGGTTACATTGGTTTTGTTTGTACAAAAGTTTTCAATTTAATATGATCAAAATTACTTATCTTACATTTTGTAATACTTTCTATTTCTTATTTGGTCTTCATTTCTTCCCCTCCCCACAGAACTGACAGGTCAACTTTTCTAATTTCATTGCTTCATTGTTTATACTGCCTTTTACCAAGATGTGGTTGCCTTCCTCATATTTTTAATTAGATCTATTTTAATTTTTACTTTGTATAAGATCAGGATTCCTTCCTTTGTTTTTCTTTTTTTGCTTCCTCCTAAGTGTAATAGATTGTGCTCCGCTCCTTTACTTCTACTTTGTTTGTGTCTGCTTCAAGTGTGTTTCTTTTAAAAAACCGTACTGTAGGATTCTGGTTTTTGATCCACTCTGATATACATTTCAGTTTTGTGGGACAGTCCATTTCATTTACATTAACAGTAATGATCATTGACTATTTCCTTCCATTCTATTCTTCCTTTTGTTTGTTCTCTCTCTCCTTTCACTTTTCCCCATTTCACCAGTGTTTTGCTTCTACCAGCTTTCCTCTTTTTCCTTCCCTTCCACAAGTCCCTTTCCCTTTTACTTAATCTCCTCCACTCATACTTACCTGTCAGGTAAAATAGATATCTATATTCAACTGCTTGTGTATTTTTTTCCTTCTTTGAACCAATACTGAAGAGAGCAAGATTCAAGCAATGCCTGTCACCACCCCCTCCCATCTTCCCCTACATTGTAATAGGTCTTCCTTTCTGCACCCATTTTATTCCTCTTTTTTATCACTCAATTTTTATGTCATTCCCTCAAATTCACCTTATATCCACACCCTCTCTCTATGTATTTTCCTTCTCTCTATATGATTAGGGTTAGAGCTTTTAAGAGTTACAAGTATTTTCTTCCTCCATAGGGATGTAAACAGTTTAGCTCTAGTGAATATGTTATGTTGTCTTTTTCTTTTTTACCTGTTTTCGTGCTTCTCTTGAGCCTTGATATTAGAGGTCCGATTTTTGCTCTAGTCTTTAGTTGCTGTGGTCTTATGGAAGCTTGGAATCCTTCTATTTCATTCAATGATTTTTTTTCTTTTTTCTTGATTTTTCCCCCTTGATGAATTATGCCTAATGTTGTTGGGTGATTCTTAGTTGTAGTCCTAGCTCCTTTGCCTTTCAGAATATCATGGTCCATGAATTCCAATCAAATAATGTTACTGTTGCCAAGTCCTGTGTAATCCTGATTGTGACTCACTGATATTTGATTTTGTTTCTTCTGTCCACTTGTGGTAGTTTTTTCTTCCTTCACCTGATAGTTCTAAAATTTGGCAGCAACATTCCTCAGAGTTTTTATTTTGGTATATTTTTCTTGAGGTAATCAATGGATTCTTTCAGTGCTTCTTTTGCCCTCTGGTTTCAGATCATCAGGGAAATTTTCCTTGATAATTTTTTTAGTGTTTATATATTTTTAGGTTTTGACATTCATTTCTACAAAATTTTGAGTTCGAACTTTTCTCCCCATCTCTCCCCTCCTCCCACCCTATAACATCTTGCATTCTGATTACCCCTTCCCACAATGTGTCCTCCCTTCTATCACACCCCACCCTTTTCTTATCCCGACTTTCTCTCTTTTCTTGTAGGGCAAGATAGATTTCTATACCCCATTACCTGTATTTCTTATTTCCCAGTTCTATGTAATAACATACGTTTCTAACACTTTGAATTCCAATTTCTCTCCCTTCCTCCCTCCCCACCCATCCCCACTGAGAAGGCAAGCAATTCAATACAGGCCATATATGTGTTGTTTTATAAAAGACTCCCTTAATAGTAACATTATGTAAGACTAACTATATTGCCTTACATCCTATCCTTCCCTGCCCTTTTCTTTCTATTCTCTCTTGATCATTTCCCTTCCCAAAAGCGTTTATTTCTAGCTGCTCCCTTCTCCCATTTGTCCTCCCTTCTCTCAACCCCCTCACCCCACTTGTCCCCTTCTCCCCTACTTTCCTGTAGTGTAAGATAGATTTTCATACCAAATTGAATGAGCATGTTATTCCCTCCTTAAGCCATATGTGAAGAGAGTAAGCTTCACTTTTCTCCTCTCATCTCCTCCCTTTTCTCCTCCCTTGAAAAAGATTTATCTTATCTCTTTTATAAGTGATAATTTGCTCCATTCCATTTCTCCCTTTCTCCTCCCAATATATTCCTCTCTCACTTCTTAGTTTTATTTTTTATAGATATCATCCCTTCTGATTCAACTGTATATCTATATCTATCTATCTATATCTGTGTCTATCTATCTATCTATCTTCTATCTATCTATCTATCTATCTATCTATCTATCTATCTATCTATCTATCTACCTCTCTAGATATAGATATGTGTGTGTATGTGAGAGTGGATAATCCCTCCACTTACACAAATACTGAAAAAAGTCTCAAGGTACAAATATTAACTTTCCATGTAGGAATGTAAAAACTTAAACTTTAGAAAGTCCTTTATGATTTGTCTTTCCTGTTTACCTTTTCATGTGTCACTTGATTTTTGTGATTGAAAGTCAAATTGAAAATCCACTACATCATTGAATGACCATTTTTTCCTTGAAGTATTATACTCAGTTTTGCTGGGCAGCGATTCTTGGGTTTAATTCCAGTTCCTTTAATTTCTGGTATATCCTATACCAAGCCCTCGATCCCTTAATGTAGAAGCTGCCAGATCCTGTGTTATCCTCATTGTATTTCCATAATACTGAAATCGTTTCCTTCTAGCTGCTTGCAATATTTTCTCCTTGACCTGGGAACTCTGAAATTTGGCTACAATATTCCTAGGAATTTCTCTTTTTAGGTCTCTTTCAGGAGGTAATCAATGGATTCTTTCAATATTTATTTTGGCCTCTGGTTCTAGAATATCAGGACAGTTTTCCTTGATAACTTCATGAAAGATGATGTGTAGGCTCTTTTTTTTTATCATGGCTTTCAGGTAGTCCCATAATTTTTAAATGTCTCTCCTGAATCTATTTTCTAGGTCATTTGTTTTTCCAATAAGTTACTTCCCATTATCTTCTATTTTTTCATTAGTTTGGTTTTCTTTGAAATTTCTTGGTTTCTCTTCAGGTCATTAGCTTTCATCTGCTCTATTCTAATTTTTAAAGAACTATTTTCTTCAGTGAGCTTTTGAACCTCCTTTTCCATTTGGCTAATTCTGCTTTTTAAAGCCATCTTTTCCTCATTGGCCTTTTGGACCTCTTTTACCAATTGAGTGAGCCTGTTTTTAAAGGTGTTGTTTTCTTCAGCATTTTTTGGTTCTCCTTTAGCAAACTGTTCACTTGCTTTTCAAGCTCTTCCATGGCCTGAGACCACAGTATATTTATTTTGGAAGTACTGGATGCAGAAGCCTTGACTTCCTCTGACAGTAGGCATTGTTCTTCCTCATCTGAAAGAATGAAAGGAAATATCTTTTCACCAAGAAAGTAACCTTCTATGGTCTTATTTTTTTCCTCTTTTTGGGCATATTACCAGTCAGTTACTTGACTTCTGAATCTTTGTCAAAAGGAGGGTCCTAGTGCTCCTCCTCTCCCCAGGACTGTGCTCAGAGCTGAGATTCAGGTCAACTACTCAATTGCCCCAGGGAATTTAGGTGGAGTGCTTCATAAATGGACGCTGCAGCTGCTGCCAACACTTCTGCAGCTGCCACTGCCACCACCTGGGGCCAGTGCTGGGGTCCGGGAAGACCTGCTTCCCTCTTGCCCAGTTTGGAAAGCCCTCTCATTGACCTTTGAAGCTTTCTTTCATGCTTATGAGTTGAGGGATCTTAGACCCTCCACTGCTGGGGATTCTGCCCTGCAGGCCTGTTCTTGTCCTATTCCTCCTGGTGCTGTGGCCAGAGCTGGGTTCTGCTCTGCTCCACTTCCCGTGTGACATACATTTCCTGTCGCCCTTCCAGGTTACATTTGGCAGGAATTCTCTTTATTCTGTTGTTCTGTGGCTTCTGATGCTCTAGAATTTGTTGAGAGTCAATTTTTACAGGTATTTTATGACCTGTGGGAAAAGAGTTAGAGTATGTGTGTCCTTCTACTCCACCATCTTGGCTCTGCCTTCTGTCCTTGATAATTTTTTGAAAGAGCCTGTCCAGGTCCTCCTTTTGATCATGGATTTCAGGTAATCCAATTATTCTGAGAGTGTCTCTCCTGGATCAGTTTTTCTTCCAGGTCAGTTGTTTCTTCCATGAGGCACTTTAAATTTTTTCCATTTTTTTCCTTTCTTTGGAATTAGTTTGATTCATGATGTCTCACAAAATCTTGGGCTTCCATTTGGCCAGTTCTAACTTTTAAGGTGTTGTTTTCCTCAGTTAGCTTTTGTACTTTCTTTTCCACTTTGACAATTCTACTTTTTAAGCAGTTTTCCAAGCTATTGAGTCTTTTTTCATAATTCTCTTACATCACTCTCATTTCTTTTACCATTTTTTCCTTCCCCTCATATGACTTGTAATCTCATTTTTGAGCTCTTCCATGAATTCTTTCTGGGCTTGAAACCATTTCCAATTTTTCTTTGGGGTTTACCCTTTGGTTTCCTGGCATTACTCTCCTCTTCTGAATTTGTGTCTTGTTTTTCCCTGTTACCACAATAACTTCTTATGACCAGATTCCTTTTTGTAATTTGTTTGCTCATCATTTTTTTTTTTTGGTGGGGGGTAGAGGGAACGCTTCTTCTCTTTTAAATTTTATCTCTGCTTACAGAGTGGTAGGGTCTCTATCTCAGACTTCTTGTGCCAGAGGCTTTAGGTCCTGGCTGTTTACCTGGTGTGTTTTTGTTGTTGTTGTTGTTGTTGTTACTGTTGTTGCTGTACTGAGGACAATGGGGGAACATCATGCCTGGTGTCGCGTTGGGGGTATGGTAGGATGTGGCTGGTGTTACTGGAGACTATAGATTTCTGACAGCTTTCTTGGTGCACAGCTGGTGTCCTAGGGGGTGGTGTCTTACATGTACTGAAGTCAGGTGACCTTATTTTGTGTTTCACTGGAGCTACACTGAAGCAGGTGGAGGTCTTGTCCCTGGAGGATGCATACCTATCCTAGGCAGTTCTGAATCACATGGAGGTCTGGCTGCCACAGAATGTCTGCTTGCCCTGGGCTACACTGAAACACATGCTAATTATTTGAACTGGCATCTGCTGGTTCTCCTGGCTATGTAAAGTATATGGGGGCCCTAGTGTTGGTGTTTCCTGCTTCACCACACTGAGAATCAGAATCTCTCTCTATTTTGCTGAGGTTGGGCTTGATACTGACTTGTTGAGATGCTGTTGGACCTGTAATGATATAGCTTTTTCTCTGAATGAGATGGGTCTTATTTGCTGATTCTCTAACTCTCCTGAGCTAGAAGACTACTCCAAACCTGTCTTTCTACTGGCTCTGCTCTTCCAGGATTTGTTTAGGGTTTCTATTTCATGCTTGTTTGTAGATGAATATAGGATAGCTACAGTAATTTTTTGCTACTCTGCTGTCTTGGGTTTTGGAAGTCAAATCTCTTTATTACTTTCTTAAGTCTAGACAATCATAAAAAACAAAAATCAAGTGCTGATTTTTAGGATTTCCTGCTTTCTAAAGAGTAATTACTTAATACTGAAAATTTAAAAGTTAGCTTTCCTGAACCAGCTCTACCACATACCTCTATCTGTATGTGGGGAAAGCCATTTATCCCCTCTTAGTTACAGTTAAAGAAGTTAGAATTTGAAAATTGTATTCCTTTAATTGCTTATTCTCACTTCTATGCTATTTGGAGTTGCTGTTTTTCAAATGAGATGGTTTGACTAGGAATACACAAACTCAACAGGAAGAGAAGTTTGCCTCCCCTCAGGATAGTATGTGTGTGTGTGTGTGTGGGGGGGGGTAAAGTCGATGAAAGAAAGAGTTTTTCCTATTAATAATGATTTCCCTTAGTGCAGGCATGTTCTGATCATACCCTAAATTTTGCAAAAAAAAAAAAAAAAAAAAAAAAAACGAGCTGAAAAGCTGCATAGTGTGTAAGTATGTGTGTGTTTGTGTGATCTAAGACAACCACAGAGAAAGCAACCAGTGCAGTCTTCTCAGGGTTAGACAGCTGAGGAAGGATTTAAACCTAGGGGTCAGAAAGTAGGAAGAAAAAAAGTCCAAATAGAATAGCCATATATTACACTCAGGTCTCTGCCTCTTCTAGTATTCCCTTAACCACTGTTATACCGTATTCACAGATCTCACTACTTTTTGCCTAATTTTCCCCCCTGACTTACCTCAGAGTCGGTGGAATGAAGTGATGATATTCAGACACTGGAATGGTTTGGAGTTCAGTGTGGGGTAGATTTAGAAATCATCAGAGCCTATTTTACTATTTGTTCTATAAATAATTTTTACTTTCCAGAAGACTCAAGGGGGAAATAATGGCAATTCAGATAAAAACAGTGTGCATGTATTATGGTTTCTAATAGGATATAAATGGTAAAATGACATGTTGTACAATTAAAATATTCCAAAGCAAATTAGTTTATTAACCATCTTACCCATTGACAATACTCTCTTTCCAATCCCTACTTTTTTGTTCTTTCTTTTATATTTTTGACTCAAATGCCAGAACACAAATACAAAATAGAAAAAACAAAAACAATAACAAAAACAAAAAACATATCATGAGCTTAAATACTGGAACTTAAATACAAAGTTAAAAAGAAAAATAAAGCATGTCATGTGCATAGCAAAACACAAGAGAGGATTCAATTTTTCTAACAACAGAATTTCATTTCAAGAAAGCCTGGATGATGAATAATACTTGAGTGGAAAATTTTCCATCTTTTCTTTGCTTCCATGTCAGTTGTTTTGTTCTATGCTGTACACTTTTAAATTTTGTTCTTTCTTTCTCTCCCTCCACCCTGCAGGTTGCAATAAATTTTAAATATATTTCTTTCTAGATATATATATATATATATATATACATATATATACATATATACATATATATGCATATATGTAGAGAGACATAATTTTCCCAAATATATTCTACTCTTATTTCTTTTTTATGTTTGTGAATATTTCTTCTTTCCTATCCCTCCTGCCTCCTCTACTTTACTTCTACCCACTAACTTGCCCCCCTATTACTTATCTATCCCCCTACAAAGATCCCTGCCATATCTTCCCCTTCTGAAAAACCCAAACACCCTTCTATACCCCTTTTATGTATTCCCCTCACTCCCCTCTAAAGACTCCTCCCTTGTCCTCTCCCCCCTCCCTATGCCCCTACCATTTTGTTTCTGATGAATGTAGAAGACTTTTATACTAGTATAGATATGCATGTACATATATCTATATCTATCTGTCTATCTATTTATCTATCTGTCTGTCTGTCTATATTTCCCTCTTAAACCTATTCCTGATGAAAGCAGGTTACCAGAACTACCAGCCCTCTTCTCCCATCTAATTCCTCTGTATTGATTGTTTCTCTTGCACTTCATTTGTATAAATTAATTACTGCTTTTAGCCATTCCTTAGTGGCTTTATTTTTCAAATTCATATCCTAGTCAGGTTTTCCCCAACCTTACCTATGAACTACCAAATTATTAACAAGAATATTAGACATACATTTTACACGTACATATATATGAAGTAAAACGTAAACAATCTGTCCTTGTGAATTCTTTACAATCAGTCTTTGGTACATAACTTACATTTCTCTTTTTTCTTGTCTATCAAAACTTCTATTAAGTTTTGGATATTTTTAAACAAAGTCTTGAAAGTCTGAGAGTTTATCAAAAGTCCATTTTTTTCATTCAGGATAACACTTAACCTTGCAAGGTATGATATTTTTGGATTCAGGCCCAGTTATTTTGCTCTTCAACGTATTATGTTCAAAGACCTGCAGTCCTTTAATGTCTTTGCTACTACGTCTTGCGTAAGTCTAATTGTCTTACCACCATATTCAACTTGTTCTAATTTTGATGCTTTTCATATTTTATCCTTGATCTGGGTTTTTTGGAATTTAGCTAAGATATTCCTAGGAGTTTTCCTCAATCAAATCGATTTTTTTTTCCTTATGTCTACTCCCCACCGCCCTTGTTCTAATGCTTCAGGACAATTTTCTTTATTTCTTGTATTATTGTATCAAGATTCTTTTTTATCATGACTTTCAGTTAGTCTAACTATTTTTATGTTTTTTATTCTTAATCTATTCTCCAAATCGTTGTTTTTCTTATAAGATGTTTCACTTTACCTCCTATTTTTTTCATCATTCATATTTTGGTTAATCATTTCTTGTTTTCTTATAATTTCTTTGGCTTCACTTTGCCTTAGTCTCATCTTCAGGGTATAATTTTCTTCTTTAAGATTCTGGATTTCCTTTTCTAATTGGCTGACTTTTCTTTGTTTTTATTGGATTATTCTAAATTTTTTACTTTTGTTTTTCCTGCGTCTCTGTCACTTGGTTTTCTTCTAAGAATTCATTTTTGGTCAGTGATTATTTTGACATTACTCTTTGAGGATTTCTTTACTTCAATATCCTCCTCTGAAGATGAACCTTGGTCATCTCTATTCTTATAAGAGCTTTCTATGGTTGGATTCTTTCTCCTTTGTATGGACATTTTTTTGGTAACAACTTGTAATTACCTGTAGCCCTGGGCTATGGGAAATGGTGCCTTTTGCCCCAGATCTTCAGTTCTCCTCTCCTTCAAGGAGCCGAAGCCAAACCTCCAACTTCCTGTAAGTGCCCACAGCCAGGGGCATTCTCCCCCACTGCTTCTGCACCCACCATGAGTGTGCTGGTTCCTATTTACCCCTGCTACTCTTCCACAGCACAGCTGGGTCTGGCATTCCTGATGACCAGAGGTTGCCTCAAACGTATCCAGCTCAAACACCCAACTTCCCTCAGTAATCTGTTGGTGAAAATTCTTGTAGCTGGGGCCCAAAGCACCTTCTGAAAACGACTAACACCGGGACTTGCTGCTTGTTTTTAAGTGGCTTGCTGTTTGTTCTTAAAATGGACCCTGATCTGGAGGTATTTACTCTTCACAAAGACCAAACTTTTTCCTGGGATTTTTCTTCCAGTCTTCCCAAATTTTTCCAGGAAGACCTTAGTTGTGCCCTATTCTTATTTATCTCTAACCACACTATGTTCACCCTAAGGTGCTATTTTAACTGTTTTGAGGGAGGAAATCTTGAAAACTTGAAATTTTCTGACCTATTTCACCATCTTCCTAGAATCCTCTCTCTCCAATCACTACTTTTACCCAGTCTACAGTATCTTCATGACCACAAATGTGATAAGAATTCTCCTTTTTTCTAAAAAAAAAACAACCGAGTAACTAACAACAAACCTTTCTCTTGATGATATTATCCCACATGTATTATGCCCCTTTCCTCATGCACGACCATAACCTAGAGCTCTATCCTGGGTTCTCTTCTATTTTTACACGGATTTTGTGACACTGTTCTCCTTTCTTATCTGTTTTTTTTAAGTCCCTCTGTTGTAGCATAATCCACGTCTTGCTCTCTAATTGTAAATATGTGCTAAAGCTCTGTTTTTACCCTCTTTTCCCTCTATACACTTTATATTCTTATCACTTTCCAGTAGTTCAATACCACTTTCATGAGCATGTTCTCAAACTAATATATCCAGCATCATTTTCTCTCCTGAGCATCAGTCTGACATAACTTATTGCCTAATAAACATCTCTACCAAGACCACACATCTGGAGGTGGAAGGGATCTTAGAGATCATCCAGAGATAAGCTAGTGTAATCCTTCATTTTATACATGAGGAAATTAGGGTCAGAAAATTTCTATATCTTGTCCAATGTCATGTGAATAGTAAGTAGAAGAGATAGGGTTTGAATTGAAGTGTTGTAACGTCTATAGTGCTCTTTGATCAAAGCACCTTTCTCACCTGAACAGGCCTTTTCTAAACTTCCCTATTCTGTAGACACTATTATAAGCTTACCAATCACAAGAAGTTCATAATCCTAGATATCTTGTGCTGTTTCCTTAGTGGTTATATCCACTCAGCTTCCAAGTATTGTTGATTCTATCTCAACACTCTCTGTACATATGTGTTCTTCTTACCATGCATGCATTACCATTGTATTCCAGACCATCATCATCTCTGATCTATTACAATAACCTCCTAATCAGATTCCAGACTTCTAGTTTCTATCTTCTTGAATTCATCCTTTCCATAGGTGACAAAATAGTTTTCCTAAAACAGAAAACTGACCATGCCATTTTCCTTAAGATACTTCAATCACTCTCTATTTCTTTTAGGTGTTAATTTATTTAATTTATTTGTTTTCAGTTTTCAAAAAATACTTCCATAAGTTTTAAATTTTCTCCACCTCCCTCCCTCTCTGAGACAGCATGCAATATTATAGGGGTTCTACACATACATTCTTACTAAACACATTTTCACATTAGTCATGTTGCATAGAAGAATTAAAACAAATGGGAGAAACAATGAGAAAAACCAAGCCAAACACAGGAGAAAATAGGATGCTTCATCTGTGTTCCTGATTCCATTGTTCTTTCTCTGGATGTGGATGGCATGGTGCATCAAGAGTCTTTTTGGAATATTTTAAGTCCTTGGATTGCTGTGAAGGGCTAAGTCTATCAGAAACAGTCCTCGCACTCTGACTCTCACTGTAAATAACATTCTGTTTCCACTCATTTCACTCATCAGCAGTTCATATAAGTCTTTCCAGGTTTTTCTGAAGTCTGTTCATAACTTCTTAGAGCACAACAGTATTCTGTTATACTCATATATCACAACTTGTTCAGTCAGTCCACAATTGATGGGCAAATCTCCAACTTTCAGTTCTTGGCCATCACAAAAAATGAGTTGCTATAAATATTTTTGTACATACCAGACCTTTTCCCATTTTTATAATGTCTTTGGGATACAGCCCTAGAAGAGATATTGCTAAGTCAAAGAGTATGTACAATTTTATAGCCCTTGGGCATAGTTCCTAATTGTTCTCCAGAATGGTTGGATCAGCTTACAGCTCCACCAGCAATGAATTAGTGTTTCAACTCTCGCACACCTTTTCCACCATTTATCATTTTTCTGTTTTGTCATGTTAGTCAATCTGATAGGTGAGATGTGATACCTCAGAGTTGTTTTGATTTGCATCTCTCTAATCAATAGGGATTTAAAGCATTTTTCATATGACTATATATATATGTATATTATTTATATATAGATGAAGCTATATATATTTTTCCTCTAAAAACTGCCTGTTCATATTATCTGACCACTTATCAGTTGGGCAATGACTGTATTCTTGTAAATTTGACTCAGTTCTTTATCACACACACACACACACACACACACACACACACACACACACAAAACACACACATATACACAGTCCCCTTGATTCCTACCACAAAGCAAAATGCAATATATCTCTTCTCCCATGGGATATTTCCCTGCATCTCAATCACAAAGCATGAACTTTGGCCTAAACCATATTATTATTAATGAACATATAAATTTTTAGAAATTTCATGTAACATAAAGCTGAAGGTAAATACTCAAACAAGTTACAAAGGCTATGATGGGACTTGAAATTAGGCTCTTCTCTGTTTCCCTTTCTATATTCTTCAACCCATTGAGCTAAAATTATTTCTAAAGAAAAGATTAAAATTCTGTCTAAAACTTTCCCAGCACTTCCTCTGTGAAAAGGAGGAAGAAAGACATGGTTGATTATTATATAACACTCCAATAAACAATTCAGCATGGTCTCAGTTCTAGTCTATTCCTATCATACACCTTACTTTTCTCCTAAAAGGCTTTAATATTCCTACTTATCTCAATGCATCTCATTCTTACCTCTTTATCCCCAAATTTAGGCATAAGTCTCCCTCAGAAACATTGCATTATAATCCCTTCACTGAAAGGATAGAAGAATCATTGGTATATTGGATAAACAGAAACAGTGAAAAAAATAAATTTCCTTGAGAAAGTGGAGTAAATAGCCAGCAGACTGAAAGTCAGACTAGATTGACAACAAAAGAATTGCTTACTGCTTTGTTGAGAGTAGGTGTAGATTTTGGAAGAATGGATTGCATTGCAACTAACAAACTATACAAAATGACCAAAAAAGGGGGTTGATATTAGACTGAGCAGGGAAAAAAGAACTACCCCTACAGATCCTCCTGAAATATTGTATACAAGTTTGTCACACCAGCAGGGAGAATAAGAAATTGACCAAGTCCCAGCTTAGATTAAAGTAGATTAAAGAAAGTATACCTCTTGCCAGAATGGTGACCCCCAAACTACAAATTATAAAACAGTAAACAACAATGAATGAGATTATGATAGTGGGTTCATGGACTCCAGAAGCATGGCTAACCCTATATCTACCCTGCTTCTGGCTATTGTCTCCTTGTTTCTTTTTGTCTTTTTGTTGATTCATCGTGGTTGTCAGATTTATTTTCTGCAAACTTAATACCCTCCATCTGTGGAAACCTAATTGTTCAAGTTGGATGTCACCCCCTGTCTGATGTGCTGTGTGACCTCAGTACCTGGCATGATCAAGCTCTGAATGCTGGCTGAGCAAGTGACCTCTTGATTGGGACCTCTTGTGGCAGGAACAACTCTATGTCCAATTTCAGCAGGAAGTAGCTATGAAAGAAGAAACATTCATTCCCTACCCCAATATTTTAGCCCCCATTCATTCAAGGGGGAATGATGGGGAGCTTGTTCTCAAGCTTCACCCTGACATTTTTATATACTAATTTTCTGTTTTCCCTGTTAGAGTTCTTTTGATACCATTTGCCCCATTTACCTATATAATGGATATGAAAGATCTTGGGACTGAATATGATGGCAATTTAAATGGCAAAGTCTTTTCATTCTATTAATAGGCCAATTTGACTTGCTTAGGTCACATAGAGACTGTGGTGGGAGGAGTTTGCTGAACAGGTGAAACAGGAAGGGGTAGAGCAGGAATTGAGTCAAAGTTGGGAAAGAGAGAGCAGGCAGCAATCAGCGTGAGGGGGGCCTATTTGTGATTTGTTTAAGGGAACTGGTTTGTGGGAAGACTAACAGAGGAAAGGCTTGGAATGGTAGTGCTCCCTGCATTGTTATTGTGTATAGATTTCTTTGTTGCTACGATGGATTTGGCTTTCTGGTGTTGGGGTTCATTTTTCTGGTGTTTGAAAAAATGTCTTGGTTCTATCTTCCATGTGAAGAGTCTGTTGTATTTTGTGATTCTGAAATGTGCTGGCATTTTCATAGCTGCCATAGGTGCTGTGAATATAACATCAAGATGAGAAGGAAAAGAGAAAATTGGTAAAATATTGTACAGACAATTTCTCAGAAGAAGGTCTAATATCTCAAATATTGAAGAACTTTGTCAAATCTATAAGGCTATGAGTCATCCGTCGATTGATAAGGGGTCAAAGGATATGACTAAGTAGTTTTTCAATGAAGAAATCAAAACGATTTCTAGTTGTCATACACATAAACACACACATATGTGTGCTCTAAATCATTATTGATTCCACCTACCAGATTTGCTAAAATGACTGATGGAGAAAGTGAAAAAAAATGTTGGAAGGGATATGGAAAAACTGGCACACTAATTCATTCTTAAGCTGATCCAACTATTTTGGAGAACAATCCAGAAATATGATCAAAGAGTTATTGAACTGCCTATGTCCTTTGACTCAGTAAGCCCACTACTAGGTCTATTTCCAAAGATAATTAGTGAAAAAGAAAAAGAAACAACATGTGTTAATGTGTTTAAAACAATTCTCTTTGTGGCAACAAAAAGACTGGAAATTTTATGGTTGCCCATCAGGTGCGGAATGATTGAACAAGTTGTGGCCTGTGATTCTAACGGAGTATTACTATATCATATGAATTGATGAGGTCAATGATCTTAATAAAAACCAAGATAGACTTGCACAAAATAATGAGTGAAATGAATAGAACCAAGAAAACACTGTACATAGTAAAAACAATATTGTTTTCAGAATGTCTTTGAGAGAATAAGCAATTTTGACTATTGTAAATACTCAAATTGACTACAAAGGACATATAAAGAAAGGTGTTATCTGAATCCAGATAAAGAGCTGATAAATAGAAGTATGTAAAGAATAATTTTACATGCTCACAGAGACATATACACATATGCACACATACATACATACACACACATAAACACACATACCAATTTGTATGTAATGGCAGTCATCTCTAGGGTAGGGGAGAGGAAAGAAAAGAAGAAATTTGCATTATTACTTTATTATATATCTAAAAGGAATAACATGTTGTACATAACAGATTTGCAGTTTCATGTACAATCATCATTTTTGTTATTTTATATTATAGAAATATTTTTAATTCATAAATTAAAAAAATTAAAGTCAGCAATAATTCTTTTATTTAGGGAATTTTGTCAGAGATTCCCTTAACTTCTTTCTATTACATCACATAAATCTTCCAACAATTTTTCTTTTATTTCCATTGCATCATTGACTTCTATTGTCCCATATAAATATATACATATGGATGGCTGATGGCAGAGCTAGACAAGAGTCACCCCTGGACAAGCACGAGGTGGATGGTAATAGAAGATGAAGAATGATTTTTAAAAATCAAAGGCAGAGTGGTGATTAGATTTTATAATTCCATAATTCTAGTATCTTATTGACTTCATGGAAAAGAGAGGAATAAGATAACATAAGAAAAAGCAACAGGATCAAAACAATAGGTTCACAGGGGAATTTGAAAGGGCACTCACAAGAGGCAAGGCTAATATTTTCAGTTGTTTGTGAACATAAAGGAAGCATCCAATTAAATTTCTTTAAAACAACACTCAAACCACAGGGTGATAAAGCAGAGAAATAACAATGCATATGAACATAGAGGTAGAGCTTGGAAGAACTTAGTAGGATGGGAGTACCTTATTAACTCCATCACTGTGAACACCAGAGAAAGTTTGAACATATTCACACACATACACACACACACACACACACACACACACACACAAACTCATACAGGATTTGGTGAAAAGTATAAGAAAACAGAGAAACAAGACAGGAGAAAGAGAATGATAAAGGCAGTTTATGAGAAAGACTTGAACTGGGGAGGGGAGTAGTCATAAGTAAAATAAACCAACTCTAGAAGGCAAAAAAAAGGACTGAATTAAAAGAGAACAAGAAATGGGAAGAACAAGTGATGTGAGGCTTGAGAGGTTCAAAACAGGAAGAGCAGAAGAATAGGGCAATATCAGTGAAATCATGGGTCATGAGCATTGATCCACTTCCCTTTCTTTAACTAATCTTTTGTACAGTGGTCATGAGGGACACACAGAAAGAGTGCTAAAAGGAGGTAACAGAAGAAAAAAGAAATACCAAAATAACCTTAAATGTGATAAAATAGGGAAGGGTAACAAAATATTAGAAAACTGAATTCAGCAATATAATGGCTATAAGAAATATATCTGAAATCACACAGAGATTTAATAAGGAGAAGGTATATAGGTGATTATACCATATGTTAATCCAAGGAAGCACATCTGACAAACATAGGAAAACAACAAAAAAATGGATATGGTTAAAACTAAGAAGTAGGAGAAATTTATTGTGCTTGAAGGAGTCATATCAACAGCAATAATTTAGATAGACACTAAGTACTTAAAGGAAGTACTTGTAAGTACTTAAATGAAAAAAGCAATAAAATACATCAATGAATTGTAAAGCTATCATTACTAGGGGTTTGAATATGCCCCTTTCAAATCTCTAAAACAAGTTGGATGAGAAACAAAGTATCTGAATAGAGTTTTATGAGAGTCAGATATGATAGAACTCTCGAAATTCCTCAATGATAATGAGAAGGAATTTAAATATTTCTCAACTTTGTTACACTTTTTCACAAAAAGATAATATGCTAGAGAATGAAATATATGAAGTATAATTTCTAAGAGAATGTGAAAAACAATAAAATATAAGTGGATAGCCAACAATATATTTAACATATGTGATATAGAATGTATGGTAGAATATAATTGATAATATATTTAATATTTCTATACAAATATAATTAAAATATGAAATAAAAAAATCATAGAAAAGATGTATGTTTCAAAAAATGAGACTGTAACAGAAACTTTGGAATACAAAGAAATGTTTAAGGGAAAATAATATCTTAAACATTTTCAACATTAAAAGACAGAATGACAAGATCAAGTAACTGTGAGTAGTAATAATTTTTTAAAAAGCTAAAAAAATACTAACAATCAAAGAATAGTAAATATTTAAAACAAAATGAAACCATTTACTTGGTATCTAAAACTGCAAAAGCTTAAAAAAAGATTAATAAAGTTGACAGCTAATTTTACTATTTAAAAAGACAATGTGAAAAACCAAATTTCCGAAGCCAAAAGAGAAAAAAGGAGAACATGCAAGAAGTGAAAATTTAAAAAAAAAGATTAATTTATTTAAATTTACAAAAATTCCAGATGTCAATATTGAGTGAGATATAAGAAACTGAAAGTGATAATACCAGAATATAATTAAAGTCATCACTGATTTCCTTGAAACATCCAAAAGACCCCAAAAGGTGTCTACGTGCATTATATCTGAAAAAAAAATAATTCACATGTTATATAAATTTTGCATTAAAGAAGGAAAACGTAATATTATCCTTTTACATGAGGCAAATATATTCATGATACTAAAACCATGGACACAGAAAGAAGAACAAAAAAATCATTAAATAATAAGCATGATGAATACAACATAACATAATGTAATAATGATAGACATAATATAATATAATAAATATAATGCAATGTATATAGTTCTGGACATGGAATCAAAACATAGTTAGAAATACTGCTTCATACACTTACTGTGTGACATTGGACAAGTTCTTTTGAGGGCCTCCGTTTCTTTTTTCATCTATAAAGTGTGGAGGTTGAGGTAAAGATGCTTATCTATCCCTTCTAGCTCTAAATCTATGGTATGTAAATATCTCTAATGAGTATCAATGGAAGATGAAATAAATAGTTGTGAGTATGACACAGCAACATAGTACAAATATTTATTACAGCCAGATTTATCAAGAATGCAAAATTCATTTAACATTAGGAAAAAAACATAACAGATCATATTCATAAAAATATTCAAAAATCCAATCTATAAATACAGAAAAACTTTTGACAAAATATAATACTCATCTATACTTAATTTTTTTTGACTTTATGTAAGTGACTCTATCAGAATTATTGAAACACTAGAAGACTTTCCAATGAGACTAGGGATAAAGTAGCAATAACTATTGTCAACTCTATTATTTATTTTAGGAACTTTAATTATGGTGAAAACATAAACATAAAGAAAATAAGGAAATTGTGAAATAATGATGGTGAATTACTACTTATCAATGATAACATAGATTACATAGATAATTCCTTACACTAAACTAAAATAATTGATATAATAACTGCAGTAAAGTAGCAGGATATAGAATAAACCAACATATATCATTCACTTTTCTTCCTATTACATATCTAAACCAGTAAATACTAAGAGAAAAAAAATTCTATTCAAAGAAAGCAAATATGTACAGGTTATCAGAAAGTTAATGTACTCAGGTATATTCATGACATCTGAACACAATGACAAAACTTTAGACATGTGAAGACAAATAATTGAAGAGACACTAATTTTCATTCTACTTTATGCCAACATAACAAATATAATGATACCATTTAAGACATTTAGCATCATATGAGTTGAGATAGATAAAATGATAGCAAAATCTATCTGAAAAATATAAGGTCAAGATTCTCATAAGCAGTGTCAAATACGTAAGAATGAATGGAACCTTGTTCTGAAACCATATTAAAATGTAGAAATCATCAAAATTATTTGGTCTTGGCTAAATAGTAGGAAAAAAAAACATTAAATAGAACAACTTAAGGAAACAAAATCTAGGAACAATTGAACCCCATAACATAGAGTTTAATAAATCTAAGGATACCACTGGCTGGTGAGTAAGGATCTACATTTGATTTTTTTTTAAATTGCTTTGTAATTTAGAAAGCAGTGTGACATACATTTGGCCTAAACCAACAAGTTACACTGTACACCAAAGAAAACTAAGTGGATTCATGATCAAAATATGGAAAGTTTTATCAAAAACAAAATAGAAAAGGAGGTACCTTTCAAAACTATGTGTATGGAGAGATTAATTAAGCAGGAAAGGAATAGGAGTGATCATTGAAAATTAAATGAATAATTTAAATTGCATATGAGTAGAAAAACTTTGCACAAATAAAATTTATGCAGTTAAAAATGGAAGGGAAACACAACTGGGAATGGGGAGAAAGTTTTGAGATTTAATTTTCTTTAAATGGCCAGATAGTCAAGACAAATAATGAATCCATGTGAATAACAGTCACTTCTCAATAGGTAGTTGATCAAAGTATTTGAATACAAAGTTTTCAAATGAGGAAAGTCATGCCATCAAAAATCATATGCAAATTACTACAAATCACTAATGAAAAAACGAAAATTTAAAATAATAAAAACCTGTGACATTGAATGTTATACATATCAGATTGGAAAAGATTGCAAAACAAGAACATGCTAACTGTTGGAAGGACTAGAAGAGGATAGGCATATTAATATACTGCTGGTGGGCCCAGAAATCATTACAAACATTCTGGAAAAAAATGAAAATTATGTGCACAAACTTACTATACTCTGTATTTTTGATCTAGTGACACCATTAAATTACAATGCAAATACTCCAATTTGGAACTGAAATCAAAGTTCAATAATACCGTGTATATCTTTAGACACAGTGCACTGTTAATGGAATGAGAAGATCTTTCCCATCCATTAATAGGCCTATGTGACCTTCTTAAGTCTCATAGGTCTAAATCACATAAGTCTAAGTCACATAGAACAGGAAAGGGTGGAGTAGAAAAGGGTGTAGCCAGAAAGGATGTAGCAGGAAGGCTGGATCAGAGCTGAGAGGAAGTGAGACAGAGTAGGAAGAGCTGGAAAAGAGAGAGGAAGCAAGCACTTAGCTATGAGTGAGAGAAGGAGTAATTTTCCTTTAAGGAGTTGGTTTGTGGGAAGGCCTGATACTGTGTATAGACTTCTTCGTTATTATGATGGATTTCTTTGTTATTTTGATAGATTTGGTTTTTTGGAGTTTGAATAAATGTCTTGATTCTGACTTCAATGAAAGAGTCTGTTATATCTTGTGATTCCTTCCTTCCTTCCTTCCTTCCTTCCTTCCTTCCTTCCTTCCTTCCTTCCTTCCTTCCTTCCTTCCTTTCATTTTTTGGAACTTGCCTAACAGGAAAATATGCTTAGCATGATTTCACTTTTATATCATATACCGTATTGCTTGCATTCTCAATGGTTGTCTGTGTGGGCAGGGTGTGGGAAGGGGCTGGTAGGAAAGAGATAACTTGCAACTCAGAATAAAGATTAAATAAAATAGAACAGATACTACCAATAGGCCCCAAATAGAGAGACATATTCATAATAACACTATTTTTGTTGTTATTGTAGCAAAAACATTGGAAACCAAGCAATTATTGATCAATTGGAAAATAGCTCAATAAATTGTTATATGAGTATAATGAAATATTGCCATTCAGTAATAAATGAAAAATATGATGTCCTGAGAAATATGATATGATTTGCATGAAATTATCTAGAGGGAATTGAGCAGATCCAGGAAAATAACAAAGTAGAGAAAAATAAATTTGGAAGACAACAAAATTCTGATCAATGCTCAGTCATGACTTCATAGGGATCATCCTTTCTCCTTCTTAACCACTGGGCTAAGATTACAGAATAAGAAATTCATTTTCAGACATATTTAATATACTGATGCATTTCTTTGATTCTGCTTATTTGTAACAAGGTAGGGTTTCTAACTAGTGTTGAGGAGAAGAGTGGAAGAGAATGGCAATAAAGATAAAAAATGAAAAAAAAGAGGTTGATAAAACATTTTAAGCAGACAAAAGAAAAATTTTAAAAATTCAGTAGGGGCAAAAACAGGGCAATTTTGGTAACATCATGTTATTACCATAAATGTAATATACATTTCTTTAAAAAAACATACTAAAATGGAAATTAATGCTTTCATAGGGTTTTATTTTCAACCCTCATTTTGTGTTCTTTGATTAATAGAAGGCTTGTTACAGAAGCTAGGTGCCATGGTGGATAGAGAGTTGGTCCTGGAATCAGAAGGACTCATCTCCTTGTGTTCAACTATGGCCCCCTAGCTGTGTGACCCTTGGGAAGTCACTTAAATCTATTTGTCTCAGTCTCCTCCTGGAGAAGGAGATGATAAAGCACTGCAGTATCTTTGCCAAGAACTGGAATTGAAAGTGATTGAAACAAAAAAAAAAAAAAAAGAGGATCATTAAAATGAAATAAAACCAATTCATCAAAAATCTCTGAGATAAAAAAATGCAGAAACAGAAACTACAAACATAGCCAATAATTATTCAGTAAAGAATCTGTGTCTGCAATCTATGTGGGAAGGTACGTTAATTAACTGATGGATTTGAAAGCATATGTATTTTGAAGTATCTTTTAAATAAGCACATAACTTATTATTAATTATACTTCAGGTAAACTGACATAAGAAAACAATATTTTCCCACATAGTTAATACCTTCCAGATTATGATTTTAAAATTCAAATGACAGTTTACTTTATAGATCCTTCTCATGAAGATTTTTTTTTCTAAAGCCATAGCTGATCTCCAAAAGTTCAAAGATTTTAAAATTCTTTTCATAATTATGTCTACGGGTTTGAGTTATTCTCCTTTTCATATTAAGTACTTACTATATGACAGGGCCAATACTTACACATTAAATATACAGTAGCCTTTGTGAGTTATTGTCATTTCACAGGGATTATTTTCATAAATTTGACAGTGTTTTAATTCCAGACATATTTTTCCTCCAGTTCATCTAAACATTTCTCTTTAAGACTCTCATTTAGAAAAGTATTGATTTCGGTTTCTTTGGAAGCTAAGGGAAATAGGCATGCACCTCAAACAAAGTATAAGTTCAACAACCACATGCATTAAAACTTCTTGTAGCCTCACAATTCTTTGGTCCTAAAATGAATAAAATCTATCACTTAGGAGAATGCTTTGTACAAATGTCTCTTGGGGTCTATCTATCATTTTCAAAAGAGTAGGAATATGGTCTCCAGGTGAGAAAACGTAAGTGTTCATTCAGCATTACTTTTTCTCAGTACTCTGCTATTGTCTCAAAATAATTATCCAAAGCTGTCTGAAGGGTTTATATTTTCTTGTTATCTTCTGAGTTTGACTTCAAGAATCAAATGTTCAAGTTACCTACTGTGCATCCAATGGCACTGAGACACCTCAAGAAGCATTTTCAAAGGATAACATCCAATCTCTAACATCAGATGCTAGAAATAAAGACAAAGATAATAAATTCTTTCAAAATAGCTATTTCACACCTCTTTGATTCTTTATTTTTGGCCAGCCTTTAGGTCTTCTGTGCTGTTCGTTCTCTTCAAGAAAATTCAGCTTTCACACTTCTCTCTTGGTTTTGTATAAGCACAGGGAATAATTACCTTTGAAAATTTCCCACATGAACTGGCACTATCGGTCCATTTGACACTTTTCACTTTTTACTTTGTGGGTAAGAGGATAATTAAACCTCATGTCATAGCTATTTTTAGTTCTCTTTTCTCAAAATTTAGTAGGAACAAAAGGTATGAAGATAGGGTACATTACAGACAGTTTAGGATGGAGGGAAGGTGAACGAATAGAAAAGGGGGCATGAATGTAACATTCTTTTTTAGATTTCAGTAATAGATTCATTTTGTGGATTAATAGTGGTTACGAGTTTCTAAGGTTGTCAATTCAATGCTATTAATGAAGGCTAAATTCACGTAAAATATGAAAAGGAAAAAAGAAAAGCAATAAAAATTTAGTCCCTAGTGTTAATAAGAAGAAATGCCAGATCCCCATCCTGTCTGATCCCTCTTTGACAAAAACACTAGTGACCTTCTTTCCAGCTTTTAGTCTAGTAATTATCTGACTTTCAATTGACAAATTGACTTCTTTGGAGCTCCCAAATGAAAATAGGGAAGTTCATGAAAGTTCATGGAACCTTAGAAATTATGATTAGTGTCATTATATGCCTGACACCAGAAAATTTTCATTATTTCTAGAAATGCCATTAGTTCTGCAAAAATAAAAATAAAACAACCAAAACCTGGCTCTGCTGTGTGTTTGTGTTTGTGTGTAGGTCAAGAAATTGTATGCTATAAGCCCATATAACACATCACTGTTTTTCTCTGTGTCATAAGATGCTGGTAAATTCCAGATTTCATGATCATTAGCTATACTCTTGCACATGCCTATTTTGTGGAAATAAAAAGGAGGATATGCTATGTACAAAATAATGAAGGGTCCTCCAGAACAATTTTCTTGAGTACCTAATGTATTCTTCAATTATTTTTAAACATTACAAATACAGTAACAGTTCTACATTCAACATTTTTATTGAAAATAGCTAATTAAGTTTACCCCAATATTTCCAATATAATCCACACACGAATACACACACACACACACACACACAAACACACACAGATTTTACGTTGTTACTTTATCACTGCATCCAAATGATTTCAGTTTCTGGAAGACTGTGTTGGTAATAGGCAACCTCTGGGAAGCCTGACCAAACTGGAAGGTTTTTGAATATAGTACCAGTGAGAGTCTATTAGATGAAAACTAGTCCAGTCAGGTAAGTACAGTCTCATTCTCAGAAAGTTGGCTGCTAGATGGTGAATATTTTTGGACATACCATCTCAAAAGGCATTCAGATAGCAATCCAAAAGGCTTACGTTTAGTATCATCCCTCCAAGGGCTGCTTATATAATACAAAACAACCTTTTCCAGTGACAGATACTTTCCCACCTTTTTTTTTTTTGAAGAGAGGATTCTATGAAAATAACAGACCTAAATTTTTGTCTGCCATCTAATCTATCTATCTATCTGTCTGTCTGGCTGTCTATCTATCTCTCCATCTATCTATCTATTTATATTTATATTTATATCAGAACCTTGGATGATCTTCATTTCTTGAAACAAAACATCCTAGATTTAATTGTTTTAGCTTAGAATATTCTGGAAAAACTCAAAACAAAATGCATTCATTGTGTCCCTTGATCATTTTCCTTTTGGAATTCCTTACAGCAAATAGCCTCGACAATTTATTTAGAAGAAGGAAACCAGATATAATTTAGGTATATATTAATGAGCCAAACGGTTAGCTGCATTCTTATTATTTACATTACGATTCCAGAAAATTCAATTATAAATAAATTGTACTCAAGAGAACTCACTCCCTGAGTTCTGGGGGGTGGAGACAAGATGACTGAGTAAAGATAGGAAGTCACCTGATCTCACTGTCAAACCCCTCCAAACACGTTTAGAAATGACTCTAAACAAAATTTAGAGCAGGAGAACACACAAAAATGGAATTTAACAATTTTCCAGCCCAAGGCAACTTGGAACTTCTGTAGGAATGGTCTGTTGCATCAAGGTGAGATTGGAGCCTAGTCCAGAACAGGCCACACTAACAGAGACCTTGCCCAATCAAACTAGGAGCAGGCCTCAGGGAAACTGACTCAGTGGCAGCAGCAGTGGTTTCCAGACTTTTCAGCCCACAGATGCCAAGAAAATTTAGGAGGACAATAGGAAAGGTCTGGGTGACACACCTGGGTCACAGTGGAGTGACATTTGTAGCTCATAAGACCTCTCTCATTGTTAAGGTAGTTAGAAAGAGTATATATAGACAGAGGGCACAGAAGTGAGTTGAATACAAAGGCATGATATCTAAAAAATAAAATTAAGGAGTGAGAAAGGAATGTATTGGGAGAAAGAGAAAGGCAGAGGTAGAATGGCACAAATTATTTCATATAAAAGAGGCAAAAAAAGCTTCTACTGTGGAGAGGAAGAGAAGAGAGATGAGGGGGAGTGAGTGGACAACGAAGGATGAACACACACACCCTACAGGAAAGTAAGAAGGACAAGAATAAGAAAAGATGGGGGAAAGAGATAGAGGGGAGGGCAGATTGGGGGAGGGGGTAGTCAGAAACCAAACACTTTTGAGGAGACACAGGGTGAAAGGAGGCAAAATAGAATACACAGGGGAGGGGGAATAGGATGGAAGGAAAAATAGCTAGCAATAAAAACTGTGAAAAATATTTTGAAATGAGTTTCTCTGATAAAGGCCTCAATTCTGAAATATTTACAGAAAGGACTCAAATTTATATATATATATATATAAAAAGAGCCAGTCCCTAATTGATAAATGATGAAATGATATGAAGAGTTTTCAGAAAGAGTAATCATGGATATCTATAGCTATATGAAAGAATACTCTTACTACTGAATGGAGAAATGTAACTTAAAATAATTCTGAGGTACTACATTATACCTATTAGATTGGCTAATAAGATAGAAAAGGTAAATGGCAAATGTTGGAAGAGATGTGGGGGAAATGAGACTTTAATGCACTGTTGGTAGAGTTGTGAATTGATCCTACCATTCTGTAGAGCAATTAGGAACTCTGCTCAAAAGGCTATAAAACCTTGCATACCCTTTTTTTGTATCAATAACACTACTAGGTTTTTTTCTCAAAAGACAAAAGAAAAACAAAACAAAAAAAAAGGAAAAGACCTATATATAAAACTATTTTGCAACTCTTTTCTGTGGCTAAACAATACAATGAGGGGATGTGCCTCAATTGGAGAATGAATGAACAAATTGTGTATGTGATTATTATGGAATATGATTGTACCATAAGAAATAATGAGAGGGAGGAGCCAAGATGGCGGAGTAGAAAGACACACATATACTAACTCCTAACCCACAGCACATAAAATACCAGTAAAAAAGAACTCCCAACAAATTCTGGAGCAGCAGAAGCCACACAACAATGGAGTGGAGGAGATTTCTGTTCCAGAGAGACCTGAAAAACTGACACCAAAGGTCTGTCACTCACTGGACCCAGAGCCTATCTTGGCCACAAGGCACCAAGAGGAGCAGATCCCAGGAGGCTTCAGGGGCAGAATCTCCAGCAGCAGGGAAGGTCCCTCCATCCACAGGCACCAAAGGTCAGTGAGAGAGATTTTTGGCTGGTTGAGAGGGGAGTGGGGTGTCCCCATAACTCAGGCCCCCACGGGAGGCAGCAGTGGAGGCAGCAGCAGACAGGGGTTCCCAAAGCAGGCAGGAGACCAGATCCATTGTCGAAGGTCTCTACATAAACCCCCTGAGGGAACTGAACGCTGTGTGGCAGCCATGCCCCTACCCAAGCACCTGAACTTAATCTCACACTGAATAGCAGCCATGCCCCCGCTGAAAGTCCTGAGACTGGGAAGCAGCATTTCAATCCTAGCCCCTAAGCGCTAGCTGGGCAGATCTGGAGGCGAGGTGGGTGTGGAGAGGAAACTCAGAAGTCAAGTAACTGGCTGGGAAAATGACCAGAAAAGGGGGGAAAAATAAGACCACAGAAGGTTACTGTCTTGGAGAACAGGTGTCTCCCCCCATCCCTTTGGATGAGGAAGAACAAGGCATACTGCCAGAGGAAGTCAAGGGCCCTCCCTCCAAAGGGGACTTAAACTTGGCTCAGGAAATAGAAGACCTTAAAAAACAAGTTAGCAGCTTACTACAGGAGAACCAAAAAAACGCTGAGGAAAATAGCAGCTTTAAAAAGAGGCCAACTCAATTGGAAAAACAGGTCCAAAAAGCCAACGAGGAGAAGGAGGGTTTAAAAAGCAGAATTAGCCAAATGGAGGAGAAGGTTCAAAAGCTCACTGAAAAAAATAATTCTTTGAAAGAGAGAATTGGGTCCAGGGAAAAGAATGACTATGAGTTAAACCAAGAAGTTAGTAAACAAAACCAAAAATTTAAAAAAATGGAAGATGATGTGAAAGAACTCATTGGAAAAACAGATGACCTGGAAAATAGATCCAGGAGAAATAATTAAAAAATTATTGGACTACCTGAAAGCCATGATCAAAAAAGGAGCCTAGACACTATCTTCCATGAAATTATCAAGGAAAACTGCCCTGATGTTAGAGAATCAGAGGGCAAAATGGATATTGAAAAAAATTCTTCGATCACCCCCTGAAAGAAACCCAAACAGAGAAACTCCTAGGAATATTGTGGCCAAATTCCAGAGTTCCCAGATCAAGGAGAAAATACTGCAAGCAACTAGAAAGAAACAATTTGAGTACTGTGGAATACAGTCAGGATAACACAGGATCTGGCAGCTTCAACATTAAGGGATTGAAGGGCTTGGAGTGGGATATTTCAGAAGTCAAAGGAACTGGGATTGAAGCCAAGAATCACCTACCCAGCATATCTGAATATAATACTTCAAGGGAAAAAATGAACATTCGATATTAGAGAGAAATTTGAAGATTTCATGGCCAGGAAAAGACCAGATCTGTGTTTAGAATTTTGACTTCTCAAGACAAGAATCAAGAAAAGCATGGAAAGGTAAACAGGGGGGAAAAAAGAAAAATCATAAAAGACTCTCTAAAGCTGAACTGTTTACATTACTACATGGAAAGAAAATATTTTTAACTCTTGAATCTTTTCTCAGTATTTGGGTAGTTGGAGAGATTGTACACACATACTCACACACATACACATAGATAGATAGAGAGTACAGGGTGTGTTATATTACAAGAGATGATATCCACATACACATATACAAAGAAATAAATAAAATAAAATAAAAATTAAGGGGTGAGAAAGGGAGTAATGAAACAGGGCCGACTATAACTCATAAAAGAGATAAGAAAAATCTTATTCAATAGAGGAGATAAGGGAGAAGGGGAGAGGGGGGAAATAAAGCTAGTCTCCCCACATGTGGCTGAAGGAAGGAATAACATGCTCACGAAATTTGATATGAAAATTTATATCACACCACAGGAAAGTAGGAGAGGAGGCAACACTTGGAGCAAAGAGAATGTAGGAAGGGAGGGCAAATGGGAGAAGGGAGTCACTAGAAATAAATGCTTTCGAGAAGAGACAAGGTCATTTGTAGGGGGGAAAATAAGGGGGATAGGGTAGGTCAGAGGGGAATATAATTAGTATTACACAACATGATTACTATGGAAGTCTTTTGCAAAACAATACATGTTTAGTCTGTATTGAATTGCTTCCCTTTTTAGTGGGTCTGGGGAGGGAGGGGGGGACGGAGAGAAGTTGGAATTCTAAGTAGTAGAAACGAATGTTGAGAATTTTACTGCATACAATCGGGAAATAAGCATTACGGGGATAGGGGTATGGAAATTTATCTTGCGTTGCAAGAAAAGGAGGAAGATGGGGATAGGACAGGGGTGGGGTGTGATGGAGAGGAGGGTACATTGAGGGAAGGAGCAACCAGAATGCAAGGTATTAGGAAGTGGGGGGAAGGGGGATAATGGGGAGAAAAATTGGTCATGTTACAAAGAGAGGTAAAAGCAATTAGTATTAAAACAATAGACTGAATTAATTACTGAGAATAAATCAATGATATCTTTAGTTTGGAGAAAAGAATTTCAGTCTAACTTTCCAAAAGAAAGGTAACTTTGGGTAAAATTTGGCATGGGTGGAAAAGTCAAGGTTTTAATGGTAAATTTGCTTTTATGATTGCCATTTAATCAGGAGCTAGAACATGTATAGAAAGACATGTAAGTCACTTAAGACTTGCCTAAAAGATGTTCCTTAGCCAAAGTGAAACTATAATCATATTTTAAACCTGGTTATAGGCACTTGCCATTTTTAGATGATCTGGGACTACTAAGTGACTGTTCTTCTGAGTCTAATTCCAGGTATGGGAAGCAAGAAAGGCGATCTGAGCCTCTATTACATGATGCCAGTATGCTCATGAGATGCTGGTATGAACTGCATAGGTGATCTCAAGGGAAGAGTGGGAGAGTAGCTGTTCAGCATGGGCTGAGGTGGGATTCTCTGGACTCAATTTCCCCAATGACACCTGGCAGACTTTAAGCCTGACTGAATACAAGTGGACAATCTACTCCTGCCTGGAACTGACATGAATTTGGGGAGATATTGTATTTCTGCAATGTCCCTACTCTTGGTGGCAATTCCCTATAGTCAAAAGATTTGTAAGCTTAATATCAGATCTATTCAATTTTAGATTATGGGTAGAGGAACATCTGAGGCTGCCTAAAATTAAGCTATTAGGGATAGGACTTTAGACCAACAACATTAAGTTAGGGTCTTTTTCTTCTTATAAAACTGAGGAGACAATTAGATCAAGAGATTGTGAAGTTAGCAACATAGATATTATCTGAGTCTCAGTTGGCTTATGTTTAAAAAAAATTCTTTTGTGGTTCATATTGTAAATGCTTTAAAAAGATGTATCACCTGACCAAATGTGTGAATTGCTTCATCTGTTATAAACTGTGTTAAAAAATTTAAAAAAAAAAAAGAAATAATGAGCAGCACGGTCTCAGAAAAACCTGGAAAGATTTGCATGGGCAGATGCAAAGTGAAAGGTACTGTGTACAAAGTAATTGCAGTATTGTAACATGATCACCTGTGGATGTTTAAGCTATTCTCAGCAATGCAGTGATCCAAGACAAACTCTGAAGGACTTAAGATGAAAAAATGCTTTCTTACCCCAGAGAAAAAAATGATGGTGTCTGAATACAGAATGAAGCATACTTTTTAATCTTTCTTTATTTTCTTGAATTTTCTTTCATCTATGTTCTCTTTCATGACAAGAATCTTATAGCTATATTTTGCATTACTACACATATATAACCTGCATAGAATTGCTTGCCTTCTCAGTGAGGAGGGTAAGGGAGAGAATTTGGAACTCAAACTTTTAAAATGAATGTTAAAAATTGTTTTTACGTGTAACTTAAGAAAATTAAAATACTAAATAAAAAAAAGCTTAAATAAAAGAAAAAAAAAGAGAACTTACCCCCATCGCCATTCCAGCACAACACATTCCTTTGTGTCTCTCAAGGATATATTCCTAGTAGGTTGCCTGGAACTTCTTCCATTACATTGAAACATTTATCCTGGTCATTTGCACTGGGCAATGTACACTGTCTTAGAAAATTCTGGGTGTTTTTTTTTTACAACTATGCATACATAGAAATGGCAATAATTATTTGGATTTATTTTATATCTTACAATTTTGTTGAAATTGTTTAAATTTGTTTAATTGATTCTCTAGAATTTTCTGAGTTTACCATCACATCATCTGCAAAGAGTGAGAGTTTTGATTCCTCATTGCCTAATAGCATTTCTTCAATTTATTTTTCTTGTTTTATTTCTAAAGTTAGCTTTTCTATTAAGTTATTCAATAATAGCTGGACATCTTTGCTTCACTCCCTAATTTTATTAAAAAGGTCTCAAGTTTTTACCTGTTATGGACAATGCTTGCTCTATGGTTTAGATAGATATTATTTGTCATTTTAAGAAAGATTCCATTGATTTCTTTGTTTTGTAGTGTTTTTAATAATAATGGATGACATCATAGGCCTTTTGTGTCTCTATTGATATAATCATGTGATTTTTGTTTTTATTAATAGGGCCAATTATGTTGATAATTTCCCTAATATTAAATCAGTTTTGATTCCTGCAATAAATGTCACTTGGTCGTAGGATATGATTATTTTTATGTATTGTTGTAGTCTCCTTGCTAGAATTTTTTTATTTAAATTTTTTTATTTAAACATTTTGCATTGACATTTCTTAAGAGAATTGGTCTATTGTTTTCTTTTTCTGTTTTGATTTGTCTGGTTTTGAAATTAAAAACATATTTGTATCATGCAAGCAATTTGGTAGAACTCTTTCTTTAAGTAATTTTTCAAATAGTTTATCTGGTATTAGGACTACTTTCGTTACGTATCATATCTACCGTAAATGTTTGGTATTGTTTAGTTGATTTCAGCTGCTAATTCATCTTATCCTGGGACTTTTTCCTTAGGGAGCTGATTCATGGCTTGTTCAATTTCCTTTTCTATGATACAGTTACTTAAGTATTCTATTTCCTCATCTGTTCATCTGGGTACTTTATAATCTTGTAAATATTTTCCCATTTAACTTAGATGTTAAGCTTTACTGGCATATAAGTTGGAAAAAAATTTCTACTATTAATTGCTTTAGCTATATTTAATTGGTGGTACATGCACACTTTTCATTTTTCATACTAGCAATTTTGATTTTCTTCTTTATTTTTAAAATCAGATTAACCAATGGTTTATCTATTTTATTAACTTTTCATACAGCCAGTTTCTAGTTTCATGTGTTAATCAGTTAAAAAAATATTGACCTCTCTTTCCACTTTAGAATTTCCATTTTCTTGTTTAATTGGTGATTTCTCTTTTGCTTTTTTCTGACTTTTTTTCAATTGCAAACCTAATTACTTGATCTTCTCTTTTGTTAATGTATGTATTTAGAGATATTCATTTCCCCCTAAGTACTACTTTGGCTACATCACACAAATTTTGGAATGTTGTTTTATTGTTGTCATTCTTTTTGATGATGTTGTGATTTCATGATGTGTTCTAGTGGAACCCTTTCAAGGATTTCAGAGTCAGACCATCTCTAATCCAATTATAGTCATTTATTGAGGCTGACACCTCTCTTAAGTGGACTAAAGTACCAAAAGGAACCAGCAAGTTCAGAGAAAGTAAAATATTTTTACAGGGTAAACATGCGATTACTTAACAGAATCATGAATATTAAAAAGGCAGGAGGGGTGTGTTCAGGGATTAGGTAATAGGGGAAGGTTCCCATGGACAGTGGAGCTGTGCATGTGATCATACATCATGTTTACAGAAAACACCCATTTGGGAGGTAAGTATGTACGATAATGATATTATAATAAGCCTTTCTACATCATAATTTAACCTCTAGGTCAGTTCTTTACTATTACTGTGAAGGTACCTACTTAGGGAAAGTCTTTTCTATTGTTTTCGTGTCCACATCCTTCTTGGGCATCCTAGTGATGCTGTTTTCTGATTGGCTGGATATTGTGGTCCTGTCTGAGAGAGGTCTGAGATGAAGTTGCGGTTGAGTGCAAGGATACATCTGGAAACAGTGGCTAGCTAGAGACCGTGGCTGGAATTCCATCACATGGGCAGATCTGCTATTCTATGAGAAATATGAGCTAACAGGCATGTTGTTGTTGTAGAACAACTCTGTTTTTCTATTGAGCAGTGAAGCATATATGAAGAAATTAGTATGTTGAGTGGAGGTGGGGATTAAAGAGGCTCGACAGGTGCAGTGGATCTGCTGTTCAGTGGGGCTTATAAAGAAGTTAGAATATTGGGACTGGGGGAAGCTTTATTAGCATTCTGTCAATATTATTGATTGTTTCTATCTTCTATTATTGAGTTTTTAATAAGGTTTTAATCTATGCATTGTGGAACTTTATTAAATGTTATTTTAGTACATTATGCTCTAAAAAGGCTGCATTCAAAATTTGTGCTTTTCTGCTTATGTTTTTGAGGTTTTTAATGTCCTAATACATGGTCACTTTTTTTGTGAAGGTGTTATATAAAGTTGAGAAAAGTTGATTCTCTCCAGAAGTCTATCATATTTAATTTTTCTAAGATTCTATTCATCTCAATGACTCTCTTCTTATTTATTTTGCAGTGAGAACTTTCTAGCTCTCATAAGGAATGGTAGAATTACTCCACAAATTTGCAGTTGCTACTATCTATTACCTCCTGAAATTCATTTAATTTTTCTTTTTAACATGTAAATGTTATGTATTTGGTGCATATATGTTTAGCATTTCTAATATTGCAAACACTTCATTATTTGGGTTCCTTTTAGCAAAGTGGTTTCCTTGCTTGTCCTTTTGAATTAGATCTCTCTCTACATTATGACCTTAAAATTTCCATTTTATAAGAATACTTTTTACTTCCCAAGTTCATTTCCTTGATTTTCCCTTTGCCTCATCACTCTTCTACTTTGAAGTTTACATTTTTAATTTTATTTTCATGCTATACACATCATGGCTAGTATTCTCTACTGGGACCCACTAATCTCCATTTTTCAAGGAGTTCAGAATGAGTTTATTCTTTTTTCACCTCATCCATTGCTGCCCACATCCTGGAGGATTTCAACATTTTTCTGCATGCCCCCTCAAACCACACAATGTCCCAGTTCCTGAATTTCCTCAAATACCATGGCCTTCTCATTCACTGCATCTCAGTCATGCATGGAAAATATCATATCTTTGATTTCACTATCAGTCATAAATTTTCCACTTCCCTTATCAAAAACTCTGACACTCACTGTTCATTCTCTCCTGTCACTGCATCTCTTCCTTTGTCTCTTGCCTCCCATGTCTATCTATGTTACAGGCCTTAATCCTGCTCTGATTTTAATTTTCTCACAATATTACCTTAAAAATTAACCAATTCAACTCTATCCTATTTTACACTATAAAATTCTTTACGTTTTCCCCTACTGTGCCTCATCACTAATTAAATACCAATCCTGGTTCATTCCAATGATCTTTCTCCTCTTCTCCAACTCATTTGCTGCTAGAAATAATGGAAGTAAGTGATTGAACAGAAATAACAACATGTACTATAAATTTATGTTACCTTCTCTCAACTGAGCCCTCATGATAGTAATGAAATCTTCTTTTTTCGTTTCCTTAATTACTTCTTTGTCCCATTCCATACAGAAACTATGTGAAAACTTTTCTTCTTTTAATTCTTCCTTACTTCTACCAATTCAGCTAAGAACCTTGCCTTATACTTTACTGAGAAAACTGAGGTCATGTTCAGTGAAGTTCACTTTATTTCTTTCTCTTTGTTTTTAAAATATTTTGACATCCCCCACTGTCTACTATGTAAACCCAGTCTCTAATAATTAAGTGATCTTTCTTCTTGCCACGTATGATCCCTCTTCATGTGCCCCTCATCGCGATGACCCTTCATCTTCTCCAGAATTATGCTCAGTCTTGTTTCTCTTTCTACTCTTCAATCTCTTCTCTCGACTAATGCCTATGATGAAGTAGGGAATCTTAGAGACATGTATCAACAAGTGCTATGCCAGAAGGGAAAAAGGCACCTGTACTTTTGCTTTTACTTCAGTAATTCCCTCTGAGTTGAGAGGGAAAAAAATTCATGATGAATTTTCTTAAGTATCCATAACTACCATTATGATTCCCTAGCGACCCACAAAATAGAAACTACGCAAGATCTGAACTGGCTTGAATTTCATAACAAAAATTCCAAGCTTATCATAAGAGTGAAAATATGTGTTTAAAAATGGAAAGAAATTCTTTTCATTAACAGAACATAACATATTTGTAACTATGTGGTATATACTTTATGAATGTGTTTCTCTTTATAAAGTAAAATTAATTCACGTTTATATAATGACTTAAGGTTTCCAGACCTCTTCACATGTATTATAGTACTTTATCTTAATAAACTTGTAAGTGTTACAGATAGTGCCATTTCCATTTACCAGATAAAGAAATAGCTTGGGATGTTCAAGTGATTTTCCTAGGGTCACATAAAATAGGACTAGAACTCAAGTTTCTCCTGACTCAGGTAGAGCCTTCTATTTACTCTGCTATGTTTTTCTGTATGGAATTGGGCTAGATAACCTCAAAGTTCTCTTTCAACTCTAATGTTCTGTTCTTGGGTATATATTTTATTGAAGTATGGCATGAATATAACGTGTTCATTTTTAGTCTTTTAAGAAGACACAATATCAATGCTGACAATTCAACATGCAACACAATAGTGGCAAAAAACATCCATCAATATTGATCAATTTTTCATCTCATTATATGCACTTGCTTATAAGACCATTGAGAGCAAAATATATCTGAAGAGGCTTTCTAATATAATAAAAACTAAATTATGCTGTACAAAGTATTATTTTCAAATGTCGTTAACAATATGCCATGGATATTGGCAGGCAAAATAACAGAGTAGAAGGAAGAGTTTGACAATCTTCTCACTTCCTCCTTCTCTCTCTACCTCTACCAATAAAGTTCTCCCAACAGATCTAAAAATTGCCCCAGAGTGGATCTTTATGTAGAAATAAAAGAAGTCACAATAATTCATTATCCAACCCAAGTCAGTATAGATATGTAAACTGAGAAATCTGTAGACACCAGAGACAGTGTCTGGCAATAATCTCAGAGTAAATGGGAGATCTCCAGCAAAATGAAGAGTCTATAAACCAAATTTAGAGGAAGTTCCAGACCTATATGATAGAACCAAGTGCAGGGTGAAGGAATAAGTGTCACCTGGGTACTGGCTGGGTGCTCACATCTTGCTCATTTCCTGCTTCTAGATCAATTTGAAGCTTTGTAGGAGAATAAGGATCAAATTCTAAACCAAAAGGAAGTTCAGAGTTCTGTCACTATAAACCAAATGAGTGTTACAGGTGTATGATAGTGACTGAGGACAGCATTCATCTACTGTTATTCAGACACAAACCCAGGTCAGTACTTTGAAGAGGTAAGAACTCTTCTAAGCTAGGTTAAGGCCCAAGCGATAAAATAAGTCTAAAACATTTGCATCTATAACCACAGCTTGAATTTCAAGTAGAGATGAAACAAGAATTTTTAAAAGAGTTACTTTTCTTTAAATAAATGAAATGAGAATTTTAATGGAAAACCACTGAAAAAGAAATGAGAACTTAGGAAGAGGGAATTAGAAACAGGATAAATAGTTTGCATGATAGATATAAAAGTTTGTCCAACCACTTAACTCCATGAAAATCTGATGATTCTATGCTACAAGGTATATTAAAATAAAGTCAAGAGGGTGAAAAATAAGAGAAAATCCAAGATATCTGCATCAGCAAGGACCCCTGCATACACAAGAGGGCCTGCTGTATAAGTTCTTAGAACTGCTTTTCTAAAAGAAAAGCAACTTTTGAGGAGTCAACAACCACTTTAATGAAGCCCATATATCATTCATTTAGTTCAAGGGGAAAAGTCAGCACCCTGAACTTCAGAGAAAATGCAAAGAGAGAAACAAAGGCTAACTGACTTACAACTGTCTGACCGTACGCAGTAAGTACATCAGAGATCAATAGATACATACATACATAATTATCATAGAGGGAAACATCAACATGTGGGTTTTCAAAGCTGGTGGGCTCCTTAGTGACTGCCTAAAGTCTCATTGGGCCAAACAAATACTTCTGGTGTATAAGCCCCAAAGTAAAATCTCACCTCAGAGAATTTACACATTTTTCAGAACCAGAGGGTATCACAACCCTAGAGAACCAGTGTCTTATTAGAAAATTAACAAAAGGTGTGGGTTTCCACTAATCAAGTTTCCTTTAATGGGAAGGCCCACTAATGAGTGACGAAGATCTTTAACTCTCATAATTGCTATTACAGTATCTTATAACAAAACAACTTTACACCTTCTAGTTTCTTTCACAGTTCTCATTTCTGACTGGCCTAAGGAACTAGAGTCAAGAGGGTAAAGCAGAAAGGCCAAAAGATGGCCAGAGAGTGATCTCATCATATAAGCATTATCTAAAGGAAAATTGCTTTCAATATTTAAATGAAAAAATTAAAGATTACTTTTAATTTCCTTGTTCTAAGAGACCTAGAAAGTTTTCTTTTCAGATTTTTTTTTTTTAAGAATAGGATGACACAGATCTTGTTTTGGTCATGGTGATCAGGTAATCTGAATATATATGCATACCTATATAATGCATGTATGTATATATCCACCATGGAAGGGTAATACAATAGCTTAAAATGTATCTCTAATGTAACAGATTATATAATAATTTTTTTTTTTGGAATGGAAGGCAGGAGGAGGCAATGAAGATACTAGTTACTTACAAAGGACTATTTACATATACCACTAAACTATGGAAGGGCAGATTGTATGAAAAAGCCTGCTTCATATTTTTTTTTTATCCTGAGAGCTCTTGTTGAGGATTCTTGATCTTAAGTCCAGCTGGACTTCCTGACTTCCTGACAAACATATAATAAGAGGAATAAGAAATCACATCCTGTGATTCTTTATAGAATAGCTCATGAATTGCAAAAGGTAACTCATGTAGTCTTATGAGCTAGTTAGGACACATATGAATGGTTTGTGATAGCAGTCTGAGGAAGAGAGGAAAAAATCTAAGAGTGGACTGGGAATTGGGATCCCAGGCCTAAATTAGGAAAGCTGACACTAGTTTATGTGTCTCTGAGAGCTGCCCTGCAGCATCCCTCATGCTATGAACAAAGGGACATGAGGAAATAAAAAGGAAAGATATTTATGGGAAATAAGTTTAGATTAGTCAGGTACAGTTTTTAACAAAACAATAATATTAATGACAACCAGCATTTATATAGCACTAGGTTCTTTATAAATATCTTAACCTCATAACAAACCTCAGAGATAAGTGTTATAGACATTCTCATTTTACAACTGAGGAAACCAAGGCAGAAGTTAAGTGAATTGCCCAAATTCACACCACTTGGTGTCTGAGGCTGGATTTGAACTTCCTGATACCAGGTCCAGCACTTGATCCACTGCACCACCTACATGATCTGTGGAATATACCTAGTTGCATCTACCTTAAGAAAGGCCAGGGAAGGGGAATACAAATTCCATGTTCCTAATTTTTTCTCTGCTTTATTTTTTTTGCAATAATCAAAAACAAAACCCCCCAAAAAGAAACACTTTCCAAACAAATAACTTTCCATCTTTGTTTTTGTATCTGTAGCTTCTCAGAAAAGGGAATGACTTATGCCATCTAGGAATGTGTGAGGGAAACTATATCAACGTTTTCCTCTTTATATGTATTTTTCTCTGTCTTAAATGGTCCTCAAAATTTCTTATGTAGGAGAAAGAATCTGCCCTCCTGTGCTGGTCTGCATTAGCTTTCTCTGTTCTCTAATTGGAAAAAAAAAAACACAGTTCCCAGGGACTTGAGCAATTTATGCCCCCTAGCAAGAGAGCGAGCTCAAGTTTTACTAGCAAGAAATATAAAAGTTTCCTAAATCATAGAAAGGAAGTTCTGAGACTTTGTTATTTCCCCCCTTATTAACCCAGTTATCACTAGTGAAAATTGCTTTATGAAATAATTCCATTTTTCCTTCCTTTATTGTCCCTGAAGAGAATATATTATCACAGAAAAAAAAAGATTCAAGGAATCTTTAGGACTAGTGTCTTACCTCAGTGTAAAAACCCAATAATTCATTGCAATTAATCAGAATTTGTATAAATCGAAAGGAAAATATACAACAGAAGAAGCAGAAAATATATTCTTATTTCCAGAACTTAGAAACCTGGGGAGGTTTCTAAAGTGTTTTTTAGACAAAGTAACAATGAATGAGAGGTGAAGAAGAGAAAAGTTAAGTTTGTAGTAAACAATGTGATATATTTAGTAAAGTTAAGAAAAAAAACAGATATGACATTAAGGGGAGTAATATAAAGATAAGAAATGCATTCTTATTTATGTAGGTTAAGAAAAAATGTCATCAAATACTAACATGAAGTTGGGTGAAGGAAATATCTTTTAGTATAGTTTCATCTAAAGGTGCCAAGTTAGGCTAGCAGACATGACCCTTTCCTCTTTTTATTTTGATAGTTTAACAATCATCCATCTGCCTATCCATTCATTATTTCACCTGTTTCCTTATTTTTCAATAATCAAATGATGAAACCCCTATTATTTGCAAAAAAAAGAGGTCAAAAGATAATTAAATGCAACTTCCACATTCAAGCTTAGCAAATTCAGTGGATCTACTATGATAATTTTTTCCAAAAATCTAGTTAAGTACTAAGTAAGATGAACACTTGTGGAAAAGTAGCAATTTGTTTCAGCAGAAGGAATGTTGGCATTACTGAGATTACAAACCTGTCAAAGTGAAGAGGTATTTTTCAAGTTGTAGAAGTCCTGAAGTTGATTTTTTCTTTCTGTGTGCCAGAAATGCTTTCTCCATGAGTTAATGAAGGATCAAAAGAAGACTCTCTAGGGACTGGGAATATCTCTAGGAAAACAATGCTCTTTTAGAATGGTTGTCTAGATGGTTTAACTGTCAGTTTTGTTTTGAAAATTACTGATTTAAAAAAATAAGGACCTTAATAATAACATTTTCATATATATATAAACTTATTTTTCAGTTTTCAAGATGGATCTCCATAAGAATTTGAATTTTCTCCCCACCTCTCCCACCCCTACCTAAGGACAGTATGCACCCCATCCACCCCTTCCTCCATTCCGTCCTCCCTTCTATCACTGCCCCCTTCTTCCATCCCTTTCCCCTCTCTTTTTCTGTAGGTAAAAAAAAAAAAAGATTTATATACCCTATTGCCTATATATCTTACTTCCCAGTTGCATGCAAAAACAATTTTTAACACTCATTTTTAAAACTGAGTTCCTTATTCTTTCCCTTCCTCTCTCTCCTTACAGCATCATTGAGAAAGAAGATATAGGTCATACATGTGTAGCCATACAAAACACTTCCGTGACAGTTACACTGCAAAAGACTAACCACACTTCCCTCTGTGCTGTTCTGACCTCTATTTATTCCATTCTCTCCCTTGACTTGCCCCCGCCATAATAGGGTTTGCTTCTGATTATCCCTTTCCCCAATTGGCCATCCCTTCTATTACCTTACCTCTCCTATCCCCGTCCCTCCTGCCTTCCTTCAGGGTAAAATACATTTTCATAATTAATAGAGCGTGTTATTCCCTCCTTAAGCCAATTCCCATGAGAGTGAGGCTCATTTATTCCCTATCATCTCCATCTCTTCTATGCCATTATAAAAGTTTTTTCTTGTCTTTTTTATGTGAGATGATTTGCTACATTCTACCTCTCCCTATCTCTTACTCCTATTACATTCCACTCAACAGAAAATTTTATTTTTTTAGTTATTCCCCCTTCATATTCAGCTCACTTGGTGCTGACTGTGGATACACACACACACACACACACACACATATGCTCATAAATACACACATATACATGGGCACATAAATATATACACATACATTCTTATCTTCATTGGTTTTTGCATTGCTTTTCCATTTGGTTTAGTCTATTTTCGAAAATGTTGGGGTTTTTTGTTTTTGTTATTTTTAGCATTTTGGGCTCTCCTGTAACAAGCTGATTTTCTTGTATTGCTCTCATTTCTCTTTCTAATTTTTCCTGCACCTCTCTTACTTGATTTTCAAAGTACTTTTTGAGCCCTTCTGTGGCCTGAAATTATTTCACATTTTTTTGGGGAGGCTTGGGATGTAGCAACTTGACCTTGCTATCTTCCTCCAGTTGTATTCTTCATTCTTCCTCTGATTGTCTGCTTTGATCTTCCTCATCAGAAAGGATTGAAGAAAAGACCTTTTCACCAAGAAAGTTACCTTTTGTAGTCTTATTTTCCCTTTTTGGGCATTTTCCCAGCCAGTACTTGACTTCTGAGCCCTTTGTCAAATGGAGGGTATATTTTCCCAAGCTTCAGAGCTTTTGTGCAGCTATTCTCCAAGATATCTCTAGGGATTTGTAAGTTTTCATTATCTCCAAGGTGGCATAGTGAAGGGAGAGGTGTTTCCTCCTCTCTTGGCCTGTGCTCACATCTATGAGCAACTACAAACACTCTTTTCTGCCCTGGAACTGTGAGTAGGATTCCCTCTCCACAACCACCACCAGCTTCACCATGCCAGTGCTCCTCCTCACCCAAGCATATTCACTTAGTAGTGAGAACAAAATCAGCTACTCAATGCCCCCAAGGTCTGTCAGATGAGAGCTCCAGAAGTGGCTGCTGTGGCAGTGATTACAGCTTCCCTGGGACTAGGGTTGAGGCCTGGACCAAGCTTCTCTCTCACTCAGGTGAAAAACTTTCTCACTGACCTTTGACATTGTCTTTGGGGTTTTGGGGTTGAGAAATCTGGAAACCTTCAGCAGCTGTCCATGATTCAGCAATCTGAAGCCTGCTCCAGTCCTGTCTGTGACATGCACACAACACTACACTGTGCTCCCCTCTAAGCCCCAAGTAATAGACCTTTCCTGTTGACTTTTCAGGTTGTCTTGGAGTGGTAATCTGTTTCATCATGTCACCACGTGTCTTCTGCTGCTCTAGAATTTGTGCGGAGTCATTTTCTACAGATATTTTATGGGCCTTGGTGTAAAGCTCCTGCAAGTCCATGTTGCTGCTCTGTTATCTTGGCTCTGCCACTTTAATAATCACATTTTCATTGTGGTAGCAATTTATAAAGCATTTTACATATATCATCTCTTTGAATTTTGTAACATGCCTCTGAGGAAAATCATGCTGGAATTAATGTTACTATTATTGTCTATGTCTTGATATTAAGAAAGAACAGCTATTTGCTGGGGATGCTGTATAGGTAATTCAGTATAGATATGGGTTGGAGAAGATGCCCTATAAAGATCTTTCCTTCTCTGATGTTCTGTAATTCTCCATATAATTCTCGGCAGTACAGAAAAGATTTGGTCCAGTAGGTCCTTCCATTTCATGCCTCTTCCTTTCTAGCACTTTGCTTCCCACAGAATGTCATTCCCAGTGCAGGAAATCTCATTTTGTTTCTCATTCAAAAGAATTTATCCCTAAGGTTGGTGCCAGATCATTTATTTTTATCTTACCTGGCATTTTTGATTTTCAAGCTTCCTTCCCTCACTGATCCTACAATCTGGGAGGGATAGTATAAATTCAGTTATGTTGCTAACCCTTACAAATCTTCTAATCTATGCTGCCCTCTAAATTATATGGGGCATTTCAAAAATCTTAGTATGGTTTTAATTCTAATAGTTAAAATTCCACTAAGATTTTGGGAAAACCTCTGTAACAGAACTTGACATTTCCATGCCATTAAATATTCCTTATAATGCACCAACACCAATTTGCCTTACAGAATATTACTGTTTTTTATTCACATATTCAGCATCTCCTTCAGGGTTCATTCCCCATAGACTTGCACTCACAGTTTGCAGGATTCAGAATAGTTGTGACTATTTATCTCAGAATTCAAAGAGTAACCACAAGGAACTGAATTTCTAGTACTACTACTTATGACCACTTCACTAATGCACTCTTCATTAAAAAAGAAACATTCATTCACATTGAAATAACTTTTATTAAAAGGCTTTTGCTGAGAAAGTAGGGGGGAATATTGACAAATTTTCCCTTATTTGTAGCTTTCCTCTGAGTAAGCCATTCACTCAGTCTCTCAGGATTCATGTCTTTCTAGAATCCATAGCCAGAAACACTTTCTATCCCAAGAAGTTTGTACCCGTTTCTATCCTTTTGACTTCAATCATTTACTCCACCCCTGATATTGGCACTAATATACTATGTATGTCCAATGTTATTGTTGATTTTCATCATTCAGCTTCTAACACTAATGTGCCCTCTGGTAGGACCTTTGGATCTCTTGAACTTACATGGTCAACTGAAGATTGCCATCTCAAAGTACTCTTTTGCCAAAGATTTAGAAATGATAGACACAAAGAAAGAGCACTGGTATGGCAGAGCTTGTGATGGCAGTGGAGAAGGAATCCTCCTCACAGTTCCAAGGCAGAAAAGAGTGCTTGTGTTCACCCACAGGCAAGAGCACAGTCTAGAAAAAGAGTAAGCACCTTTCCTTTGATCTTACCACCTTGGAAGAATTGAAAATTTACAAATATCTAGGAGTACTTATGAAAACAGCTGCACAAATTTCCTGAATATTAGGACAGTACACCCTCCCCACTGGATGCGGTTGTACCTTAACAAAGAGTTAAAAGTCAAGTAATTGCCATGAGCAAACAGCAGAAAAAACAATTTAGACTACAAAATCTTAGTTTGGTGACAAAGAAGATCAAAACATTCAACCAGAAGAAGACAATAAATTCAAAGTCCCTATATCTAAAGCTTCAAGAAAAGTATAAATTGTTTAAGACCCATAGACGAGCTCAAAAAAGCTTTTTGAAATCAAGTAAGAGGAGAAAAGTTGGAAGAGAAAAGGAAAATAGAATGTGGCAAACTATCTCACATAAAAGAGGGCAAGAAAAAGCTTTGACAGTGGAGGGGAAGAGGGTGGAGGTGAGAGGAAATGAGTGAACCTTACTCTCATCAGATTTGGCTTAAGGAGGGATTAACATACACACAAAATTGCCATGAAAATCTCTCTTATCCTATAGGAAAGTAGGGAGAGAGGGAAGAAGAAGCCTGGGATGACAGAAGAGAGGGCAGATTGGAGGAGAAGGCAATCAGAAGTAAACTCTGAGGAGAGACAGGGTCAAAACAGAGAATAAAATAAAGAGGGGGCAGATAGGATGGAGGGAAATACACTTAGTCTTTCACCACATGACTATTTTGGAAGTGTTTTTCATGACTACACATGTATAACCTACATCAAATTGTTTGGTTTTTTCAGTGAGGGTGGGTGGAGAAGGAGTACAGGAGAGAATTTGGAACTCAAAGTTTTAAAAAAGAATAATAAAAATAGTTTTTACATGCAATTGAGAAATAAGTTATACAGATAATGAGGTATAGAAATGTATCTAACCCTACAGAAAAACAGAAAGGAAGTGGATCAAAAGAAAGGGGGGATGATAGAAAGGAGAGGAGATTGGGAGAAGCGGTAATCAGTGCATGGTGTCTTGGGGTTAGGGGGAGGGAAGAGATGGAGAGAAAATCTGAAACTCAAAATCTTGTGGAAGTGAATGCTGAAAACTAAAAATTAATTAATTAATAGATTGCAACTCTTTAAAAAAAATTACATCAGAAAATACTGACTACTCAGAGAAAGTACTCTTCTCAATGGACAATACAAAGGTAGTTACCCTTTGCATTTCTCTTCTTCTGATTCTATAAGTGGCATCATGTTACTGAAGGATGGAGTTTCTTCAACCCAACAGCAGCATGGGTTCTCCCACATAGCAGCTTGAACTAGGGCTCAACAAGCAATCAAGCCTGTACCTTCAGTTACCTCTTCCATTTTGTGTTTCATTGTATGGTTGAGGAATGATGTTAAAAATACATATTTTCCGGTTTGGAGGAAACCTTGTGAGTTCAAAGTGTCTAGAGATCCTGGGTCCCTTGGTTGGAGATGAATGACAGAAGGGAGAGTTTCCACATTGAAGAATATGGCCTCTGAAAAGTTTAAAGAGATGAACCTCTGGCCTAACTTGCCAAAAACATCCACTTGGAGGCAACTATGGGTAGTGAAGCACTGAGGAAAAATATAAACTATCTGTCCAGCAGTTTTGCATACTGTATCATGTTTTAGGTATAAGCCTTTTGGTAGATTATAACAATACTTGTTTTATAGTTGTTGCTTGTTCAGTTTTCTATCAATTTGTGTGTGCAGGTCTTATGTGTGTGAAATATTTATTTTGTGTAAAGAAAATAAATATCTGTCCTTAAAAAAAGACGTCAGTCCGTCAGCTGTAGAACTGACTATTGTTCTCCTACTATGGAACCTCTATTATAGTGAATGAAGGGTAAATGTATTGCAAGTATATAAGGAGAAAGAAGACTAGATGTTAATCAAATAGCAAAAGACTTGTAACTATTATGGAGTCTTAAAGCAGGATTAATTTTCTTTTTTTCTGAAAGAGAAACTCAGTTTCATGTGAGATTCCAATGGTTTTTGAGGTTTTAGAAGGAAGGTGATGCAATTTCTAGAGCCTTACTAAATATAGTCATATCTCTGTGTTTCTCTTCTAGAATCCTAACTCCTGTAGAAATCGTCATGAGTATTTTCTCTCCTAGTAAGTGTTTTGTGTAATGTGAATCCGTTTTATATCTCCATGCTGACTGAAGGGGAGATCAGGTCTCTGAAATTATATAATTTTGTTATGACATAAATTTCCTGAGACAATTTAGACTACAACTCTAATAGAAACACCCATGTGAAAAGTCTGTCGCACCTCTGTAATGGTTGGAGAGTCCATGAAAATACCATACAGATAAACAAGTTCTAAGGAGAGATTTAAACGCAACTGGTTGGGTTTAAGGAAAGACTTCTTGAAGGAGGTGATACTTGAGTTGAGCTGTGAATAAAGTTAGAGATTCCAAGAGGATGAGTAGATTGTGGAATATATTCCAGGCATGGGTCAGAGGTTATGAGCACAGGCACATACATGGGAAATTAAATGTAAATTTCAGGAACTGACTCATGGGTCAGTTTGGCTGGAATATAGAGAAACTTAAGAAAAGTAAAATGAAATTTCTGGACAAATAGGAACAAGTTTAGGGAGGGTTTTAAATATGTAAACATTATGCATATTTTAAAAACATAATAGATTTTACTTAATGTAAAATTTAAAACATAAAAATTAATACGTAAACACGTATTAACTCTCATCTGTAACTCCAAGAAACTGGAGTTCAGAACTGGAGTTCAGCTGTGGTGCAGAATCACCACACCCTAGTAAAACCTTTTCAGCAGATTAGCTAAACCAGGTGGCAAGTAAATAACAGGTCTCAAACCCATTGTTGCGTTTGAGGAATGTCTACCTTAAACATGTGAAAACTTCCCGTTGCAGAATGGATAGATAAGAATAATGTGTTTCTGCAATCATAAAGCTCCTGACGCAGACACTATGGAGTGCTTAGAGCTTAGTCAGACATCAAAGACACCAAAGCTATCACTGAATCCCGGGCCACCACCAGTCATCTTGACTTTTGTTTTGCCACTGGACTTCAATAACTCTGAACTAGAGTGAGTCTGATGACTTTATGCAACTGTGCCTCACATAAATTCAATTCATGTTCAAGTCAACACATCATCCTAGGGTGCCTCTTAGAAAATGCGGGAAAAACAGCAATATACTTAATAAATAACAGAAAAGTTATATTTTATCCTAGCTTCAAGAGGGGTCAACTAAAGCTTTTCGTTTTGGAATATTAGTCTGAAAATCGTGTGAAAGATTAAAGAGGAAAAAACTAAGTTACTATAATAGTCCAGACAATAAATGAAAGCAGTTTGAATTAGGAGTCTATTTGTGTAAATGGAGAGAAAAGGGCAATTATATATCAAAGATATTATGGAAATAGAACATTTTGCAGCTGATTGGTTATGGTGAGAGACAGAAAGGGAGGAGGATATAAACTTCACAAGAACATGGAGTCCATGATTTTTGTCCTTTAATCCCCGGTATCTATCATTGTGTGTCATAATGTAAGTGCTTATAGGATCATAGATTTAGAGTTGGAAGGGACATTAGACTACTCTCCTATTACAGATGAAGAAAATAATCACAGAGAGGTTAAATGACCTGCAATTAAACAGAATGTGCACAGAATATAAAGCTTTGCTTAGTCACAATCAGTTCACTGAAATCAGTACATTATTCACCCCATGCAAACCTGCCCATGATCACACAGCAAGTGCCTGAGGTACGATTTCAAGCCAGATTTTCATTACTCCAAATTCAATTCGCTATCCAAGAAGCCATAAGATTTTCTGAATTGCATGATTCTGAGATTATGAACCTGAGCGACTGGAAGAATGGTAATGACCTCAAGAGTAATAGGAAAGTTGGGTTGATGACTTTAGAAAGAGTAATAGTGTTTTTGCATTTTACTATCATATGCGACTTAAAAAAATTAACAAGAATTTAAATTGCATATTGGTAATTATGTTCAGATAACTCTCCAGACAATTTTCCGTGAATCTTCATCTTTATTAGAAGTAAATTTTTCATTGAAAAACAAGAAGACAACAGTTTTTAATTAAAACAGTGCGGATGCATTGCCTATGATATTCATGGAATTTATTTGAATTTATTTAAAAACCTGCAGCCGCAGAACAGTAAGTCTATCAAGATCCCAAAAGCAAATAATGATTTAATATAACTCAAAGGCATCCAGGGTTTTTGTACCGCACTATTGTTATTCGCAGACATTCTTTGTTGTTAATGGACCATTTGCTAGCTACTTAGGTTTTTTTTTCCTTCTAGATAATAAAGGTGGATGAGTTTATTTTTTAATTTGATCTGTATGTTCAATTCCCATGTTTACTAATATCCTCTCTTTTTGTTTTGTTCTGTATAGATATTCAAGATTATTCATTTAATTTTGTTAATGATAACTGACTTAAAATATGACTTGAAAGTTGTTGGCAGTCATTGTTTCTCAGCCAGATCATTGATAAGGCAGGTTTATGATTCAAAAGGACATTAGGATAACAATGATGACAATTACTTTTAATTACATGGAATCAGGCTTTCTGAGAATTATTATTGGTTAGCAAAGCATATAGAAATTTCTTAATAACATTATGGTGAAATTAAATTAATCGGTATTCCATGTGACTATCTGTTGACTTTGAGGGCTTCCATATCAAATGGTACAAATGAAGACAGAATACATAAAAATTTTGCACCTGCAGAATGGTTTTCTGCACTAAGCATTTCAGATTTTCACAGTAATCTTTCTAGTTATAAATATGTAATTCCCATGCAACAGAAGAGACATAGTAGTTGGAGATGGGGTGAATAATTTACTGATTTCAGTGAACTGATTGTGACTAAGCAGAGCTTTCTATTCTGTGCACATTCTGTTTAATTGCAGATCTCAGTTCTGTCCCTAATTCCCAGCGTTCAATTAAAATATTTCTGAGAATAGTCCTTTTCCTTTTTTATCTTTTTTGGGGTACAGACCTAGTAGTGGAATTGCTAGGAGAAACGGTATGCATGGTTTTATAACACTTTGTGCATAGTTCCAATTTGCCATACAGAATGGTTGAATCAGTTCATAACTGCTCCAACAGTGCATTTCTCCACATCACCTCTACAATTTGCCATTTTCCTTTGCTGTACTATTAGCTAATCTAATAGATATGAGACAGTACATGAGGATTGTTTAAATTAGCATTTCTCCAATCAATGGTGAGGTACAGAATTTTTTCAATTAGTTACACTAGTGTTAGTTACTTCACATATTTTGATCACTTATCAATTGGGGAATGACTCTTTTTATAAATTTGCCTCAGTTCTTTATAAGTTTGAGAACTGACACCTTTATCAGAGAAACTTGCTTCAAAATTCTTTTCACATTCAGTATTGTTCACTGCATTTCCCTCCATCCTATTCCCCCATTTATTCTTTTTCCCTCTCCTTTACCCTATCCCTCCTCAAAAAGGTTTTGCTTCTGACTATCCTCTCTCCTGATTTGCCTTCACTTTCAATATTTCCCCTTTCTTACCCTCTTCTCATCTTACTTTCCTGGAGGGTAAAATACATTCCCATACCCAAGTAAGTGTGTATGTTATTTTCCATTTAAGCTAATTTTGGTTCACTCACTCCCCTTTATCTCCCTCCTCTTCCCCTCCATTGCAAAAGAGCTTTCTTGCCTATTTTACTTGAGATAATTTAACCAATCTACTGCTTTTCTTCCTCTCTCACACTCTTTAATTTTTACTTTTTAAAGGTATCATCTCTTCATAATCGAGTTACACCCATGACCTTCGTGTGTGTGTGTGTGTGTGTGTGTGTGTATGTGTGAGTGTATCTGCTTTAATAATGAAAAAGTTCTTATGGGTTATAAGTATCATCTTGTAAGAATGTAAGCAGTTTAACCTTAAGTTCCTTACAATTTCCCTTTTCTGTTTACCTTTTTATTCTTCTCCGGAATCTTGTACTTAAAAATTAAATTTTCTATTCAACTCCTTTTTTTCCCATCAAGAATACTAGAAAGTCCTCTACTTCATTGAACGGCAATTTTATTTCTCTTAAGGATTATACTTGGTTTTGCTGGGTAGGTGTAATCGTAGCTCCTTTGCCCTCCAGAATATACTATTTCAAACCCTCTGATTCTTTAAGGTAGAAACTGTTAAATCTTGTATTATCCTGACCGTGGCTTCATGATAGTTGAATTGTTTATTTCTGGCTGCTTGTGACATTTTATCTTTTCTCTGGGAGGTCTGGAATTTGGTTATAATATTCCTAGCAGTTTTCCTTTTGGGATTTCTTTCCTGAGTTGATTGGCGAATTCTTTAAATTTCTATTTTACCCTCTGGTTCTAGAATATTAGTGCAATTTACCTTGATAATTTCTTGAAAGATGATGTCCAAGCTCTTATTTGATCATTACTTTAAGGTAATGCAAAAATTTTTAAATGACCTCTCCTGGATCTATTTTCCATTGATATATCTTACTTTGTCTTCTGTTTTTTCATTCCTTTGGTTTGTTTTTCGTTTCTTGATTTCTCATAAAGTAATTAACTTGTATTTGCTCGATTCTAATTTTTAAACATTAATCTTCTTCAGGGAGCTTTTGTACCTCCTTTTAGATTTGACTAATTCTACTTTTTAAGAAGATTTTTTTCTTCAGTGAATTTCTGTTCCTCTTTTTCCACTTGGCCAATTCTACTTTTACAAGTAGTTTTCTTCTCATTGACTTTTTGTATCTCTTTTACTATTTCACCTATTCTGTTTTGTTAAGGTGTTATTTTCTTTAGTATTTTTGTACCTCCTTTACCAAGCTGTTGACTTATTTTTCATGATTTTCTTGCATTACTGTCTCAATTCTCTTCCCAATTTTTCCTCTACCTCTCTTACTTGATTTTCAAAATACCTTTTGAGTTCTTACATGGCCAGAGACCAATTCTTTATTGTTTTCTTGACATTTTGGCTTTGTTGTGCTCTTATAAATGTGTGTTTTTATTGTGTCTCTATCTTTCTAAGGCCATTTTTTATGTTGCTTGCTTATATTCCCAGCCTATTACTTGCTTTTGACTCTTGTTAAAGTAGGATTCTGCTTCAAGGGTGGAAGGGGTACTTTCCCAAGCTTCAGAGATTTTGTGCAGATTTCCTCTGAGATATTGCTAGGGAACTATTAGTTTTCAGTTCTTCCAAAATGGTATTATCTAAGGAGAGGTGTTTACTACTCTCCTGGACTGTGTTCTTCATGAATGAGTGCAAGCACTCTTTTCTGCCTTGTAATTATGATAAGGGTCCCTACTCCACTTTGGTTACGAAATCTGATGTGCTAGGGCTCCTCCTCACCTGGGACTGCCACCCAGGACTGTGGTCCAGATCTGAATGTGGGGAAAACAACAACGTCCTCCCTCAGTGCTACCATCAAGACCCCTGTAATCTCCTTCTGACAAGTTGTTTGACCCCGTTATAGTATGTGAGCTGAGAGCTACAGATGCAGCTGTTACTGCTGCTTATTCAAAGACTCCTTCTGGTTTACTGGGGCTGAGCCTTCTGGACTCTGTTCCAGTCTTACTCTAGTGCAACAGACATTTCCTGCTGACCTTCTAAGTTGCTTTGGACTGGAAATTTGTTTCACTCCATATTTTGTGGTTTCTATTGCTCCAAAATTTGTTTAGCATAATTATTTAAAGGTATTTTGAGAAGTTTTGGGGAGAGCTCAGGCAAGCCCCTGCCTTTACCCTTTCATTTTGGCTCTGCCTCAATATATTTCAATATTAACCATGTTCCAAAAAAAGCAAGAAAAAATAAAGTGTGAAAAAGTGCTTCAATCTGGACTCAGAATTCATCATTTCTCTCCCAGGAGGTACGTAACATTTTTAGACGTGAGTCCTTTGACACTATTTGGAATCGTTGTATGGATCAGAGTAACTAAGTTTTTCACAGTTGGTTCTCATCGAAATATTGCTGCTACTGTCTGAAATGTTCTCTGGTTCTGCTCACATCACTTTGCATCAGCTGATGTGTCTTTCTAAATTTTCAAAAATCTTTGCTGTTGTTTCTTATAGCACAAGAATATTCCATCAAAATCATGTACTGTGACTTGTTCAGTTATTCCCCAATCAGAATATCTCCTCAATTTCCAATCTTTACCATCACAAAAAAAGCATTCATAAATATTTTTATACATGTGAATCCTTTTCCCTTTTCTTTCATCCTCTTATTATATATAGATCCGGTGGTGATATTTCTGTATTAAAAGGACATATGCAGATTTCTAGCTTTTTGGATATATAAACTATGCTCTTGTGGGCACAGTTTTATGCTTTTTCTCCAGAATGGCTGGACAGTTCACAATTCTACCAACAGTACATTAGTCTCCCTATTTTCCATATCTCCCCGGTATTTGTCATTTTCCTTTTCTGTTATGGTAACCAATCTTTTAGGTATAGCAAACCTTAAGAGTTATTTTAATTTGCACTTATCTTATAATTAGTGATTTAGAGCATTTTCTGTAACTATTGACAGCTTTCATTTCTTCTTATGAAAACTGCCTATTCATATCTTTGATCATTTATCAATTGTAGAATGCATCTAATTTTTATAAATTTGCATCAGTTCCCTATCTGAGAACGAGATATTTACTAGAGAAATAACATAAAATTTTTCACCCCAGGTTCCTGCATTTCTTCTACTTTGGCTGGACAAAATATATTTAATGCAAAAAATAATTTAATGAAATCAAAAGTATCCATTTTATCACCCATGATACCATCTATCTCTTGTTCACACATAGACACTTCTTTCATGCATAGATAGGTAATATTTCTCTCCATGCTTTTCTATTTTCCTTAAGTTGGCACTCTTTTTTTTTAAAAAAAAAAGCAGTGTTTTATTTTTTCCAATTACATATCAAGGTAAGTTTTAGCATTCACTTTTCAAAGATTTTGAGTTCCAAATTTTTCTCTCCTTCTCTCCCATCCCCTCTTTCAAAAGTAGTTGGTAATTCAATATTGATCATACATGTGCTTTTATGTAAAACATATTTCCACATTAGTCATTGCTAAGAAAGTAGAAACAGATCAAAAGAAAAAAATGAAGAAAGTAAATGGAGGGAAAAGTGTGGTATGCTTCAATATGTATTCAAAGTCCATCACTTCTTTATCTGGGGATGGACAACATTTTCCTTCATGAATTCTTTGTACTCATCTTGGATCATTGTGTTGCTGAGAAGAGCTGAGTCATTTATATTTGACGATCAAACAACTGTTTTTAGTCTGTACGATGTTTTCCTGATTTTGCTTATTTCACTTTGAGTCAGTTCATACGTCTTTCTATATTATTATGAAATCTGCATGTTCATCATTTCTTATTGCTCAATAGTATTTCATTACATTCACATAGCATAACAATCTCAAATTGATGAGCGCCCCTCAATTTCCAATATTTTGCCACCATGTAAAGGGCTGTTATCACTATTTTTGCACCTATAGGTCCTCCCTTTTTGGATCACCTTGGGGTGCAGATCTAGTAGTAGTACTGCTGGATCCAGGGGAATGAACAGTTGGTTGGCCTGTTGGTTTTAAATTGTTCTTCATAATGGTTAGATCAGTTCACTACTTCAACAATAGTGCCTTCATATCCAATTTTCCCATATAGTCTTCAACATTTATCATTTTACTTTTTTGTCACATTAGCAAATCTGGTAGGTGTGACATGGTAGCTCAAGGATGTTTTAATCTGCTTTTCTCTGAAGTGATTTAGAGCTCTTCTTCATATGCTTATAGATACCTTTCAGATAGATTTCTTCAACAGAAAACTGTCTTATTATATACTTAAACCATTTATCAATTGGGGATTGACTTATATTCTTATAAATTTGATCTAGTTTCCATATATTTCACAAATAAAGGCTTTCTCAGAAACACTGGCTTTTAAAAATGGTCCTCACCTTTCTTCCTTTCTTGTAATCTTGGCCTCATTGATTTTGTTGGTGCAAAAACTTTTTAATGTAATAGAATCAAAATTAGCTATATTGCATTTTGTAATGCTCTCTACTTCCTATTTCTTCATGAACCTATATATCACTTTATTCCTCCTTTAAGAATTTGGATACTGTACTATTTGGTACATATATGTTTAGTACTGATACTATTTCATAGTCTACGGTACCTTTCATCAAGATGTAGTTTCCTTCCTTATCTCTTTTAATTAAGTATGTTTTTGTTTCTGTTTAGTATGACATCAGGATTGCTATCCCTGTTTTTTTCTTTTTATACTTCAGCTGAAGCATAATTAATTATTCTTCAGCCCCTTATCTTTACTCTATGTATGTCTTTCTACTTCATGTGTTTATTATAAACAACATACTGAAGGATTCTGACTTTTGAGCCACTCTGCTATCTACTTGTTTTTTTATGGAAAATTCATCCCATTCACATTCACACTTAAGATTGCTAGCTGTATATTTCCCTCAATCCTATTTTTTGTCTGGTTTGTCCTCTCTCCTTTCACCATTTTCCTCCTCAACAGTGTTTTGCTTCTGTCTGCCACCTCCACTGTTTGCCCTCTCTTTTGTCATCTCAACCCCTTTACTTAATAACCTTCCCTCCTACTTTCCTGTCAGGAAAGATAAATTTGTATGTTAAATTGATTGTGTATATTATTCCCTCTTTTGACTAATACTGATGAGAGTATGTTTCAAGTGATGCCCATTGAATCATCCCATCAATCTCTCAACTATTTTAGACTTTTTATGCCTCTTCATCTAAAATAATTTAACCCGATCTACCTTTTGCTTCTTTCTGCACCCCCATCCCTTAATTATTTTTTGTCATTCCCTCCAATTCACCTTAAATTTGTACCCTTTGTATATGTATAATTTTCTTGCATCACTCTTGCTTCTTTTTCCAAATTGTCTTCTACTTTTTTCATATGATTTCAAGCTCCTTTATGAGCCCTTCCATGAGTTATCTCTGGATTTGAGACCACTTCAAATTTGAGAGAGAGGTTTGCCAATGTCTATTTTGCCTCTGTAGTCCCATTCTGAGTTTCTGTCTTTACCTTCCTTACCAGCATACTTGCTTTCTATGATCAGATTCTTGTGTTGTGGTTTCATTTTTGGTAGTTTTTTTTTTTATCATCCCTTTCCTTTTTTTTTTATTTTATTTAACTTTTAACATTCATTTTCACAAAATTTTGGGTTACAAATTTTCTCCCCTTTTCTCCCCTCCACCCCCCAAACCCAAGGATTCTAATTGCCCCTGTGACCAATCTGCTCTCTCTTCTCTCATCCCTCTCTGCCCTTGTCTCCGTCTTCTCTTTTGTCCTGTAGGGCCAGATAGCTTTCTTTACCCCTTTACCTGTATTTATTATTTCCTAGTGGTAAGAACATTACAGTTGATCCTAACACTTTGAGTTCCAACTTCTTTACCTCCCTCCCTCTCCACTCCTTCCCTTTGGAAGGCAAGCAATTCAATATAGGCCAAATCTGTGTAGTTTTGCAAATGACTTCCATAATAGTTGTGTTGTATAGGACTAACTATATTTCCCTCCATCCTATCCTGTCCCCCATTACTTCTATTCTCTTTTGATCCTATCCCTCCCCATGAGTGTCAACCTCGAATTACATTCTCCTCCCCATGCCCTCCCTTCTATCATCCCCCCACCCTGCTTGTCCCCTTATCCCCCACTTTCCTGTATTGTGAGATAGGTTTTCCTACCAAAATGAGTGTGCATTTTATTCTTTCCTTTAGTGGAATGTGATGAGAGTAGACCTCATGTTTTTCTCTCACCTCCCCTCTTTATCCCTCCACTAATGAGTCTTTTGCTTGCCTCTTTTATGAGAGATAATTTGCCCCATTCTATTTCTCCCTTTCTCCTCCCAATATATTTCTCTTTCATTGCTTGATTTCATTTTTTTTAAGATATGATCCCATCCTCTTCAATTCACTCTGTGCACTCTGTCTCTATGTATGTGTGCGTGTGTACTCCCACCCAGTACCCAGATACTGAGATGTTTCAAGAGTTACAAATATTGTCTTTCCATGTAGGAATGTAAACAGTTCAACTTTAGTAAGTCCCTTATGACTTCTCTTTGCTGTTCACCTTTTCATGGTTCTCTTCATTCTTGTGTTTGAAAGTCAAATTTCCTTTTCAGCTCTGGTCTTTTCATCAAGAAAATTTGAAAATCCTCTATTTCATTGAAAGACGATGTTTTCCCCTGAAGTATTATACTCAGTTTTGCTGGGTAGGTGATTCTTGGTTTGAGTCCTAGTTCCTTTGACTTCTGGAATATCCTATTCCATTCCCGTCGATCCCTTAATGTAGAGGCTGCTAGATCTTGTGTTATCCTGATTGTATTTCCACAACACTTGAATTGCTTCTTTGTAGATGCTTGCAATATTTTCTCCTTGACCAGGGATCTCTGGAATTTGGCCACAATGTTCCTAGGAGTTTCTCTTTTTGGATCTCTTTCATGCGGTGTTCTGTGGATTCCTTGAATACTTATTTTGCCCTCTGGTTCTAGAATCTCAGGGCAGTTTTCCTTGATAATTTCATGGAAGATGATGTCTAGGCTCTTCTTTTGATCATGGCTTTCAGGTAGTCCCAAAATTTTTAAATTGTCTCTCCTGAATCTATTTTCCAGGTCAGTTGTTTTTCCAATGAGATATTTCACATTATCTTCCATTTTTCTACTCTTCTCTCTTTGTTCTGTGATATCATGCTTTCTTGCAAAGTCCTTAGCCTCCATTTGTGCCATTCTAGTTTTGAAAGAACTCTTTTCTTCAGTGAGCTTTTGAATCTCCTTTTCCATTTGGCTAATTCTGCTTTTGAAAGCATTCTTCTCCTCATTGGCTTTTTGAACCTCTTTTGCCAATTGAGTTAGGCTAGTTTTCCGGGCATTAATTTCTTCAACATTTTTTGGTTCTCCTTTAGCAGGGAGCTGATCTGCTTTTCATGCTTTTCTTTCATCTCTCTCATTTCTCTTCCCAGTTTTTCCTCCATCTCTCTAACTTGATTTTCAAAATTCTTTTTGAGCTCTTCCATGGCCTGAGCCCATTGGGTGGGCTGGGACACAGAATCCTTGATTTCCGTGTCTTTGCCTGATGGTAAGCATTGTTCTTCCTCATCAGAAAGGAAGGGAGGAAATGTCTGTTCTCCAAGAAAGTAGCCTTTAATAGTCTTATTTCTTTTCCCCTTTCTGGTCATTTTCCCAGCCAGTGACTTGACCTCTGAATATTCTCCTCACACCCACCTCGCCTCCTGGTCCTCCCAGCCAGCGTTTGGGGACTGAGATTCAAATGCTGCTTCCTGCCTTAGGGCTTTTGGCGGGGGCAGGGCTGCTATTCAGTGTGAGAATTAAGTTCAGGTGGTCAGGTCCGGGCAGGGCCACCTCTCAGGCTCAGTTCCCCTAGGGGGTTTATGCACAGACCTTCCACAATGGATCCAGGGTCCCGCCCGCTTGGGGAGCCCCTGTCTGCAGCCACCTCTCAGCTTCTACCTCCCAGGGGTCCCGAATCATGGGGGCACCCCACTCCCCTCTCGACCCACCAAAGAGACTCTCTCACTGACCCCCGTCACTTGTGGGAGGAGGGACTTGTGCAGTCGCTGGAGATCCTGTCCCTGAAGCCTGCTTGGGTCTGTTTATCTTGGTGCCGTGGCCACAGCAGGTCTGGGCTGGTCTGGGCTCCGGGTCTGCAGCGCGACGGACCTTTTGCGAGAAGTTTGCAGGTCCCTCTGTGGGTGGAGGGACCTGCATGGCTGCTGGAGATCCCATCCCGAAGCCCGGTCGGATCTTTTCCTCTCGGTGCCGTGGCTGCTGCAGGGCTGCCCTCAGCTCCCAGTCCCAGCGCCCAGTCTACAGCATGAAGGACCCCCCGCTAGAGGTTTGCAGGTCCCTCTGGAACAGAAATCTCCCTCTGTCCAATATTCCGTGGCCTCTGGGTGCAGAATTCGCCGTGATTTACTCCCCTGTAGCTGTTCTGTGGGTTGTGGGTTCGGAGCTATGTGTATGTGCGTCTTTCTACTCCGCCATCTTGGCTCCGCCCATCCCTTTTCTTTGGGAGGAGGTTCCTTTTCTTTTAAATTTGAACTCTGCTCACAGGGTGGAAAGGGCACTGTCTCAGTCTTTTCATGCCAGGGGTAGTACTCCATGCTGCACTTATGTTGTTCTGAAGTCCATGGAGGACACTTGTGTTTGAACTTTCACAGAGAGGTTGAGGTGGGCTGTGACTTGCATTGCTGGAGGCCATAGTTGTCTGGTAGCTTACCTGGTGGTGAGCCTTGGTCTTAGTGATGCTTTCTGGCATGCACTGAGGCTGGTGGGATGTTTTTGCAATTCTCTAGGGCTACACTACAACATTTACTAGTCTGGCTGCTGATGGCTGCCTGTCAGCTTAGGCACCAGTAGTTTTGCCATTTACCTGTCTACTCATGGTTATGCTGAAGCAGTTTGCAGTTTTCATTCCTGGAATTTACCATTGCTTTGTATATGCTAAAGAACATGGGGGCAATCCTAGTGTAGGTGTCTACTTGCTCCACTGATGTGGGGCTCAGGATCTACCAGTGGATTGTTGAGGTGTTCCTTACTACTAGTTTCCTAGGATGTTTTCTGTCCTGGACTGTGTTCTCCTTTTACCAAGTGAGCTAATACGTTCTTGTTGATCTTATAAGTTTCTTGGTCTCAAAGATTTGTTTACTCCATCTTTTTTTCCAGTTCTGGTATTTCCAGATTTGTTTTTAGGCACTATTTTATGGTTGCTTGGAGGTGAATATGTGAGAGCTATGTTGATTTACTGGTCACACTCCCATATTGGCTTCTGGAAGTTGATCCTGATGATTGCTTTCTATCTAAATAATTATTTTAATCTCTCTCTTTTGCATGAAAAGCTGTTTTTATAATTGTATTCATGTTTTTCTTGAGTCTTTTTTGGCAGGTAGACTACCAGAACTTTTATAAACTTTACAACTCTTTTAAATGGAACTTCTTCTTCTATCTTTTTACTTGGTAATATACATAAATGCTGATGATTTATATAAATTTATTTTATATTCTGCAACTTTGCTAAATTTGTTAACTGTTTCACTTAGATTTTTTAGTTGATTCCCTGTTGTTTTCTTGGTATACAATCATATCATGTGCAAAGACTGGTAGTTTCATTTCCTCATTGTCTATTCTTCTTCCTTCAATTTCTTTTTCATCTCTTAGTACTCTGGCTAAAATTTCTAGTATAATATTGCATAACAATAGTGATAGTGAATTTCCTTGTTTAGCTCCATTACAGATAACACATGCTTTTCAGTTGAGATAGATACTGTTTTTCATTTTAAGGAAAGCTCCATTTGTTCCATGCGTTTTAGGGTTTTTAAAGGATGGGTATTATATTTAGCCCTAAAGCTTTTTGCTTCACCTATTGAGACAATCACATGATTTTTGTTGTTTTTATGCTAATATGTTCTATTATGTTTGTAGCTTTATGAATAACTAATCAACCCTTCATTCCTGGTATATATTCTACCTAAGCATACTGTATGATCTTTGTTATATATATTGCTATTGTTTCTCTACAAGTATTTTCTTTTTCTTTTTTAATTGCATAGAAATTCATTAATGAAATTTGTATATTATTTTCTTTATTTTTGTTCTCCCTGGTTTAGGTATCACAATGACATTTGTGCCATAAAATTAATTTGGTAAGAATCTTTACCCATATTTTCAAATAGTTTATATTGTCTTGAAATTCATCGTTCTTTAAATATTTGTCAGAATTTACTTCTAAATTAATTTATTACTTGGAGTTATTTCTTAGGAAACTCATTCCTTAAAATTAGGGAATTTGTTTAATTTTCTTCTAAGATATACTTATTTAAATACACATTTCCTCTTCTGTAAATCTGAGTGATTTAGTTTTTCTAAATATTTATCCATTTTATTTAGATGATTGTCTTTATTGACATATAATTTCCAAAAATAGCTTTTATTTCTTCTCTTTTGGTGATGTATTAATTCTTTTCATCTGACAATTTGGTTTTCTTTCTTTTTTACATAAAATTAACCAAAAGCTTACCTATTTTATTTTTAAAATAGTTCTTAGTTTTATATATTAGTTATTATTTTACTTTATTAATCTCTCTTTGATTTTAAGTAATTCTAATAGGTATTTTAAATGTAGACTTTAATTTTGTCTGTTTTTCTGGTTTCATTTTAAATTCCATGCCAAATTTGCTGATCTCTTTCTTTTATGGATATACGTTTTTACAGGTATAAATTTCTCCCTAAATGCTGCTTTTTCATCATCCTAGAAATGTTATTATGTTTTCTTATTGTAGTCCTTATCTTTACTGAAATTTTTATTGTTTCTGTAATTTGTTTTTGACTCATTCTTTAAGATAATTTGGTTTCTAATTAAATATCAATTTGTTCTTCCAAAGCTTTTTATTGAATGCAATTTTTGTTGTGTTGTCATCCAAAAAAGAATGCATATATTATTTTATTTATCTCTAATTGTTTGTTAGGTTTTTATTCACTAATATGTGATTATTTTGTGAAAGTGCCATGTACAGCTGAAAATAGGGCAAAATATGATATTCTCCTTCTGATGAGTTGTCTGATACCCTTACAAGATCCAGGTTGAGAGCTCCCATAGCTGCTGCCACCACTGTCATGCCTTGTGTTCATGTTATAAGGGTTCAAGGATTGCCTTAACTCCAGTGTCACTGACATATATTGCCTATTTTTTAAAATTATCTTAGGCTGGAAATAAAGATATCTCCATGACTTTTCTTTTCCTTTTTTTTTGATTTACTGCTCCAAAACCTGCTTAAAATATTATTTTAAAATTTTTTGAAGAAGAATGTTGAATTTGGCTTTGTTGTTGTCTCTAATATGTCATCTTGCCTCCCTCACCCCCTATACTTTCTCTTGAAAGATTATTTTCTGGTAGTCAAATAACATTTAAATTATGACATATCAATCTACGTTCTAAGTAAATTTCCCAAAGAGAAAATTCACATATGTCTTCCATTTTTGCATTCTTTTGACTTTTTTTAGCTTTTGTCTCCATGTCTCATGGAGTCTGTAACTTATATTTAACCAATTCTAACTTTTAGGTAATTATTTTCTTCAGTTAGGTATTATACTCTTTTACCATTTGACAATTTTTAAAGAAGACTTTTTTCCTTAATATTTGTTTTGTCTCTTTCACCAAGCTAGTAATTAATTTTTTCACAATTTTCTTGCACTACTCTCCTTTTTGTTTATATTTTATCTCTATTATACCTATTTTATTTTGAAAACATTTTGATTTTTGCATTTTATCTCTTTAAGTCTCCTAGAAGCCATTATCTGGCTTATGTTTAATCTTCATTATTCTTTAAAAGGCTAGATTTTAGCTGTTTTCAAGTCATTGTCTTGTTTTGAGTTCGTCTTTAGCTTCTTTGTCACTACAGTAGATTTTTATTGTCAGATTCTTTTTTATTTGTTTGCTCATTTTTTTCCATCCTGTTTCCTGAAGCTTAAGTCTTTCTTGCCTTGCTCTTTTAATAGCTAGTTCTGTAGATCTGTAATTCTTCATTGCTTCCAAGGTGTGGAATACAGGAATAGTTGTGCTTAGTGTACTCCTTGTCTCTGTTCTGTTCCTTACCCAGGTATAGCACCTGTTCTCTTGCAATTGCAAGTGCTAGTTCTCCTTTCTTTCTTGGATTTTTAAGTGGAAACTAGGCCTGCACTTCCTTGTGACCACAAGTGGTACTCTTTTCTCTGGAATCATTACCTGGATCTGAGTAAATGGGAGTAACTTGGAGTTGCAAAATGGCATCTGGTTCTGTGCCCAGTTCCAGCACAGGGGTTCCCTGTAATCCCTTTCTGACTAGGTGTCCAAACCACTTACAATCTCTGGGTGGTGAGAGATTCTAGAATTTTACTACTTTTACTGTTACTGCCAAAGAACACGGATGCTTTTACCACTGTGTTGAACATCTAACCATTCCCCACCATAGTGATAAATACCTCTACTCCTGACATCCTAAGTAGTCCTGCACTCAAAGATGTCCCTCCCCAACCTTTTATGATGCTCTTGAATTTGATTTGGCACATTATTTTAAAGTTGTTTGGAGGGAAATTCAGGAGAGTTCAGTTAAAATTCTCCCTCTTCTCTACCATCTTGGCTCTTTTTCTGAGAGCTATACTTCCTTGACAATTAAATATTGAATCACATTGTCCCAACCTAAGCGGGCTAAGCATAATAACCAAAGCCATATGAAAAAGAAAACCACTACTTATGATTAGGTAGTTAAAGCTCTCAAGTTTTCTCTTCTTGGCCATGGTATATTCTTTTCAATCCTTGTCATATTTCAGACCAAAGCAAGGCAAGACATTTTATATCACCCCCAATTCCTGTTTCTGATTCTTTTATTTTGTGTTCCTAACCTTGCATTGCCAATCTGATTAAGTCATTCTAAGTTTATTACCTCATTTTCTGACTACTTCTTTTATTAACTCTGATATTCTGACTTCTGTGAATCCAGGTGGTAATCTTGCATTATTTGCCAGTTGTTCTCAATCCAAATAGTAGTACAAGTACAATTAATTCCAAATAGTGAGTAAGTGGGAAGTGCTTTTCTGACCTAAATTGATCTATATTTATGATGCTTTCAAAGCGTTACCAGAATCTTATGTTTCCTCTTCTTCTCTCCTGTTAACTGAATTTATTTTATACTTAAAATTTAAACTTTTGAAGATGTGAAATATAATTTGTTCTTAGTATTCTGCTTCATACAATCTTCAAAAGAAAAATAATTTTTAGTTAACTAGTGGAGTTATATTCCTTAGAGACTTGAGCCATTTATACCTGGATCGTTAATGATTCTGATATTTATGTCTCAAAAGCATAGATTCTAAGAACAGGAATGTTCTATGGAGGCCATTAGTCCAATCCATACCTGAGCAAGAATCCTTTCTATACCATCCCTAATAAATGTCCATTAGATGTCCGTTTGAATGCCTTTCATTGTGGGCATAATACTATCTCTCTAGGCAATCATTTTTTTTTAAATAATTTTTTAATGTTTAACATTCACTGCCATACAATTGAGATTTTATACCCCCCACACCTACGCCCCACTACCCCCCTCCCTCCCCACGACTGCATACAATTCTGTATAGGTTCTACATATACTTTCCTATTTAGTATATTTTCACTATAGTCATGCTATGTAGTCAGACTAAAATAAATGAGAGAAATCATATAACAAATCAAAACATGATACACAAAAACATACACATACACAAACATGATCTGCTACATTTTGCGAATGACTTCCATATTTCTTTCTCTGAGTGTGGAAGGCATTTTGCCTTGAAAACCACCACTGGGATTTTTTTTTAAAGAAGTTCTTGCGTTATTACGAAATTCCAAGTCTACCAGAAAAAACTCTCGCACACTGTGGTCGTTGCGGTGCACAAAGTTCTCCTGGTTCTGCTCCTTTCACTCAGCATCAGGTCATATAAGTCCTTCCAGGCCTCTCTGAAGTCTTCTTGTTCATCATTTCTTATGGCACAATAGTACTCCGTTACTTTCATATACCATAATTTATTCAGCCATTCCCCAATTGATGGACATCCCCTTGACTTCCAGTTTTTGGCAACTACAAAAAGTGCTGCTATAAATATTTTTGTACATGTGGGACCCTCTCCCATTTTTATGATCTCTTGGGGATACAGTCCTAGTAGCGATATTGCTGGGTCAAAGGGTATGCACATTTTTGTAGCCCTTTGGGCATAGTTCCAAATTGCTCTCCAGAATGGTTGGATGTTCTCGCAGCTCCACCAACAATGAATTAGTGTTCCAACTCTTCCACATCCTCTCCAGCATTTATCAGTTTCTTGTTCTGTCATGTTTGCCAATCTTACAGGTGTGATGTGGTACCTCAGAGTTGTTTTGATTTGCATCTCTCTAATCAATAGTGATTTAGAGCATTTTTTCATATGATTATAGATATCTTTAATTTCTTCTTCCGAAAATTGCCTGTTCATATCCTTTGACCATTTATTAATTGGGGAATGACTTGTATGATCATACATTTGAGTCAGTTCTGTATATATTCTAGAAATGAGGCCTTTATCCCCGAGCTTAGCTGTAAAAATTCTTTCCCAATTTACTACATCCCTCCGGATTTTGGTTGCATTGGATTTGGTTGTGCAAAAATTTCTCAGTTTAATGTAATCAAAGTTATCCATTTTGCAGTTCATAATGCTTTCTATCTGTCCTTTAGTAAAGAATTCTTCCCTTCTCCATAGATCTGATAAATACACTATTCCTTGCTTCTCCAGTTTATTCATGGTATCAATCTTTATACCTAAATCATGTACCCATTTGGACTTTATTCTTGTGTACGGTGTCAGGTATGGGTCTATGCCTAATTTTCGCCATACTGTTATCCAGTTTTCCCAGCAATTTTTGTCAAACAGTGAGTTCTTATCCCAGAAGCTGGGATCCTTGGGTTTATCAAACAGAAGGTTGCTATATTCCTTGCCTACTGCATCTCGAGTGCCAAGTCTATTCCACTTGTCTACCTCTCTGTTTCTTAGCCAATACCAAGTAGTTTGGATAATTGCTGCTTTATAGTACAGTTTGAGGTCTGGTAGCACTAGGCCGCCTTCCCAAGCATTTCTTTTCATTAGTCCCTTTGATATTCTGGACCTTTTGTTTTTCCAAATGAATTTTGATATTATTTTATCCACCTCTAGAAAATAATTGTCTGATAGTTTAATTGGTATGGCACTAAATAAGTAAATTAATTTAGGTAGAATTGTCATTTTTATTATATTAGCACGGCCTATCCATGAGCAACTAATGTTTTTCCACTTACTTAAATCTGACTTTATTTGTGCAAAAAGTGTCTTGTAATTGTGTTCATATAATCCCTTGGTTTGTTTTGGCAAGTAAACTCCTAAGTATTTTATACTGTCTACCCTAGCTTTAAATGGGATTTCTCTTTCTATCTCTTGCTGTTGGACTTTGTTGCGAACATATAGGAATGCAGAAGATTTGTGTGGGTTTATTTTGTAACCTGAAACATTGCCAAAGTTGTTTATTAATTCAAGTAATTTTTTACTTGAATCTCTGGGATTCTCTAAGTAGATCATTATATCATCTGCAAAGAGTGATAGCTTAGTTTCTTCTTTGGCTATTCTTATTCCTTCAATATCTTCATCTTGTCTAATTGCTACAGCTGACATTTCTATTACCATATTGAATAATAGTGGTGATAATGGACATCCTTGTTTCACCCCTGATCTTATTGGGAATGCATCTAGCTTATCCCCATTGCATATAATGCTTGCTGAAGGTTTTAGATAGATACTGCTTAGTATTTTATGGATAGTTCCCTTTATTGCTACGTTCTCCAGTGTTTTTAGTAGGAATGGGTGTTGTATTTTGTCAAAAGCTTTTTCTGCATCTATTGGAATAATCATGTGCTTTTTGTTAGGTTTGTTGTTGATGTGATAGATAATGCTAATAGTTTTCCTAATATTGAACCAGCCCTGTACTCCTGGTATGAATCCTACCTGATCATAATGTATTAATCTCGTGATAAGATGCTGTATTCGTTTTGCTAAAATCTTATTTAAAATTTTTGCATCTATATTCATTAGGGAAATTGGTCTATAATTTTCTTTCTCTGTTTTGTCTCTTCCTGGTTTGGGTATCAAAACCATATTTGTATCATAGAAAGAATTTGGGAGGACTCCTTCTTCCCCAATTTTCAAAAATAGTCTATATAGTATTGGAATTTACTGTTCTTTAAATGTTTGATAGAATTCACTTGTGAATCCATCTGGCCCTGGAGATTTTTTCCTAGGGAGTTCATTGATGACTTGTTCAATTTCTTTTTCTGAGATGGGGTTGTTTAAGTATTCAACTTCCTCTTCTGTTAATCTGGGCAATTTGTATTTTTTAAAATATTCATCCATCTCGTTTAGATTATCGAATTTGTGGGCATAAAGTTGGGCAAAGTAGTTTCTAATTATTGTTTTAATTTCCTCCTCATTGGAGGCGAGTTCAGCCCTTTCATCTTTAATATTAGTAATTTGATTTTCTTCTTTCTTTTTTTTTAATCAGATTGACCAAAGGTTTATCAATTTTATTAGTTTTTTCATAAAACCAACTATTGGTTTTATTTATTAATTCAATAGTTTTCTTGATTTCAATTTAATTAATCTCTCCTTTGGTTTTCAGTATTTCTAATTTGGTATTTACTTGGGGATTTTCAATTTGTTCTTTTTCTAGCTTTTTCAACTGCAAGCCTAAGTCATTGATCTCCTCTTTCTCTATTTTATTTATGTAAGCATTCAAAGATATAAAACTTCCCCTAATAACTGCTTTTGCAGTATCCCATAAGATTTAGTATGTTGTCTCACTATTGTCATTCTCTTCAATGAAATTGTTGATTGTTTCTATGATTTCTTCTTTAACCCAACCCTTCTTTAGAATTAGATTATTTAGTTTCCAATTGATTTTTGGTTTCTCTTTCCATGGCCTTTTATTACATGTAATTTTTAATGCATTATGATCTGAGAAGGATGCACTGATTATCTCTACCTTTCTGCACTGGATTGTGAGATTTTTATGCCCTAGTACATGGTCAATTTTTGTAAATGTTCCATGTACCGCTGAGAAAAAGGTATATTCCTTTCTATTCCCATTTAATTTTCTCCAAAGATCTATCATATCTACCTTATCCAGAGTTTTATTTACCTCCTTAACCTCTTTCTTGTTTATTTTGAGGTTAGATTTATCGAGTTCAGAGTGGGGCAGGTTGAGGTCCCCCACTAGTATAGTTTTCCTGTCAATTTCTTCCTTCAACTCCCCCAACCTCTCCTCTAAGAATCTGGATGCTATACCACTTGGAGCATACATGTTTAGTAATGATATTGCTTCATTGTCAATGGTGCCTTTTAGCAGGATATAGTTTCCGTCCTTATCCCTTTTGATTAGATCTATTTCTGCTTTTGCTTTGTCTGAGATCAGGATTGCTACTCCTGCCTTTCTTACATGAGCTGACGCACAATGTATTCTGCTCCATTCTTTGACCTTTATCCTATGTGTATCCTCCCATTTCAAATGTGTTTCTTGTAAGCAGCATATTGTTGGATTACGGCTTTTAATCCATTGTGCTATCCGTCTCCGTTTTATGGGAGAGTTCATTCCATTCACATTCACAGTTATGATTACAATCTGTGTATTTCCCTCCATCCTCTTTACCACCATTTGTGGTTTTAGCTCTCTCGTCTCTTCCCTTCCTCAATAGTATTCACTTTTCTCCCCCTCCTCCTGCAGCCTTCCCCTCCTTCTTTTAGCCCCCCCTCCCTTTTACTCCCCTTTACTCTTGTTTCTTCTTCCCTCCCTTTTAGCCTCCCTCCCCTTTCTTCCCCCTTCCCCTCCTACTACCTTATAGAGCTAGTTAGGATTATCTACTTAAGATTATTGTTCCCTCCTTTAAACAAATTAGATGAGAGTACCTCTCAAACAATGCTCATCTCCCTCCCCTCCTTCCCTCTACTATAGTTTTCTACTTCTTCCTGTGATGTAATTTGCCATTTTCTGCTTCCTCCTTTTCGCACCTCCTATTACAATCCCTTCTCATACTTAAATCATATTTTTGACATGACATCATTTACTTTATACCCGTTCCCTCTACGTATATCCCTTTTATCATAATAGCTGCACAGTTCTCAAGATTAACAGGTATCTTCTTCCCTTATAGGGAGATAAACAGTTTACCCTAATTGAGTAGCAAGTTTTTTTTTTGTTTTTTTCCCCCCTGTTTACCTTTTTATGATTCTCTTGAGACCTGCATTTGAATATCAAATTTTCTATTGAGTTCTGGTGTTTTGGTCAGGAAGCTCTGGAAATCCCTTATTTCGTTGAATGACTTTCTCCTTGCCTGAAATGTAATGCTGAACTTTGCTGGGTAGTTGATCCTTGGTTGAAGTCCCAACTCCTTTGCCTTATGGAATATTGGGTTCCAATTCTTTCGATCTTTTAATGTAGAAGCTGCAAGGTCCTGTGTGATCCTGACTGTAACTCCTTGATATTTGAATTGTTTCTTTCTGGCTGCTTGTAGTATTTTCTCCTTCACTTGATAGCTCTGGAATTTGGCAACGACATTTCTTGGGGTTTTGAGTTTGGGATCCCTTTCGGGAGGGGAACGGTGGATTCTTTTGATGACTATTTTGCCCTCTGAGTCTAGTACTTCTGGGCAGTTTTCCTGGATGATTTCCTGGAAGATATTGTCCAGACTCTTTTCTTCATCATGGGTTTCTGGCAGGCCAATAATTCTTAAGTTTTCTCTCCTGGATCTATTTTCCAGGTCAGTTGTTTTTCCAAATAAATATTTTACATTTTCTTCTATCTTTTCATTCTGTAGATTTTATTTGACTGATTCTTGTTGCCTCATTGAGTCATTAGTTTCTACTTGACCAATTCTAGTCTTCATCGTATTGTTTTCTTCAGTTAACTTTTGCATCTCCTTTTCCATCTGACCAATTTTTCCCTTTAAGGAGCTATTTTCTCCATTTAATTTTTGTACTTCTTTTTCCATTCGACCAATTTTCCCAGTTAGGTTTTGTGTTTCCTTTTCCATTTGATCAATTTTCCCAATTAGGTTTTGGGTTTCCTTTTCTGTTTGATTAACTCTTCCTTTTAGGGAATTATTTTCTCCAGTTAATTTTTGAACTTCCTTTTCCATTTGTTCAATTTTCCTTTTCAGAGAGACGTTCTCATCAGTGAATTCTTTTTTTATAATTTTAAAATCATTGGCCAGTTTTTCTTCTATTTCCTTCTTCAGCTGTTCCAGGTAATCTAGTTGTGCTTGCGAGAAATTCATAGTCCCTTCTGAAGTTTCAGATGGAAGTACAGTCTCAGCTCTGACCTCTTTGGTGTTTGTGTTTTGGTCCTTATCCCCATAGAAAGATTCTGTGGTTTTTTTCACTTTTCGTCTGCTTTTTCTGATTCATGATGTTGGCTGAGTGTTGTAGCTTCTGGTTCTTTCAGTCAGAAGGTACAGAACTTTGTGTTGAGCTGATGTGTGAAGAAGCTAAAAGCAGGTTTTTGTTTTTTGTTTCCCAGATCAACCCTGGGGTTATCTTGTTAGGTGTGTGGGAGGAGTGGTCTGGTCACAGGAGATCTCCTCAGCTGACCTGAGGCAAAGGCAAGGTCAGGGGATGGTGATCCCAGCTTCCCTATTGTCTTCCCTTTTCCCCTGGATGGCTGAGGCATGCCTAGATGCTAATGCGTGTTCCCACCCCTCCTGGGGCTCGTCTCCTGGCGCTGAGGCTTGCCTGGGTCTCAGTGAGAATTTTCTCTGCCATGGGTCCTCTGTCCTTCCAGATTGCCTCCACCACAGCAGGAAGAATCCCCCTTTGCTATTTTCCTAGCCTCTGGGGTTATGAGACTATTTGCCCCCTTCTGCTGTTCCCGCTGATCCAGGATTTTTCTGGGGAAATATGGTTCTTTATGGTTCTTTCACGGTCATCAGAGGGGAGGAGAGAGCCTTTACTGATCACTCCGCCATCCTGGCTCCCGGAAGTTCAAGTAGGTGACTTACCGAAGTTTAGTCTTCAGGCTGCAGGTTTCAAGGGCTGCTGCGCTGATATCTGGCGCTCGGCGGCTCTCACCGGCTCGGTTTGGCTTGTCTCCTGCTCTGCTGGTTTCGCCCACCACTCTCGGGCTTCTCAGGTCCCTTCTGCCCTGCTGCGCTGACCGTGCTGTGCTGTGCACTGGGGGCTCACCCCCGCGGAACAGATCCTTCCCATGGACCTTCCAGTCTAACCTGGGCTCCAAATCCGTCAAAGTCTGTCATCCACTGGATTCTGCACCTCCAAAGTTTGGTCAGATTCTCCTTTCAGAGGTATCCAGAGGAATTTGTCCAGGAGCTTAAGTGAGTCGTTGCTTTCACTCCGCCATCTTGGCTCCGCCCTCTCTAGGCACTCATTTTTGTACAACTGCAACCTTCCTGACCTGCTAAGCAAAGAAGCCCTGGGAAGGTTCAAAATCTTCTGGCGGGAAAACTCAGATACCCAGTTAGAGTAAGACCAGAAGGTATGGGTCCAAAGTGCTTTTCTCACCAGCGGAGAGTTTGAGTATCATCTTATCATCAGAGTCCTACTGCATTTCTCCCATTAGCATCAATTAACACCAGTATCTAGTAATAGACTACTTATACCCTTCCCTGAATGTCTGGTTCTGCTAGATTTCCAAAAGGACCCTATTTAAATAAATTAAAAAAAGAAAAACAAGAAATGACAAACAAAAAATTTAGAAAAACTGAGCAAGAGTTACATGAACTGATGCATAGTGAAGTGAGGAGAACAAGGAGAACACAACAACAGTATTATTGTTCTACGAATCACTGTGTATTACTTAGCTTTTCTCAGCAACACAATGATTCAAGACAATGCCAAAGGACTAATGATGAAACATCCTGTCCCCATCCAGAGAAAGCACTATTACTGTTTGAATGCAATCTGAATCATGTTATTTTTCACTTTTTAAATTCTATTTCATTCTTCTTGTACAAAATGTTTAACATGGGAATGTTTAACATAATTACACATGTGTAACCTATCTGATTACTTACCATCCCAGGGAGGGAAGGGGGGTGGGGAGAAGGGGAAAGGGAAATAATTTAGAACTCAAAACTTTAAATTAAAAAATGCTAAAAATGGACTTTTATTTCATGGAGAAGTTTGAAGCTATAAAAAAAAACTTCAGCAATTTATCTTTTTTATTTTTTTTTAATCTGTTCATTTTTAGGTTTCAATATTCACTTTTATAAATTTTAAATTGTCTTCCACTCTCTCCCCACTCCCTCCCCAAGGCAACATGTAATATAATGTGGCTGTGAACATACATTCCTATTAAACACATTTTCATATTAGTCATGCTGCATAAAAAATTATGAGTGGGAGAGAACACAAGAAAGAAAAAAAACAACAACACAAAAAAAGAAATAGTCTGCTTTGCTCTGCATTCTGTCTCCATAGTTCTTTCTCTGAGTGTGGATGGCATTACCATCATAAGTCCTTTGGAATTGTTTTTTTTTCCCCTTACATTTCTGAGACGGGTTAAGTCTATCAAAATCAGTCATTGCACACTGTGACTATTTCTTTGAGCAATGTTCTGGTTCTGCTCAGTTCACTCAACATCTGTTCATAGAAATCCTTCCAGGATTTTATGAAGTCCACCTGTTTATCATTCCTTTTTCCTTATTTTTTAAAAATATAATTCATTTATTTTCAGTTTTCAACATTCACTTCCACAAGATTTTGAATTCCAAAATTTCTGCCCATTCATTCCCTCTCCCACCCAAGGACACTGAGCACTCCATAAACCCCATTCCTTAATCTGCTGTCCCTTGTATCACCCCCTTCTCTCATTTCCTTCCCCTCTATTTTCCTGTAGGGAAAGATAGATTTCTACACCTTATTGTATATACAACTTATTTCCTACTTTCATGATAAAAACAATTTCAACATTCATTTTTAAAGCTTTGAATTCCACATCCTCTCCCTTCCTCTCTACCCATTCTCACTGAGAAAGCAAGTATTTCGATATAGGTCATATATGTGTAGCCATGCAAATTCTGTAGAAGTCATGTTGTGAAAGACTAACCACATTTTCCTCTATCCTGTCCTTCCTTCCATTTATTCCGTTCTCTCCCTTAAGATGTCCCTCCACAGTAGTGTTTGCTGGTAATTACCCTTCTCCAATCAGCTATTATTTTTATTATTCTCCATTTCTCATTCCCTTCTCCACTGTCTTCCTGCAGGCTAAGATATCTTTCCATACCCAACTGAATGTGTGTTATTGCCTCTTTATGCCAAATCTGACTAGAGTAAGGCTCACTTATTTCCTCTTACTTCTGCTTTCGGCTCCATCGTAAAAGCCCTTTATTGCTTCTTTTATGAGAGATGATTTGCTATTTTTCACTCCTCCCTTTCTCATTCTCCCACTTTATTCCTCTCAACACTCAATTTTTTTTTTTAGGTATCCTTCCTTCATGTTTATCTCACCATGTATACACAGACACACACACACATACACATACACATACATATAACTCAGATACTGAGAAAGGTCTCATGAATTACTACGAACATCTTAACATTTAGGACTATAAACAGTTCAAATTTAATGACTCCCTTATGACTCCTGTTTGCCTTTTAATTTTATCTCTTTTTCTTATATCTGAAAATCAAGTTTTCTATTCAGTTCTGGTCTTTTCAACAAGAATGCTTGGAAGTCCTCTGGTTCACTGAAATTCCATTTTTCCCCTAAAGTATTATATTCACTTTTGTTCGATAGGTGATTCTTCATTTTAATACTAGCTTCTTTGACATCTGGAAAATCAATTTCCAAGAATTCTGATCCTTTAGGGTAGAAGCTGCTAAACAATTTGTTATCCTGATTGTGTTTCCACAATACTTGAATTACTTCTTTTTGGCAGCTTAACATATTTTCTCCTTGACCTAGGAATTCTGAAATTTGTCTACAATGTTCTTAGTACTTTTCCATTTGGAATCTCTTTCAGGAGGTGATCAGTGGATTCTGAGCATTTCTATTTCATCCTCTGCTTCTAGAATATCAGGGCAGTTTTCCTTGCTAATTTTTTGAACGATGAAGTCTAGGCTCTTTTTTGATCATGGTGTTCCTGTAGTCTAATAATTTTAAAATTATCTCTCCTGCATATATTTTCCAGGTCAGTTATTTTTCCAATGAGATATTTCGCATTGTCTATGATTTTTCATTCTTTTGGGTATTTTAACTTTATGTTTTTATTATTGTTTTCAGTGTTCTACAACCACTTCCATATATCTTAGATTTTCCCCCTCCCTCCCCTCCTCATCCCCTGCCTCCCCCCTTCCTCCCTGAGATAGCACAAAGTTTTATATAGGTTCTACCCAAACATTCCTATTAAATATATTTTACCTTAGAAATGTTGTATAGAAGAATTAAAATGAATAGGAGAAATCATAAAACAAAGCAAAATATAATACAAAAGAAAATGATCTTCATTCTGCAATCAAATTCCATAGGTCCTTCCATCGATGTGGAAGGCATTGTTCCTTGGGAGACCACTAGGAACTATTTAAGTGCTTACGTTGCAACGAAGTTCTAAATCTACCAGAGAAATTCCTCACACACTCTGGTTGTTGCTCTGTTCAAAGTTTCCTGATTCTGCTCTTTTCACTCAGCATCAGTTCATATAAGTCTTTCCAGATCTCCCTGAAGTCTTCCTGTTCATCATTTCTTATAGCACATTCATGTACCATAATATATTCAGTCATTCCCCAATTGATGGGCATTCCCTTGATTTCCTGTTTTGACCACCACAAAGAGAATTGTCGTAAATATTTTATACATTTTTTCAACATTTACTATCATTCCGTTTTGTCATGTTACTCAATCTGATAGGTGTCATGTGGTATCTCAGTGTTTTGATTTGTGTCCCTCTAATCAATAGTGATTTAAAGCATTTTTTCATATGTTTACAGATAGCTTTAGTTTCTTCCTCTCAAAACTCCCTGTTCATATCTTTGACCATTTATCAATTGGGAAATGACTTGTATTCTTGTACATTTGATTCAGTTCTCTATATATTTTAGAAATAAGGCCTTTATCACAGACAATAGTTGCAAAATTATTTTCTTCCAGTTTTCTCCTTCTCTCCTAATCTTGGCTGCAATTGGTTTCGTTGTGTAAAACTTTTCAATTTAATGTAATCAAAATTATCCATTTTGCCCTTCATAAAGCTTTCTATTTCTTATTGAGTCAAAAATTCTCGTTTTCTCCATAAATCTGATAAATACTCTATTCATTGCTCCATTAATTTGTTTATCACATCAATCTTTATAACTAGACCATGTACCCATTTGGAATTTATTCTTGTGTACAGTGTCAGGCATTGGTCCATGCCTAGTTTCCACCAAACTTTTATCCAGTTTTCTCAGCAATTTTTGTTGAACAGTCAGTTCTTTTCCCAGAAGCTAGAGTCCTGTGATTTATTGAACAGTAGAGTGCTATATTCATTCACCACTGTGTCTTGGGTACATAATTTATTCCACTAGTCTACCCTTCTGTTTCTTAGGCAATACCAAGTGCTTTAGATGACTGCTGCTTTATAATACAGTTTGAGATCTGGTAGAGCTAAGACACCTTCCCTAACATTTCTTTTCATCAATTCCCTTGATATCCTGGATGTTTTGTTCTTCCAAATGAATTTTTATACTATTTTTTCCAGTTCTGGAAATTGGAATTGTGCTCATATAGTCTCCAGATTTATTTCTGCAGGTGGACTCCAATATATTTTATGGTGTCTATCATAGCTTTAAGTGGGATTTCTCTTTCTATCTCTTGCTGTTAGGCTTTTCAAGTAATATATATTATAACCTGGAACTTTGCCAAAGTTGTTTATTATTTCAAATAGTTTGTTACTTGAATCTCTGAGATGCTCCAAGTATATAATCATATCTTCTGCAGAGTGATAACTTAGTTTCTTCTTTGCCTACTCTAATTCCTTCAATTTGTCTTTCTTTTCTTATTGCTACAGCTAGCACTTCTAATAACATATGGAATAACAGTGGTGAAAAAAAGGCATCCCTGTTTTACCCCTGATGTTATTGCAAATGCATCTAGATTATTCCCATTGCATATAATGCTTGCTGAAGGTTTTAGGTAGATGCTTCTTATTATTTTATGGAAAGTTCCATTAATACCTATGTTCTCCAGTGTTTTCAATAGGAAAGGGTGTTGTATTTTGTCAGAAGTTTTTGTGCATCTATTGAGATAATCATGCGGTTTCTGTTAGTTTGTTGTTGATATGATCAATAATGCTAATAGTTTTCCTAATATTGAAGCGACTCAGCATTCCTGGTTTAATTCCGACCTGATCATAATGTATCATTCTCATGATAAGTTTCTGTATTCTTTTTGCTAAAATCTTATTTAAAATTTTTGCATCTACATTCATCAGAGAAATTGGTCTATAATTTTCTTTCTCTGTTTTGGCTCTTCCTGGTTGAGGTGTCAAAACCATATTTGTATCATAAAAATAATTTGGGAGGACTCCTTCTTTCCCAAAATTTCCCAATATTTCCCAAATACTACATAGTATTGTAATGAACTGTTCTTTATCTGTTTGATAGAGTTAATTTGTAAATCCATCCAGCCCTGGAGATTTTTTTCCTAAGGAGTTCATTGATGGCTTGTTCAATTTCTTTACCTGAAATGGAGTTTCTGTTAACCTGGGCGATTTATATCTTAAAATAATCATGTATCTCACTTAGATTGTCAAATTTATGGGCATACAGTTGGGCAAAGTAGTTTCTAGTTATTGTTTTAATTTCCTCCTCATTGGAGGTGAGGTCACTCTTTTCATTTTTGTAAAGGTAATTTTATTTTCTTCTTTCTTCTTTTAATCAAATTCGCCAAAGTTTTTTTTTTCAATTTTCTTGGTTTTTTCATAAAGCTAATTCTAAGTTTTATTTACTAGTTCAATAATTTTCTTAATTTCAATTTTATTAATCTCTCTTTTGGTATTCAGTATGTCTAATTTGGTATTTACTTGGTGATTTTCAATTTGTTCTTTTTCTGTCTTTCTCAGCTCTATGCCCAATTCATTGATCTCCTCTTTATCTATTTTATTCACGTAGGCATTCAAAGATATAAAGCTTTCTTTTAAGAACTACTTTTGCAGGATTCCATAAGACTTGCTGGGTAGTTTCATTATTGTCATTCTCTTGAATGAAATTGTTGATTGTTTCTATAATTTGTTGTCTAACCCACTCATTTTTTAGGATTAGATTATTTAGCTTCCAATTAACTTTTGGTCTATCTTTCCATTGCCTTTTATTATATATAATCTCTATTGCGTTATGATCTGAGAAAGATGCATTGACGATCTCGGCCTTCCTGCATTGGATTTTGATGGTACATGGTACCTGGTACATGGTCAATTTTTGTATATGTCCCATGTACCACTGAGAAAAATACATATTCCTTTCTATTCCCATTCAGTTTTCTTCAGAGAACTATCATATCTACCTTTTCCATAGTTTGATTCATCTCCTTAACTTCTTTCTTGTTTATTTTGAGATTAGATCTATCAAGTTCAGAGAAGGGGAGGTAGAGGTCCCCCACCAGTGTAGTTCTGCTGTGTATTTCTTCCTTTAACCCCCTTAACTTCTCCTTTAAGGATCTGGATGCTATAGCACTTGAAGCATATATGTTTAGTAATGATATTGTCTCATTTTTTTATGGTGCCTCTTAGCAGGACATAATTTCCTTCCTTAACTCTTTTGATTAGATCTATTTCTGCTTTTGCTTTGTCTGAGATTAGGATTGCTACCCTGCTTTTTTTTTTTTTTTACATCAGAAGAAGCACAATTATTCTGCTCCAACCTTTTATAGTTACCCTGTTTGTATTCCCCCATTTCGAATGTGTTTCTTGTAAACTACGTATTGTTGGATTATGTTTTTTAATCCTTTCTGCTCTCTGTCTCAGATTTTTGGGACAGTTCATCCCATTCACATTCACAGTTACGATTAACATCTGTGTCTTTCCCTCCATCATCTTTCCTACCATTTGTGCTTTTAGTTCTCCCTTCTCCCTTCCCCTCCACAATAGAATTTCAATTTTTGACCACCACTTCCCACAGTCTTCCTATCCTTCTTTTAGCTCCCCCCTCCCTTTTATTCCCTTTAACCCTTACTACTTCTTCCTTCCTTTTTAGCCTCTCCTCCCCTTTCTTTTCCCCTTCCTCTCCTACTGCCTATGAAGCTAATTAGATTTATATATTTAATTAAGTTTGTTGTTTCCTCCTTGCAGTAAGTCAGATGAGAGTACCTCTAAAACAATGCTGATCTCCCTCCCCTCTTGCACTCTACTGTAATACAATTTCGCATCTCTTCCTGTGATGTAATTTACTATTTTCTGTTTCCTTCTCTTCATATCTCCAGTTACAATTCCTTCGCACACTTAAATCTCATTTTTTCATTACATCATTTACTTTATATCCACTCTTTTATCTATGTGCATCCCTTTTACTTTTCATAATGAATATAAAGTTCTCAAAATTAAAAAGTGTCATCTTCCCTTATAGGGAGGTAAACAGTTTGCCCATATTGAAGAATAAGTTGTTTTTATTCCCCTTGTTTACCCTTTTAGGCCTGTCTTGAAACGTGCATTTGAATATTGAATTTTCTATTGAGTTCTGGCCTTTTTATGAGGCAGATTTGGAAATTCCTTATTTCATTGGATGTCCATCTCTTTATCCAAAATATTACGCTGAACTTTGCTGGGTAATTGATCCGTGATTGTGCTACCAGCTCCTTTGCCTTACGGAATATCGTATTTCAATGTCTTTGATCTTTTAATATAGAAGCTGTAAAATCCTGTATGATCCTCATTGCAGCTCCTTTATATTTGAATGTTTTCTTTCTGGCTGCCTGTAGTATTTTCTCCTTCACTTGAATTTGGCAACGATATTCCTTGATGTTTTTCGTTTGGAATCCCTTTTGGGAGATGAAGGTTGGATTTTTTCAATGATTATTTTGACCTCTGGATCTAGGACTTCTGGGCAGTTTTCCTTGGATGATTTCTTGGAAGACATTGTTCAAGCTCTTTTTTTAATCATGGCTTTCTTATAGTCCAATAATTCTCAGATTTTCTTTCCTGGTTCTATTTTCCAGGTTAGTTGTTTTTTTTTTTTTTTCCAATAAGATATTTTACATTTTCTTCTATATTTTCATTCTTTAGATTTTGTTTGACTGATTCTTAATGTCTCATAGAGTCATTAGCTTATACTTACTCAATGCTAATTTTTGTGAAATGGTTTTCTTCAGTTAACTTTTACATCTCCTTTTCCATCTGTTCAATTACTCCTTTTAAGGAATCATTGTTTCTAGTTAGTTTTTGTACTTCCTTTTCCATTTGTTCAATTTTCTTTTGTAAGTGAATTCTTTTTTCATACCTTTAATATCATTGGCCAGTTTTTCTTCTATTTCTCTAATTTGGTTTTTAAAATCCTTCTTCAGTTCTTCCAAGAGTGCTCTTTGGCCTTGACACTAGTTCATATTCCCTTCTGAAGTTTCAGATGGGAGTACAGTCTCAATGCTGACCTCTTTAGTATTCATGTTTTGGTCCTTCTCGCCATAGAGAGATTCTGGGGTCTTTTCTTTCCTGCTTTGGTTCTTACTCATCATGATGAGGCTTTGTGTGTTGTGGCCTCTGGTTCTTTCAGCCAGAAGCTAAAGAACCTTGTGCTGATCTGGCTAGTGTGAGAAAGTGGAGGCTGGGTGAACAGTCTTTTTATGTTTCCCTAGATTTGCCCTGGAGTTATCTTGTTAAGTGTGGAGGAGGGGTGGTCTGGGTATTGGAGATCTCCTCAGCTGAGCTTGTAGAAAGACACATTCAGTGGTTGGTGATTTCAGCTGCCTTAGTGTCTTTCCTTTTCCCCTGGGGTGCTAAAGCTGGTCTGGGGTCCTGGTGTTGGTGGTTGTGAGGTTCCACCCCACTGGGGCTCTGGATCACCTCCCAGTTCTCTGAGGTGGGGCTATCTGGACACAGCAAGAGGCATCTCTCAGCGATTTTCCTAGCCTCACGTGCTTTGAGACTGTTTTTTCCTTCTGCTGATCCCACTGATCTAGGATTTTTCTGGGGAAATATTTTATGGTTCTTTCAAGGTCCGCAAGGGGAGGGGGAGAGAGCATTTTTTGATCACTCCACCATTTTGGTTTCTGGAAGTTCAAGTAGGTGACTTGCAGACATTTAATCTTCAGGCTAATGTTCTCAGGAGTAACAGCTGCAGATACCTGGGACTCCGTGACTCTCACTCACTTGGTTCCACCAGACTCTTGTCCTGGGCTGATAGGCCCAAGATTCCACTGGCTGTGACCATCCAAGTCTTCCTGCTTAGCCCTGAAGCAGTGGGGATGTGCTGTACTGTACACTGTATGCTCCTCCACCCCCATTCCAGCCTGTCCTGGGCTGTGAATCTGCCACGGTCTGTCTCCTATTGAATTCTGCTCTTCCAAAATTTGGTCACTTTCTCTTTTTAGAGGTATCTGAAGAAGTTTGTCTAAGAGCTTAGGTGAATAGTTGCTCTCATTCTGCCACCTTGGCTCCACAACCCATTCTTTTGGTTTTGTTTTATAATTTCTTGATTTCTGATAGTCATGAGATTCCATTTGCTCCATTCTAATTTTAAAGGGATTATTTTTTTCAATGAACTTTTGGACATCCTCTTCCATTGGCAAATTTTCCTTTATAAGGCATCCTTCTTCTAATTGACATTTTGGACTTATGTGCCATTTGGGTGAGTCTATTTTTAAAGCTGTTATTTTCTTCAGCATCTTGGGGGATCTCCTTTAGTAAGTTGTTGATTCATTTTTCATGATTTTCTTGCATGACTCTCATTTCTTTACCCAATTTCCCCTCTATTTATTCCTTGACTTTCAAAATCCTTTTTGAGCTCTTCCATACCAGAGACCATTTCATATTTTCTTGAAGGCTTTGGACGTAGGAGCCATGACCTTCTTCTCTTCCTCTGGTTGTATGCTTTGATCTTCCTCGTCATAAGAAAATACTTTTGCAACAAGTAAGTAACCTTTGATAGTCTTATTTTTTCCCTTTTACGTTATTTTCCCTGTCAAATACTTCACTTTTCAGCTCTTTGTTAAGTGGTGGGTGTACTGCTCCAAGTTTCAGGGATTTTCTGCAGCTTTTTTCAGAAATGTCTCTAGAGACCTGTAAATTTTCAGTTCCTCCAAAGTGGTATGATCAAAGGAGATGTGTTTACTCCTCTGCTGCATTGCACTCTGGTATGTGAGCAACCATAAGCACTCCTTTCTGCCCTGGAACTGTGACTCAGATTCCCCCTTCACAGTCACCATCAGTTCTGCCACCTCAGTGCTGCTCCTTTTACCAGGACCACTATACAGGATTGTGGCTTCAATAAGCTGACTGATTCCCCCACAGTGTATAGATCAAGTGCTCTAGAAGGAGCAGAGGCTGATGTCACCCTGAGGCTGGGGTGTGAACCATGTTCCTCTCTAATCTAGGTGAGGCAACTTTCCCACTGACCTTTGAAGCTGTCTTTGGCATTTGTGGATTGAGAATTTTGGAAACCAGTATAACTGACAGTGATTCAGTGCCTTGAGGTCTGTTCCAGTTGCAAATGTGCCAGTGTGACCCATACTGGGCTGTGCTAAACTCTCATGCTCTTAAAACAAACTCTTCCTTTCAGTCTCCCAGATTTTCTAGAGATAGAAATCTGTTTTACTCTGTCATTTGTGGCTTCTGCTGCTCTAGAAGTTGTTTAGAGTCATTTTTACAGGCACCGTGAGGTGTTTTGGGGAGATCTCAGGCAGGTCCCCTCTTTCACTCTGCCATTTTTGCTTTATCCCCTACTCATCATTTCTGATAGCACAAAAATATTCCATTACATCTATATATCACAACATGTTCAGCCATTCCCAATTGATGAGCATACCCTCAATTTTCGGTTGTTGACCACCACAAAAAGAGTTGCTATATTTTTGTACATTTGGGTCTATTCTTCCCCATTTTTATGATTTCTTTGGGATACATCCCTAGAAGTGGTATTGGAAACTCAGAAATTTCTTACTCGATTTTGGGAATAGTTTACTGTTCATTTATAGCATCTATTCAAGGTATAGGAACTCATGGACTTTCTAATAAATAACAATACTAATTGCTATCAGTTATATGGTTCTTTAAGTTTCTCAAAATCCTTTTCATATGATATTTTATTTTACAAATAACAGTTCTTTTCATTTTTTAGTCAATCCTTTCTACAACTTTTAAATAGGTCATTTTACAAATGAGGAACCTTTGGAAAAAGTTAATTGACCTCTGCTATATATCATAATCTTAGTGACAGACATTCTTTATATATTTACCTTTTCCTATATTATTGACCAGGTGAAATTATTTTGAAATACTGAAGACATAATTTTTTGATTTTGTGAAATGTTTGGGTATGTTAATGCAATCATCACAACATTATGGACAAAAAGGAAAATTTGCAAGATCTTACTCTCTATATCTAAATTTTTATTTGAATGTTGCCTGGAATCTTTGGCAAAAACATGTTTTATGCCATATTTGATTTATATGATTCAATGTTTGTGAGACATAGCTATCTCTGTAAATCTTTCAAGCAATCTCATATGCATTATGATCTGAGAAGGATGCATTGATTATCTCTGCCTTTCTGAACTGGATTGTGAGATTTTTATGTCCTAGTGCATGGTCAATTTTTGTAAATGTGCCATGTACCGCTGACAAAAAGGCATATTGCTTTCCAGTCCCATTCAGTTTTCTCCAGACATCTATTATATTTACCTTATCCAGAGTTTCATTTACTTCCTTAACCTCTTTCTTGTTTATTTTGAGGTTAGATTTATCTAGTTCAGAGAGGGGAGGTTGAGGTCCCCCACTAGTATAGTTTTGCTGTCAATTTCTTCCTTCCACTCCCCCAACCTCTCCTCTAAGAATCTGGATGCTATACCACTTAGAACACACATTAATTGTCTATGGTACCTTTTAGCAGGATATAGTTTCCATCCTTATCTCTTTTGATTAGATCTATTTCTGCTTTTGCTTTGTCTGAGATTAGGATTGCTACTCCTGCTGTTCTTACATCAGAAGAAGCACAATATATTCTGCTCCAACCTTTGACCTTTATCCTTTGTATATCCCCCTGCTTCAAATGTGTTTCTTGTAAACAATATATTGTTGGATTATGGCTTTTAATCCATTCTGCTATCCGTCTCCGTTTTATGGGAGAGTTCATTTCTTTCACATTCACAGTTATGATTACAGGCTGTGTTTTTCCCTCCATCCTCTTTCCCACCATTTGTGCTTTTAGCTCTCCCGTCTCCCTTCCCCTCCTCAATAGCATTCACTTTTCACCGCATCCTCCTGCAGCCTTCCCTTCTTTCTTTTACTCTCCTTTACTCTTATTGCTTCTTCCCTCCCTTTTAGCTTGCCTCCTCTTTCTTCCCCCTCCCCTCCTGCTATAGAGCTAGTTATGATTATTTACTTACATTTATTGTTCCCTTCTTGAAACAAATCAGATGAGAGAACCTCTCAAACAATGCTCATCTCCCTCCCCTCCTCCTGTGATGTAATTTACCATTTTCTGCTTCCTCCTTTTCACACCTCCTACTACAATCCCTTCATATACTTAAATCACAATTTTACCATGACATCATTTACTTTATACCCCTTCCCTCTATGTATATCCCTTTTATATTTTATAATAGATGCACAGTTCTCAAGACTAACAGGTATCATCTTCCCTTATAGGGAGGTAAACAGTTTGCCCCAATTGATTAACAAGTTTTTCCCCCTCCCCCTGTTTACTTTTTTATGATTCTCTTGAGATCTGCATTTGAAGATCGAATTGTCTATTAAGTTCCGGCTTTTTGGTCAGGAAGTCCAGGAAATCCATTGCTTCGTTGAACGACCTTCTCCTTGCATGAAATATTATGCTGAACTTTGCTGGGTAGTTGATCCTTGGTTGTGGTCCCAACTCCTTTGCCTTATGGAATACTGGATTCCAATTCCTTTGATCTTTTAATGTAGAAGCTGCAAGGTCCTGTGTGTTCCTGACTGTAACTCCTTGATATTTGAATTGTTTCTTTCTGGCTGCCTGTAGTATTTTCTCCTTCAGTTGATAGTTCTGGAATTTGGCAATGATATTTTTTGGGGTTTTGAGTTTGGGATCCCTTTTGGGAGGTGAATGGTGGATTCTTTCGATGACCATTTTGCCCTCTGAGTTTTGCACTTCTGGGCAATTTTCCTTGATGATTTCCTGGAAGATATTGTCCAGACTCTCTTTTTCATCATGGCTTTCTGGCAGGCCAATAATTTTTAAATTTTCTCTCCTGGATCTATTTTCCAGGTCAGTTGTTTTTCCAATTAGATGTTTTACATTTTCTTCTGTCTTTTCATTCTTTAGATTTTGTTTGACTGATTCTTGCTATCACATAAAGTCATTAGTTTCTACTTGCCTAATTCTATTTTATCAAATTGTTTTGAGAACTGATTCAAGTGTATAACTCTACAAGTCATTCCTCAATTGATACATGGTCAAAGGATATGAACAGGCAATTTACAGAGGAAGAAATTAAAGATATCCATACTCATATGAAAAAATGCTGCAAATCACTTTTGGTTAGAGAGAGGCAAATCAAAACCACTCTGAGGTACCACATCACTCCTATAAGTTTGGCAAACATGACAGAACACGAAAATGATAAATGTTGGAGAGGATGTGGGAGAGTTGGAACACTAATTCATTGTTGGTGGAGCTGTGAGCTCACTCAACCATTCTGGAGGATGGTTTGGAACTATGCCCAAAGGGCTACAAAAATGTGCATACCCTTTGACCCAGCAATATCGCTTCCAGGACTGTATCCCCAAGAGATCACAAAAATGGGAAAGTGTCCCACATGAACAAAAATATTTATAGCAGCGCTCTTTGTAGTTGCCAGAAAGTGGAATTCAAGGGGATGCCCATCAATGGGGGAATGACTGAATAAATTACGATATATGAATGTAATGGAGTATTATTGCACCATAAGAAATGATGAACAAGAAGACTTCAGGGAGGCCTGGAAGGACTTATATGATCTTATTCTGAGTGAAAGGAGCAGAACCAGGAAAACTCTGTGCACAGCAACGACCACAGTGTGCGAGAGTTTTTTTCTGGTACACTTGGAACTTCTTAGTAGCTCAACAACTTAATAAAATAAAATAAAATAAATCCCAATGGTTTTCTAAGGCAAAATGCCTTCCACAATCAGAGAAGGAACTGTGGAATTCATTTGCAAAATGTAGCAGATCAAGTGTGTGTGTGTGTGTGTGTCTGTGTGTGTGTGTGTTTGTGTATTATGTTTTGATTTGTTATATGATTTCTTCCATTTATTTTAGTTCGTCTACATAGCATGACCGTAATGAAAACGTATTCCATAGGAAAGTATATGTAGATCCTATATAAAATTGCATGACATTTTGGGGACAGAGGGGGGTGGCGAGGGGTAGGTGTGGGGGGTCAAAATCTAAATTTTATGGTAGTGATTGTAGAACATTTAAAAAATAAATAAAATAAAATAAAATGAAAGTCATTTGTATGGGACTGAGTTACAGGCTTTATGATAATCAGTCCAGGCAGTATTAACATTACAGTATTGGAAGAAGCTTGATTAATAATGACTAAATCAATAATAAGTTAATTTTTATGCCACAGAAATTGTTACATAGCCTTTTGACTACACAGCCAATGAATTGCAATATGTTTTTCTCTTATTGGTGTGTGTATGTACGTGTATATCTGCATGTGTGTGTGTTTCCTATGCATTCCTGATTTCCCCACACTGTGTAGTGTCATCTGCACAAACATATTTCTAGTATTTGGGAAATGTAAGCTTCTGTTTTTGATTTTGATTTTTTTCTGCACCCTACCTCTTTGATAGTATGAAAACAGAAGAAAACATAAGATTCATTCATTTCACTCTTCCCCATGCCATTCTGATCATCAAGATAGTTTTACAACCGTACCCTGCACTATGTATTTCTCATACTTGTAGAGCAGTATATTCACATTATTTGGGGTTCTACTGATTTCTGCTTTCCTGAGAGCCTAGTTAGTTAACAATTCTGTATTCCTTTCATATTCTTAATTATCATAATGGCATCAAGGCACACAATGTTTCACCCTACCTGGATTTCATTATTTTAACACTTCTACCATCTCTCCCATCCAATATAGATGATAGACTGGGCTTTGAAAGTTGCTGTTGTTGTTAAACTAAATTCTAAAGATAGCAGAATTTTATGACTCCCCAGTTTTGAATAATGAATTAATCTATATTAATGCAAGCTAGCAACTAAGCAAACTAAAAGTATTTTTTTCTTTTTTCTTTCTTTTCTCTTCTTCTCTCTGCTAGGGGCTTTGAGAAATCTCTGTGATCTCGTGCCAAGGTAAGTTCAGTCTAGCTGAAGGGTATATTATGATTTTCTTTACAAAAAAAATCAGTAATCAGTAAGGAATCTAATAACCTGTAAGTGCTAAACACCATGCTAGGTGCTGGAGATACAAATGCAAAGAATAAAACAATCCAGATGAGGGATACAAGGACATATATTGGTATATGCAGAATAAAGACACATACATACGATGTAGTTAGAGGGGATGAGCACCAGCATTTGAAGGATCAGGAAATCTGTCCTGTAGATACATGCTTGAACTGCATCTTGAAGGAAGAGAAAAATTTTACTAAGCGGAGGTGAAGAGAAAGAGATGAAATCACATGAAGAGAACAGAAATAATTTCTGGATTCCAGTGTATAAGAAAAGCAGTACTATATAACAAAGCTAGAATCATAAAGTATGGCATTGTGGGAAGATAGGGGTATGTTAGGGCCTAGAAGATACTGGATTCTCCATAATTGTACTTACATTAAAGTTCTAAAAGTGGACCAGAAGTAATAATGTAAAAGAAAACCAAAGAAAAGAAAAACTATCAAGTCAAAGGTGGTTGAAAAATACTACAGGAATCCTATGGAGAATTGTGGAGATAAGGGACTATAGGTTCAAAATACAATGTAAACAGATGGGTGCCAATGTAGGGGTCTGGGATCTGAACAGAATTTTAGAAAAGTTAGCTGTGATGGGTATTTGATAATGAAAGAGAAAAGATAGCAGATTACATATTTATATTCTGCATATAGAATATTTTTAAAATAATTTTTCTGGCATAAAAACCTGACAAACAAATGAAGAAAAGAAGAAACACCCCACCTGATAAATGGTCAAAGGATATGAACAGGCAGTTTTCAGTGGAAGAAATTAAAGCTATCTATAGCCATATGAAAAATTGCTCTAAATTGCTATTGAGTAGAGAGATGCAATTCAAAACAACTCTGAAGTACCACATAACACCTATCAGATTGGCTAACATGTCAGAACAGGAAAATGATAAATGTTGGAGAAGATTTGGGAGAGTTGAAATCCTAATTCATTATTGGTGGTGCTGTGAGGTGATCCAAACATTCTGGAGAGCAACATGAAACTATGCTCAAAGGTCAACAAAAATGTGCATACCCTTTGACCCAGCAATACTGCTTCTAGGGTTGTATCCCAAAGAGATTATAAAAATGGGTAAAGAACCCACATATACAAAAATATTTGTAGCAGCTCTTTTTATTGTGGTCAAGAACTGGAAATTCATGGGATGCCCATTACTTGGGGAATGACTTAACAAAGTATAGTATATAAATACAATGAAATATTATTGTGCTGAAAGAAATGACAAACAGATGAACTTCAGAAATACCAAGACAGAATTTAATGAACTGATTCTGTGTGAAGTGAGCAGAGCCAGGAGAACATTATACACAGTTACAACCACAGTGTACAAGGACTATTTTTGATAGACTTAGTCCTCCACAGCAAGGTAAGGACCAAAAATATTTCGAAAGGACTCATGATTCAAAATGCCATCCACATCCAGAGAAAGAACGAAGAAACTGGAAGACAGAATGAAACAGACTCTTTTCTCTTTTGTTATGTTTGGTCATGTTTAGTTTTACTCATGCTTTCACCCATTCCTTTTGATTCTTCTTTGCAACATGACTAATGTGAAAATGCGTTTAATAAGAATGTATGTGTAAAACCCATGTAAGATTGCATGCCACTTTAGTGAGAGAGTGGGGAGGGAGGCAGAGAAAATTTAAAACTTATTGAAGTGATTGTTGAAAATTGAAAACAAATAAATCTGAATGAAGAAGAAACACTTCCTACCATGAAATAAACCTAAAAACGATAATGGTTATTTGAATAAGTGATTGAAAATCATTGAAGACTAAATAATCCTAAAAATTAGTTAGTCGAACAAATAATGGAAATCACAGAAAATGAAAACGAGACAATATACCAAACCACAAGAATATAGCTAAAGCAATCTTTAGGTGAAAATTTATTTATGTAAGCACATTCACCAAGAAAGCAGAAAAAGAGGCTGTCCCTTTGCCTCTGTACCTGCCCCCTTCTGCTGCTCCCACTGTGTCCGCTGGGAGAGAGATAAAATGGCTGTGCCATATATTTACACTGACCTTGAAAAATGTGCCAGGGTTGTGTTTACTAAAGGCTATGCATTTGGCTTAATGAAATTCATATTAAAAACAAAATCTGAGAATGAACTGGAATTTAAAAGTTCAGATTCATCAAACACCGAGATCAGCAGTTCGGGGCAGTTTGGAAAAAAAATTACAAATAATTTGAATATGGCATAACATTCATAGAAAAGTGGAACACAGATTTTTAACCAAGGATGTATTAGGGATACATCGGAAACTGAAATTAGAGTTGAGGATCAGCTTGCATGTGGATTAAAGCTGACGTTTGATTTGTCCTTCTCATCTAACACTGGGAAAAAAAATGTGCTGAGATTATATCAGGATAAAAGCAGGAACATGTCAGCCTTGGCTGTGACATGGATTTCAATAATTCTGGACCTTCAATACAAGGAGCTTGACTTTGGTGCTTGACTTTGATGGCTGCTTGGCAGGTTACCAGATGAATTTTTAAACTTCTAAATCTTTAGTGATCCAGAGCAACTTTGCTGTTAGTTATAAGACTGATAAATACTGGCTTCATACTAATTTGAATGATGACACAGAGTTTGGGGGCTGTATTTAATCAGATGGTGAAGAAGAAGTTGGAAGCTGCTGTCAACCTAGCCTGGACAGCTGGAAGTAGCAACACTAATTTTGGAAGAGTAGTCAAATCTGCTAAAGTGAACAATTTCACCCCGATCGGGTTAGACCCTAAAACCTGGTAACAAATTGACTATCAGTTTTTCTGGATGGAAAGAATGTCAATGCTGGTGGCCACAAGATTGGTCAAGGACTGGAATTTCAAGTATAAAAGAAGTTGTACAATCACAATTTAAAAATATTTTGCATAATAGCTACTTTCAGAAATTAGTTTACCTTTTCATTATGTCAGGGATACAAATATTGCTATGTATGCATCATGTTGGATCTATAGGTTAAAGATGACACAGTTTTAAAGTATTATTCTTCCAGAGATGCAAAAGAAACCTGATTCAGAGTAAAAATCCAGAGTAGAAAAGGGTTTTGAGGGGGTATGTGATATTTCCCAAAACATTTTTCAGAATTCTCTAGGACTGAAAGGGTGTGTTGAGCAACGTTTTTATCTAGAAATAGATGCCAGTAGAAGGTAATGGAATGAAGTCACTTAGTAAATGTGAACTGATGAAGTGAATGAAATATTGACTTCCTGAGAATATATGGTTCATTGAAATCAACTTTGCTACATATTTGTCCCAAATGGGGAGAAAGAGGGTCATTCTTTGATGGAGTGAAAACTTATAAGGAAGGAGGACTCTTTTTTTTTTAAAGTCAAATCCTCATGAATTGTTCCAGCCTTGATTAGTTACTTCTGCCAAAAGTTGTCTGCAGAGTCCTTTAGGTGTCCACTTTGTACCATTTTCTTCTGTCACCAGTTTGATACAGTTGAGCCAATAAGATAGCACTTAATTCCCAGACTCATTGTGGTTCCATTCACTTTGATTGTTATATAGAAAGAGGCTGCTAGGATTGAATCTTAAACAGGGAAAAATATGTGTAACTGTGCTCACATAGTGACAGCACTTGGAATCAAAATTGGACTTGCTGTATTTTCATACTATTTTTGAAGCAATTAATGGATACATTTTAGAGTCTTTCAAATCATGTAGAATTAGATGCCTTCTCCTCCAAATGCTGTATTTACCACCACTTAAAAATATAACTTGAACAAATATTGAAACCTCAAAAAAAAGAGAAAAGAAACATAGATAAATGAATTGAGAATATAACCAAAATCTTATGAAATAGCAAATCCAAAGAAGCACAATTAAATACTAAAACAGAAATCATGAAAATCAAAGGAAAAAAAATTGAAGATAAAAAATTTCATTAAAATGTTACATAAAACTAGGAGGTTTTTAAATTTTTTTTAACTTTTCAAAACATCTAGTAAATATTTTCCTGGTCCGATGAGGACAAAAAGATGTAGGAAAACCCAGATTTATTTTAAAAATGCAAAACAGAGATTTTTTTCAACTATGGAAATGGAATAAAAGAGAACATAAAAACAATTCAACACAAATTATACATCACCGAAAACTCATAGCAAATTAAATAGATGAATATTTACAAATATGTAAGATACTCATATTAAATAATGACATGTAAGGAAAGAAATTTTGACAAATTGCAATTGAATTTCCAAACAGGTACTAGTTGGGGGAGAGTACGGTATCAGATGCATTTACAAGTGAATGCTACCAGTCATTAAAAGGATTGTTTAACGTTACATAAATTTTTGCCATAGTAAAAAAAAATAAAATTATTTCCAATTCTTTCTGTAACACACATATGATCTAGATGTTTAAATTATGGAAAGGCAAAGAAAAGAAAAAATTTAAGTATCTAACAATTTTTATGCAAAATATTCAATGAAATATGAGAAAAATGCTACAATAATATGTGAAATAATTATATATCATAAACAACTTGCATTTATGTCAGGAATAAATGATTGATTCAATGGAAGGAAAATTCAAAACACAGTGTCCAATTATCAAGTGAGATATTTGTAAATAAAAGCCCTTAGCATAGTATCTTGCATATAATAGGTGATATAGATGCTTATTTCCTTCACCTTCCCCAGTCAGTCAAATCAACAGCAAAATGATAACATGATTCTATCAACAGAAGCTAAAAAGGCTTTTAGTAAAATATAATGTCTATTTCTATTACTATAAAAACTCTTGAAAAACTAGGAATAAATGAATCATTCTTAATATGCTATGGAGAGTCTATGTAAATGCAATAGCTAACATTTTCCATAATGCCAAAAGGCTAGAGACGTTTCTCATCGGATCAGTGGAAAATCAAAAGTATATATTATCATTACTCTTTGTATATATGGTTTTAGAAATGCTACCTGCAGCAATAAAAAAGTTAAAAAAAAATAAGCATAGGAATAGAAGAAATAAAACAACTTTTTCTTCCAGATTGTATGATGGTGTAGTGAGAAAACACAAAATAATTCCAAAAAATTAGCTGAAATATTTCAGCAACTTTGCAGCTTATAAAATAAATAAATTTTAATTAACAGCATTTTTGTAAGTTACAAACAATCCCCATCTGGAAAAGATTGGAAAAGAAATTCACTTCATATTAACTACAAAATGATAGGAATATAACGGTACATTAAAACTTAGAGAAGCCTAGATGACCTACAAAATACCCTGGACAATTTAAAAATACTTAAGTTGAAAACAGAATTAGAAGAGTCTTCTGAAGATTCTTTTACCTAGCCCAGGGTTTTACAGTGGTACTATTGCTTAGCACAGTTCTGCATATTGATTAACTTATTGATCGGTACAGTAGTACAACTGGCCCAAATACAGAAGAACAGAACTCCATTGTATGTAAAGTAGTGTATGGCAGATGAAGATGGGCTGTGAAATGAGAGTCCAAGACATCTATGGCAGTAAATATGCCCTAGGGAGATTCTAGCACAAAGTTTGAAATGGAAGCTCATCAATGAACCCGGGGTGGAAACAGACACAGATTCTTGTAGCAATATCACAGATGATAGGTTGCTCCTGGAGCCCAGAGAAGGGAGAATGCAGAGCATAGCTTAAGAGCAGTCTAAAGTCGATGGTCAAGAGTTGAGTCCAGCAGCAAAAGTGGGGAGATGACCCTGAACAATGACTACCCAAGATTGTGGTCCTGAGATCTATGGTAAGAGAAGAGGGAGCCTAAGTAGAGGCCAGTTTGTGAGTGTTCTTCAGTTTTGGCAGGAGCAGGAAAGAGACCCTGGTGACATAGCTGCCCAGAGCTCTGGTTGCAATAGAACAGAGGCCCTGACCAGCATTCCAACAACCCTAAACCGTACTAGTATCCAAATAGCCTAGTGTTGAACTACAGTAAATAACAAGGGGAAATAATTCTTGCAATTGATATTGCATAATTTTAGCTACTTAGTTAAAAGTGACCAGGACCTGCCAATACCATTCAGTACTATAGGAAGAGTGTGTGACCCAAGCACAGAACCTTCTCACCTCAACCTAGATACTGAATCTGATGAAATGAGCAAAAGAAAGAAAATTCTAAAAACCTTGGTTTAAGAGGTGCCTATGTGTTAAACCTAAAGGAGGATAGGCTCAAGTAAAGCCTCAGGGAAGAATAAATATATTCAAACCTATATCTATAACATATGTGATATCTATTTATATGTGTATATATACATATGCATACATACATAAATGCATATAAATACATCACATATTGCTGTGTTGAAAAAAAAATTTGTATTTCTTTGTGGGGCTTTTTGTCACAGTCTGTTAGACTAATACTAGTATCACATTTGGTCGGTGCTTGTGGGAAATGATGCAAAAATGAGAAATAAGTTTCAAGTTCTCACTGTAGACTGAGGGACTATTCTCCATTTTCCATATGGAAAATTGATCAAAACTAATGACTCAGTCTTAGCTGCTGTCATACAGTGAAAGATTCTTAGGTCTATCTATTCATTCTGAAGAGAATATAGATCACAGAAATATATGATAATAGATTTAGCTGGAAGGGGCCTTAGAAGCCATCAAGTCCAATGTCTTCTTTTTGTAGATGATGAAACTAGGGCTCATGGAAATTAAGTGATTTGCCCAGAATAATAAAGTTAGCAAATTTCAGGTTCGTGTTTGAACTCTTCCTTTCAGCCTTGGGTCTGTGACCAGGTTCCCTGTTCTCTCATAGTAGCAAACACTAATGATCCTCTCTTCCTTGGAACTGCAATCAGGGCCCTGGTTCCCTTGTGACCAACCATAAGCACTCCTCTCCATCCTTGAACTGAGACCCAGAAATGCATTTAGGCAACAGAGTTGCCAATTAGCACCAACTGCACCTAGCGCCAGAAATGTTCCCCTTTAATCTCTCTGACCAGTTTTCTGACCCCTTTACTATCTCTAGGTTGAGAGTTCCCAAAGTTGCTGTCACCACTGCCTCTAAGGCACCACAGCTAGTGCTGACCTGTATGCTCTGAAACAGCTTTCAGTCTACTCAGACCTTTCCTGACAAACTTCAAGTTGTCTCAATCAGAAAAAATGTCTTATTTTGGCCTTTTGTCAGCTCTGCTGCTTCAGAATTTTATTTCAGGCATTATTTTAAAGCTGTGTGGAGGGGAATGTTGGGAGAGTTCAGATAGATAGCTGCCTCTACTCTGTCAGCTTGGCTCCACTCCAAATTATATTTCCTTCTGGTTCTCACCATACCAAGGGGTTTTATGTCAGGAATTTAACCTCTCTTATCTGGACAAACATTTAAGAATACAAGTTGCAGAGAAAGTGTCAACCTGTATTGGTAAAAGGAATTACCCTCCCCTGAGAGTTCCATATACTAATGAAATCATTAAGTCTAGTTCCTCAGATTTACCAGTTAGATGGAGGAAAGAGAAGATCAATTCTTGATACAGATCACATATTTGAAATGAATGAAAAACCCTTGTCACAGAAGAATTTAACCCTGCACATCAATTTCCTTTTCAGATATATAACAAATGACAAATTTATGTCCTGATAATTCCCCAAAACTTGTCATTTCATCTTTTAGATATATATCTTTTAGAAAGTACAGTAAGAGCAATGAGAAGAGCTTCATTCTGTACTTAAATTTGACCAATACAGAGGAACTGTTTTTCAACATAGAAACAATAAGAATTTTGGTATGAAGTAATCATGCTATCTTAAATTCTGTGTTAGAAAAGAATGACAGACATCTTTTGATAATAAGTATGGCTTTCATCAGTCAACGAATATGCAAACTAAACTTCAGATATTAAAGATAGATGATGACCCTCGCAAGTATCATTGAGATATAATGGACTGCTACTTAGGATAAATTGAACAATTGTAAGATATAAGCAAGGAAATATCAGTTATAGTCTAATTTGTACCTAAGATTTTAGGTGGTATTTCAGAGAATTCAAAGAAAATACAGATAGGATGTAATAATTTGAGAAAGGAAATTGGCTCAAGAGGAATGGGACAAAATTCTGCAGGCTTTGGTGGAAATTATTCCTATTTGGAATAGTAAGTGATACCTAATAAAATAAATGCAGGCTCACACAGCAAGTTAGTTATGATGGTACTACTGTACCTAGGACCTGCAGTTAAGATAACCAGAATTCAAATTTTGCTTCAGAAACTTATTGACTGTGTTTTCCTTAACAAGTTTTAATCTGGCTCTACCTCAGTTTCTTTATATGTACAATAGGGATAATAATACATATTTCACAGGTTGTTGTGAAGATCAAAAGAGATAATATTTGTAAAGGACTTTGACAGTTTTAAAGCTTTATATAAATGTTAGCTATTATTTTTGTTAATAGGCAGCTTAGTGATAGGTAGTCTTAAAAGGACATAAGCAAGAAATGGAAATGAGGAAGAATAAACAAGAATGAAGAACTCCTGTAAGAATGTTATCAGGGATAATTCCCAGCGGTTGTTCAGGCATATGATAAATGCAGAGGACAAAATAAACAAAATTTATTCTTAAAAGCAGGAGCAACAGAAAGAACAGTTAGGAGTTGAATAACACTGGAAGGAAATGATACAAGATAACAGATCCTAAGGCAAGGGAGGAATCATTCTATTTTCCTTACACATTCCCTGTTAAGTATTATGATGCTGATACCAAAAAGATGTGAGCAAAATTATTTAGGGAAAACTAACATCCAAGGAAAATGAGATGTCAAAATAGCATTTAACTTCAAAGAACTGTCTGGAATAGAAGACATGATGAAAGGCTGGTTCCTGATGGACAATATATAATACTGATTGAAAAATAAACAAATAATGAATAGGTACATATATAAATGTATAAATAAATGAATAAATGAGCGGATAAAATAAGCAAGAAAGTAAATCAATAAATTCACACATAATCGTATTCTTCACATCCCATCAAACTAGAAATTTGGCTCATTTTGCAATTTTCCCTGCTACTATCATGTTTCTCTTCAGTCAATATTATACGCATCACATTAGTATTCCAGAAGTCATGTCCGTTTTATATTTGGAAGAATTGGTGAAGAAAAAGGTACAAATTCATTTAAGCCACTATAGTTAACTGGTCTCATATCATACCATATTTCAAATCACATCCATTTGACCTTTTTGTTTTATACCCAGTTGCTGAGCACATACTCATCCTTCCTTTCCTACTTTCTATTTTCTATTCTAAGCAGAGTAATCAAATGAATACTATTATTGCTTCTAAAAATACCAGGCAGGTATTTTATGGATTAACATATCATCTCTAGGGGGCAGCTAGGTGGTGCAGTGGATAGAACACCAGTGAAGGAGTCAGGAGGACCTGAGGTCAAATCTTACCTCAGATACTTGACACTCACTAGCTGTGTGACCTTGGGTAAGTCACTTAACCCCAATTGCCTCATCTTGGGTCATCTCCAGTCATCCTGATGAATATCTGGCCACTGGAATCAGATGGCTCTGGAGGAGAAGTGAGGCTGGTGACCTGCACAGTTCTCCCTCACTCAAAACAAAGTCAAGTGCAAGTCATGTCATCATTACTCTGATGGCATGGTCTTTTCCAGCAAAGAACAATTAACACACCACAATATCATCTCTATGACTCAGTAATCTAATTTTTTCCTCTAACTTCTCTATATTTCCCTGAGCATGTTGTTTCCCCAAGTAAGATTTAACCTCCTTGAAGTCTGGGGCTGTTTTATTTATTTATTTTTTTGCATTTGTATTTTCACTTTTTAGTTTAATACTTTAACCCTAATAAATGCTGAAGACATGCTTTAATTCATTCACTCACTCACTCGTTCTTTCATTGAAAAATGAAATAGGATGCATAAGTGATGTATAAAATAAATATAAAGGTCAGTAAGCCAAGTATGAGAACAGTTGCCTATTATTGTTTCTACCAGAGGAGGATGAGGCTGGAGGACTGTTTCAGTATATTTCTGAGCTGTAATAGGGATAAAGCTGGTTGGCTGTCTACAAAAACCCTAAAAGAAGTCTGCTGAGGCCTGGGGAGCATACACCCATCGGGCTACTGAAGAAGGGAGAATTGGTCCAGGTCAGAAATATAGAAAGTTGAAGCCTCTGTGCAAATCAATATGGGAATCAGGGCCATTAATGGCCTCTCCAGTTCCAGCTTGGGCAAGATAGGGAAATTCGATGCCATACAAACAAAAAAAGTATGGGTCAATGAGTTTATGTTGCATTATTAAAGAGGTGCTTTGTGAATACTTAAAAGGGAAGTTGTGCTCACTAAGATTAGGCTTGCAAAGGACAAAAAATGACAGGCAAAAAGAAGCTGCTATAAATATTTGGTAAATACATATGTATGCATAAAATTAAATTAAAGAAAAGGAAATGTACACACATACACGTACATATACGTTTTCCCTTTTCTTGGATTTCTTTGGGGTTTAGATCTGTACATCTGGTAGTTGTCCTTTGGATTGTGAGCTTCTAGAGGACAAAGACTTTCCCTTTGTCCCTTTTTATATTTCCAGTGCTTAGCAAAGTGCCTGACACAGAGTTGAGGCTTAATAAATGCTTAATGATTGACTGTCAAATGTCCTGTTCTGATCAGATTGCAAAATTGGTGTTATTTGTATTTTAGTGAGGCATATGATAGCCTTTCATAATATCCTTGAGTCATATATAACATGGCGTGATGTATCTAAATTTTCCATTGGTGTAAGGAAGACTTGTGTTAAAATCTTACTCTTGAAAAACACTAAAGAATCATATAAACAGCAAATTGTTGGAATAGTCTCTTTTAATTTTACTCATTTAACTTAAATCATTAAAATAAAATTTTGGTTTTTAATCAGTTTTTTAATGTTGATTTTCTAGCTTATTTTTAGTTTCATACTCAATTTATTTATTTGTTCTTTCCACTAAGCATTGGCTGATACGCAATAAAAAGCCTCTGTGTGTAGGAATAAACTGATGAAAATCAACAATTCTTTGTAATAATTAGAGAGTATCAGGAAATTGATAAAGCTACTGTAACTAGTTGATAGCTACATAGCCAGTATACATCAGAGGCAGGATATGAATTCAAGCCTTTAAAGACCCTAAGGCCTCACTTTTACTCATTTTCCTACAACTTGAGATCTAAGCTTGTTACTCTGGAATGATAGGATCTGCTTTGGGGATATGTTGGAGGTAGTTCCTTTGAGGCTTTGTAAATCTAATTTGTTTAATATTCAACATGAGAATTTACACCTAGGAAAGTGTCAAACACTACAAATCAGGGCTTGATTTATTGTTTTCTTAGTTGTCTAGACTTTAAAAAGTGATGGAGAAAATATTAATAATGTGGTTTAAACTTAAAATTGAATCAAAGAACCAATTCTTAAAATTTACCAAAACATGTCTGGATTTGGCTCGTTTTTAAGGAGAAGCAGTCACACTAGATTGCAGTACGTGGAAATCCATCATTCCCTTTTTTAAAATTGTTGATGCAAAAGAAACGCCTGTTTTATTCTGTGACAACCACCCATACTATTCTACAATTGTGATGATTTTCCCTATGACATTGATGTGCATACAACCTAAGAATGAGTAAGGGTTACTTTCTCAGGCTCTCTGAGGGGATTTGAGTCTCCTTTTACAGCCCATCCTGTAACTTGAGGGGATCTTAAAGCTCTTTCCCTCTTATCTTAAAATACCATAAAACTTCTAACAAAAGAATTGCTTTCCCCCCCCTTATCCTGTGTTCCCTATCCTGTCATTTGTGTTCCTCTTCCTGTGTCATGACAACGTTGCCTTATCTTGTAAGCAACCACCTTCCTTACCTTGTTTGTACTTACCTTGATCCTAGATCTCCAACCTGCATTAGAAATCCTAAAAATTAAATCATTATCCTACAGGCTATGTAGCTTTCTGTCTATGTAAGTCTGGTTCTTTTTCTGTATTAGGGCTTTTGTTTAGCTCCTTTCTAAATCTCAGGCCCATTGACTTTGTATCCATAAAGCTTCCAATGACCACAGAGAAGATCTAAGTGAGTTTTTTCACACCTGAACCAGCTCTAACATTTCTAAATCTTGTCAATAAACCTTGTTTATTTTGGACATGGGGATATATTTTAAATAAATATTAAAATTTAAATATATTTTACTTTTTAAATTAAATTTAAATAAACTATTTAAATATATTTGATGATGTAACAATTTTACATTTTAATATTTTTGTTTCTGAGCTGGGATTTTTATTTGAATAACAGACAAAGTACTAATCACAAAATCTAGAGAAGAGTAATAAACATCTTCCTCTGCACACTCTGTCTCTGAATTCTTTCAATGAGAATGGGTCTATCACATGGGTCTTCCAGAAATCAAAGTCAAGTGCAGGTCATATCATCATCTTGATGTCATGGTCCTCTTCAAGAATGAAGGACAAGCACTCCAGAGTGCACTCTGGCAAGGCAAGCAAAAGTCAGTGGCAGTCTATCTCAGATTAACTCCCTGAACTTGCTTGGGAAGTATGATCCTCAAACGAATTTCTCATGGCTCTTTAGTTTAATTAAATTTTAATTTTTCAGAGTTTTCATAATTAGTGAATAACCTCTGTGAACCCTTTAGTGTTTTCAGAGTTCACTGTAGTTGTGTAACCTCTAAGAATCTTTGGTCATCTATTTTCTGTGTTTGACAGTGGCCACGTTAGAGAAGTTTACAGCAATATAGTAGACCTTATGACATACAAAAAAACACCATCTGATACAGAGGAAAGTAAGATTCAGGTAAAAAAAATGTGTAAGTATTGCAAATGTCACCTGCTGTACAGTGTTTAAGGCATTATGGATTTCATGTGTTGTCAAAAATGAATAGTGTCTGAATTTTTTTTTTTTTTTGGTTTTGGTTTTGCAATATCACAAAAGGTCAAAAAATTACTAGGGAGAAAAAGGTTTAAATGTTATCAGTTTTACTTTTTGCATAATATTTTATGGATTATTTCATGGTTAAAAAAGTGCATATTATCAGAACTAATGTTTTGTTATAAAGCATTAGGTACATAAATGTGTATTTTTAGCAATCTCCACTGAAAGATTACTGTTTTTGGTGTTTCTGGGGACCTAATCCCTGATTTCCCATGGGTTCAATATATCAACACTCATTTTTTTTTTATTTTTGCCATTTTCTAGAAATGTTATCCCCACAAAAGTTGAGGATTGACTTTAACTCACTTTCACTTCTTCTGATAAGCAGAGAGAGAAAATGCCCAGTAATCAAATGTTTTTTTTTTAAATAAGCCAAAGAATGATTAAATAGTTAAATGAATAAGTAGAGAACTAATCAACTAAATAAATGCCAGCTAACAATTCCAGGAACACAATTTAGAGCATGAAACATAAAAAAAATGTGTTTAATTAACCTTTAAATTTTACTTTCTTTTTCATCTGAGATAAGTCATTATCTGGTCTCCAGGTTATATATATATTTAAGATTTTCAAGTAAGGATTTTGTATTTATTAGGCTAATCCCTTTATAAATTTCATATCAAGTATCTTTGATCAGATGCAATGTAGTAATAAAACCATTGTTCCTTTTTAGATCTTACACATTGTAGAGTATAGGGTATGTTCAGGGAGGACCAGTACCTGTGGTGTGATGGCTGCTGTGCCCTTTTGGGGGCTCCTTCCACCTTGTGTCCACTTGTTCCAACCAACTGTCACTTGTGGCTCCAAGAAGTTGCAGCACGCTCAGTAGCCACTACCTGGTAAACCATTTTGGCAGATGGGCCAAATCAGTTTGAGGGTAACCAAGGGGTTTCAAACCCAGTGAGTTTGAGGGTTTCTACCCGCAAAACGTTTTGATGAGTTACGGGGGTGTCTACCTCAAGCATGTGAAGACTACCCCATGGTGGAATGGGCGGATGAGAGCACTTTGTTCCAATAGTCATGAAGGCAGCTGAAGAGGCCATGTGGACCACTTAGAGCTTGGTTAGATACCAAAGACACTGAGGTCATCTACTGTATTCTGAGCCATCACAATTCTGTCTTGCCTTTGGGCTATGACTACTCTGGGGGAGAGAGTGAGGTTGACAACTTCTTGCAACTCTGCCTCAGTTAATAACAATTTATGCAGGAATCGAAATCCATCCCTCATACCATTTTACCATTATACCAAAATTCTGTGGTGACAGGCAAGTGATGAAGCAGCAGAGGAGATACACTGGGAGCTTTAGTCACAACCCTGCACAAAGGCAGCTCAAGCCAAGGGATCATTTCTCAGTGGAGACAGCAGTGGGACTTGGCAGCCCCCTGGGTGTCTGAGCAGCTTTTAAGAATAGCACTGCTCACCTCCTGCTGTGAGGAAGAGGGATAGGAAAGGTGCCCTAAAAATGTCTTCTTACCCAATCCTGGCCTCATTACTATGGCAGGCAGGAAATCTCACTATGCAGTCCAAACACACACACAAAAAAAATGTACAAAAACATCTACAAAGATGATTCCACTCACCATCAGCACATGGAACATGTGCACACTTATAAACAACACAAAATCCAGTAGACCTGAAAGATGAACTGCTCTTATTGTAAGAGAACTCAGCAGGTATTGCATCCAAACAGCAGCCTTGAGTGAAGCAAGGCTGGCAAATGAAGGCCAGCTTACTGAAGTTGGAGCCGGCTACACATTTTTCTGGAGTGATTGCAATGAAGGGGAGTGCCATGAAGCTGGCATAGGTCTTGCAGTCAAAAGTAATCTAGTCAGCAAATTGATATGCCTGCTAAATGGAATGAATGGCAGACTCATGACAATGCCATTGCCACTTGCAGGAAAATGCCATGCCACCATCCACCACCACCGTGCCTGTGCTCCCACCATGACAAAACCTGATAAGGTCAAATAAAAAATTTATGAAGACCTAGAGATCCTTATCATCAATGTGCAAAAAAGAGGACAAGCTTATAATTCTGGGTGAATTTAATGCTAGGGTAGGCTCAGACTACTAGACTTGGTAGGGAGTCCTAGAGAGGAATGGAGTTGGAAACAGCAACAGCAATGGTCATTTACTGCTGAAGATTTTTGCATCACATGACCTTCTTATCACTAACACTGATTTCCATTTACCTAAATGCAATAAAACTTCATGGATGCGTCCTCACAGCAAACATTGGCATCTAATAGCCTATGTGACTCTAAGAAGAAGAAACAGACAAGATGTGAATGACAAAGGGAATGTGTGGTGCAGAGTGCTGGACTGATCATAGACTTATCCTTTCCAAGCTAAATATTAACATTTATCAAAAGTGCTGCCCCCAAGCAAAATGACTACCAGAAAAATTAATGTCAACAAATTAGACTTCTTCTCTGAATTTAACAGTTTCTTGCTAACTTAGAAGGAAAATTGAGCCAACACATAGCTGGCAACAGTGGAGCAAAAAAGGAGTGCGAAGCTTTCAGAGATTTGGCATACAGCACTGTATTGACTCATCTGGATCAGAATACTCTCAAACACCAAGACTGGACTGATGAAAATGATGGGGAAATTCAGAAGCTGCTAAATGAATAATGAGAACTCCACAGGATTTACTAGAAGTATATTTCATTCACCTTTAAGAAGGCAGCATTTAACTCCATCAAAAGCAAAGTACAAGCAAAGCTTAGATAGATGCAGGATTCCTGGCTCAGTAAGAAGGCAGATGAAATTTAGTTTTATGCTGATAGTAACAATCCAAAGTACTTTTGTGATTCCCTGAAAGCTATTTTGGACCAAAAATGCATCAAAACTACTGAATGCTAATGGAGCCACATTGATTAGTGATAAGGACATGATCTTAGAAAGATGAGCTGAAAACTTCTATTGTGTTCTCCACAGACCATCATCAATCAATACTGAGGCCACTGATCATTTACCTCAGGTGGAAGTCCATGCCTCGTTAGCTGAACTTCCAACTGAAGAAGAGATTTTGAGGGCCATTAGGCTGCTTTCAAGTGGCAAAGTACCTGGTGCTGATTCTATTCCAGATGAGATTTACAAGGTTTACAAAAGTTGACTGAAATTTTCCAGGTTATATGGCAAGAGGAGGTTATCCCCCAGGAGTTCAAGGATGTCCATTGTCCATCTCTATAAAGGTAAAGGGAATAGATTTTCCTGCTACAATCACAGGGCTCTCTCTCTCTCTCTCTCTCTCTCTCTCTCTCTCTCTCTCTCTCTCTCTCTCTCTCTCTTTCTCTCTCTCTTTCTCTCTCTCTCTCTCTCTCTTTCTTTCTCTCTCTCTCTGAGTCATTGCTGACAAAATTCTTGTTACAGTCCTCCTTAATAGGCTAATCCTTCACCTGGAAGATGGTCATACATCTGAGAGACAGTGTGGCTTGAGAAGGGGGTGTGGAACTGTCTATCTGGTGTTTGCTGCCTGAAAATTCCAGAAGAAATGCCAAGAGCAGAACAGATGTCTGCGCAAAACATTTGTAGATATCACCAAAGCCGTTGACACTATTAGTCTTGAGGCTTTATGGAAAATTATGTCCAACTTTGATTGCCCAGAGAAGTTTATTAGTGTTGCATGTCAATTTCATGATGGCATGTGTATCTGGGTTCTAAATAGTGGACAATGTACTCATACCTTCTCAGTCACCAATGGAGTGAAACAGGGCTGTGTGCTTGCTCCCATGCTTTTTAACATGATGTTTTCAGCCATCCTGTCAAATGCTTGCAATGAGGATGAACACGACATCAAGGTCAGCTAACGTACTGATGGTTAGTTCTTCAATGTGAAAAGGCTACAAGTCAAAACCAAAGTGGAGGGAGTGTTGGTTCGTGATTTCTGTTAGCAGACGTTTGTGTACACAATGCAGCCTCTGGAGCTGAGATGCAACAAAGTATGGATCAATTCTCTCCTGCCTGTGCTAATTTTGGCCTAAAAATTTTCACCAAGAAAAGACAGTTGCTCTATCAGTCATTACCACACCATCCATACATGGAACCATCGGTTACAAGTGAAGAAGTTTTGAACAATATGGATAAATTCACTTACCTTGGAGTGTATGTTCCAGGGATGTACACATTGACAAGGAGATTGACACACGCATTGCCAGAACTAGCTCAGTGTTTGGGAGGCTCCCAAAAAAAGTTTGGAAGAGATGAGGTATTAAACTGTCTACCAGACTGAAGGTCTACAGAGCCATTGTGTTGACCTCATTTTATATGCTTGTGAAACATGGACAGTCTACCAGTGCTATGCCAGGAAACTGAATTACTTCCATTTGAACTGTCTTAAGCAGATTCTGAGGATCACCCAAAAGGATATGATACCAGACACTGAAGGCTTTGCTCTAGCTGAACTGCCAAGTATTCAAACTACGTTTCGCAGAGTGCAACTCCAATGGGCTGGTTATGTTGCTTGAATGCAAAACATATTCTTGCCAAAAAGACTATTTTACGGAGAACTCACATGGGCCAGGTTATCACATGGTGGTCAGAAGAAGCCATACAAGGAAACTGTCAAGGTCTTTCTCAAGAACTTTGTATTTGACTGTGTGGCATGGGACACCTTGGCAAAAGACCACTCAGCATAATGTGCCCACATCACAATAGATGCTGTGCTCTATGAGCAAAGCAGAACTGAGACAGCAGAAAGGAAACACAGGATGTACAAATTTGGAGTAATCATCCCAAATATTCACAAATACTATCTGTGCCCAATCTGTGGCAGAACATTTGGAGCTCATATTGGTCTGACCAGCCATAGTCGAACACACTGGAAATTTCACTTTATCATGGTGATGTCATTTTGGTTCTCTTAGAGAATGAAGGACAATTACCAACCATACATTGTTAAGGAATAATAATGAATGATTTCATCATTAGAAAAGGTATATATAACTTTTAAATTTACACATCAAAGATTTTGCAATTGGTTTAGATATTCTACAAAAAAACCTGAGAGATTAACCATATAAATTAGAGGTTACACAAATAATATTTTATTAAAAGTGTAATTTCGATACTGTATTTTGTAGACATTATACAAAATAAACATTTTTGTCTTACAAATTTCACAATTCTGCAATGTCAATTAAATTTATAAAGTTATATGTAACAGGAAGTTCTTTTTAAGGAAGTCTAATATTGAAAACACATATTTATAAAATCAACATAATTATTCCTGCTTCAAGAATAATTCTTCCCTTCATGAAGGAATTCTATACCTTATTCAATAGTTTGTTATGTATTCTTTTCCTTTAAGTAGTGGATTTTTCTAATGCATTCAAAATAAGATTTACAAGAAATAATTTAACTCTCCAAAGAATAAATGAGTCGTTTGACTGATGCATCTCAAAAGGAATTCATTATCAACCATTCAACTCTTCAGAAATCCATCTATTATAAAGAAGAATTGAAATAAAATATAGATAATTATTTCAGGAATTAAACATTGATACAAACATATACACATATTACGGATAAAAACAAGCTACAATTGTTTTCTGTATTTCACAAAGGAGTTCATCTTGTAGGTGAAATTTTAAATTATAAGTTTGCATGTGCCTTTCTTATTTGGGACTTTATGGATTGTGTTGTGTGTTTTTCTTCATTTTACTTTCTTGGTCTGGATGAAACATTGGGGGCTCAAGGGTCAGCTTCTCCCCTTCCCTTTGCCTCCCTGGTGAGGCTAGGCAGTTTATCTCATTAACCAAAACTTCCATTCTCTTTGGTCGAGAGGTTTGCTTCTTTTTTAGGCACAATTGGTTTCTGGTTCAGTAAAATGGCGTGGCCTCATCAGAAAGCAAACATGCTGAGATTTTAAAAAATATATATTTATTTGTTTGTTTTTAGCACTCTTGTAAGATTTTGAGATCCAATTTTTTCTCCCTCCATTTGCTTCCCCTTTCCCAAAATGGCTTGCAATCTGATATAGGCAATACATGTAAAATCTTATTAAATTTATTTCCATTTTAGTCATGTTGTGAAAGAGGAATCAAAACAAAAGGAAAAAAACATGAAAAAGAAAAACAAAACAAGCAAAGAGAAGATAGTATGTTTCCATCTGCATTCATACTCCATAGTTCTTAGTTCTTTCCCTGCAGGTACATCTCATTTTTCATCATAAGTCTTTTGGAATTGTTTTAGATCATTTTAATGCTGAATAGAGTTAAGTCTATCAAAGTTGTTCCTTGCTTAAGGTGACTGTTGCTATGCACAATGTTCTCCTGTTTCTGCTCACTTCACTCAGAATCAGTTCATTTAACTCCAGATTTTTCTGAAATTCACTTGTTTATCATTTCTTATAGAAAAAATATTATTCCATTTTGTTTATATGTGACAACTTGTTCAGTCATTCCCCAATTGATGGTAATTCCATCAATTTCCAATTCTTTGCCACCACAAAGAGAACTGCTATAAATAGTTTTGTACATACGGATCCTTTTTCCTTTTTGTGATCTCTTTGGAATACAGCCCTAAAAGTAGCATTGCTGGATCCAAGGGTATGAATAGTTTTATAGTCCTTTGGGAATAATTCCAAATTGCTCTCCAGAATGGTTGGATCAGTTCACAACTCCACCAACAATGCATTAATGTTCCAGTTTTCCCATATCTTCTCCAACATTTATCATTTTCCTGTTTTGTCATGTTAACCAATTTCATAGGTATGATGTGGTACCTCAGAGTTATTTTGATTTGCATTTGTCTAATCAATAATGATTTAGAACATATTTTTCATATACCTACAGATAGTTTTGATCTCTTCATCTGAAAACTGCTTGTTCATATCCTTTGACCATTTTTCAATTGGAGAATGATTTCTACTCTTACAAATTTGACTCAGTTCTCTATATATTTTAGAAATGACACTTTTCTCAGAGACATTGGCAACAAATATTTTTTCCCAGCTTTCTACTTCCCTTCTTATCTTGGTTGCAGTAAGTTGCAGTATCACGTGCCAGGAAATTGAATCATTTCCATTTGAATTGTCTTAGGAAGATACTGAAGATCACTTGACAATATAAGATAGTGTACACTGAGGTCCTTTCTATGATTAAACTGACAAGCATTCAAATTCTACTGGAGAGAGAGCAGCTGCAAAAGGAGGGCCACATTGTCTGAATGCCAAACATATGCTTGCCCAAATAACTATCTTATGCAGAACTCACACAGGGTAAGCACTCACATGGTGGTTAGAAAAAATGATGCAATGATACTCTTAGGGTCTGTCTTAAGAATTTTGGAATTGGGGGGGAGGAGTCAAGATGGCAGAGTAGAAAGACACACATATGCTAGCTCCAAAACCCACAGCCCATAAAATACCCGTAAAGAAGAACTCCCAACAAACTCTGGAGCAGCAGAAGCCACAGAACAACAGAGTGGAGGATATTTCTGTTCCAGAGAGCCCTGAAAAACCTACATGAAAGGTCCGTTGCACACCAGACCCGGAGCAGAGCCCAGCCCTGCCTTGGCCATGGGGCACCGAGAGGAGCTGATCCCAGCAGGCTTCAGGGACATAATCTCCAGCAACTGTGCAGGTGTCTCCACCCACAGGTGCCCAAGGTCGGTGAGAGGGTCTCTTTGGCTGGTCAAGAGGGGAGTGGTGTGTCCCCATAACTCAGGCCCCCTCGGAAGGCAGCAGAGGAGGCAACAGAGGAAGCAGCAGGGGACAAGGGCTCCCAAAGCAGGCAGGAGCTTGGATCCATTGTTGAAGGTCTCCACATAAATCCCCTGAGGGAACCAACCCCATGTGGTGGCCCTGCCACCACCTGAGCACCTAAACTTAATTTCACACTGAATAGCAGGCCTGCCCCCTCCCAAAGCCCTGAGGCTGGGAAGTAGCATTTGAATCTCAGACCCCAAGTACTGGCTGGGTGAATCTGGAGGCCAGGTGGGGGTGGAGAGGACAATCGGAAGTCAAGTCACTGGCTGGGAAAATGGCCAGAAAAGGGGAAAAAAATAAGACCACAGAAGGCTACTTTCTTAGTGAACAAGTATCTCCTCCTTTCCTTTCAGATGAGGAATAAGAAGGCTTACCATCAGGAAAAGAAACAGAAGTCAAGGCTTCTGTATCCCAAACAACCAGAATAAATGTTCCATGGGCTCAGGCCGTGGAAGAGCTCAAAAAGGATTTTGAAAATCAACTAAGAGAGGTGGAGGAAAAACTGGGGAAAGAAATGAGAGAGATGCAAGCAAAGCATCAAAAGCAGGTCAACACCTTGCTAAAGGAGACCCAAAAAAATGCTGAAGAAACTAACATCTTGCAAAATAGACTAACTCAACTGGCAAAAGAAGTTCAAAAAGCCAATGAGGACAAGAATGCTTTCCAAAGCAGAATTAGCCAAATAGAAAAGGAGGTTCAAAAGCTCACTGAAGAAAATAGTTCTTTCAAAATTAGAATGGAACAGATGGAGGCTAATGACTTTATGAGAAACCAAGAAATCACAAAACAAAACCAAAAGAATGAAAAAATGGAAGATAATGTGAGATATCTCATCGGAAAAACAACTGACCTGGAAAATAGATCCAGGAGAGACAATTTCAAAATTATGGGACTACCTGAAAGCCAGGATCAAAAAAAGAGCCTAGACATCATCTTTCATGAAATTATCAAGGAAGACTGCCCTGAGATTCTAGAACCAGAAGGCAAAATAAATATCTAAGGAATCCACCGATCACCACCTGAAAGAGATCCAAAAAGAGAAACTCCTAGGAACATCGTGGCCAAATTCCAGAGTTCCCTGGTCAAGGAGAAAATATTGTAAGCAGCTAGAAAAAACAATTCAAGAATTGTGGAAATACAATCAGGATAACACCAGATCTGACAGCTTCTACATTAAGGGATCAAAGGGTGTGGAATATGATGTTCCAGAAGTCAAAGCAAGTGGGACTAAAACCAAGAATCACCTACCTAGCAAAACTGAGTATAATACTTCAGGGAAAAAAAATGGTCTTTCAATGAAATCAAGGACTGTCAATCATTCTTGATGAAAAGACCACAGCTGAAAAGAAAATTTGATTTTCAAACATAAGAATGAAGAGAAGCATGAAAAAGTAAACAGCAAAGACAGGTCATAAGGGACTTTACTAAAGTTGAACTGTTTACATTCCTACATGGAAAGACAATATTTGTAACTCTTGAAACTTTTCAGTATCTAGGTAGTTGGTGGGATTACACACACACACACACACACACACACACACACACACACACACATACACAGAGAGCACAGATTCAGTGGAATAGAATGAAATCACATCTTTAAAAAGGCAGGCAAAAGACTTTTTAGTGGAGGGAAAAAGAGGGGAGGTGAGAGAAAAACATGAAGTTTACTCTCATCACATTCGACTAAAGGAAAGAATAAAATGCACACTCATTTTGGTATGAAAACCTATCTGACAATACAGGAAAGTGGGGGAGAAGGGGATAACCATGGTGGGGGGGATGATGAAAGGGGGGGCAATCGGAGGAGGGAGCAATCTGAAGTCTACACTCTCGGGGAGGGACAGGATCAAAAGAGAGAATAGAAGCAATGGGGGTCAGCATAGGATGGAGGGAAATATGGTTAGTCTTACACAACATGACTATTATGGAAGTCATTTGCAATACTTCACAGATATGGCCTATATTGAATTGCTTGCCTTCCCAAAGAGAATGGGTGGGGAGGGAGGAATGAAGAGAAGTTGGAACTCAAAGTTTTAGGAACAACTGTGGAGTTCTGTTCTTGCTACTAGGAAATAAGAAATACAGGTAATGGGGTATAGAAAGTTATTTGGCCCTACAAGACAAAAGAGAAGATGGGGACAAGGGAAGGGAGGGATGATAGAAGAGAGGGCAGATTGGTGATAGGGGCAATCAGAATCCTAGCTGTTTTGGGGTGGGGGAGGGGACAAATGGGGAGAAAATTTGCAACCCAAAATTTTGTGGAAATGAATGTTAAAAGTTAAATAAATAAATTTTTTAAAAAAAGAATTTTGCAACTGATTGTGTGACATGAGAGACTGGCACAGGACTACCCACCATGATGTGCCCTCATCAGAGAAGATTCTGTGCTCTACGAGCAAAGTAGAATTGAAATAGCTCAAAAGAAAAGTTAGACACATAAATTTAAAGGGACCATCCGAAATGGACTATTTGTGCTTGTACTGTGGTAGAGCATACCAAGCTCATATTTTTGTGATCAACCACTGTTGTAGACACTGTAACTTGACTGTAACATAGTTATGTCACTTTCGTTCTCTTTGAGAATGGACAGCTTCCAGTATTAGTGGTACAATTTTAAAGAATTACAAGTATCATCTTCCGATGTGGGGATGTAAAAAGTTCAGTTTCGCTGAATTCCTTGTGGTTTCTTATCCTTTTTCACCTTTTCAGGCTTCTATTACATCTTGGTACTGGAGATCATTTTTCTTTCATTCAATTCAGGCCTTCTCCTTTTGAAAGCTTGAAATGCTTCTATTTCATTGAATAACTTTCTTTTGCCCTTGATGTACTATGTTTAATTTCACCAGCTAGATGTTTCTTGATAGCAGTCCTTACTCCTTTGTCTTCTGGAATAGGATGTTCCATGATCTCCAGTTCTTTAAAGTTGCAGCTCCTAAGTCCTATGTAATCCTAATTGCTCCTCCCCAATATTTGAATTGTTTCTTTCTGGTCACCCACAGTATTTTTTTTATGGTCTGATAGTTCTGTAAATTAGCTATAGTGTTCCTTGGAGTTATTATTTTGGGGTCTCTTTCCTGAAGTGTTTTGTAGATTGTTTCAGTGCTGATTTTACCCTCTCTTTCCAGGACATTGTGATTGTAAGCAAAGTAAGATCTTTTGCTGTTTTTGTTTCAGTTTAATCAAGTGACTCTGACTAAATCTTTCTTTAGAATGAATCAAGAGTCTTTAACTAGAAACAGTAAATGTTTTTGTATTGTTAATTATTTTAATATGATTAAAGAAGATCTTCCCCATCCACGAATGGACCTGCCCATTAAAGGAAGGTTGATTGAGGGAGGCCCACACCTTTTGATAATTTTCTAATGAGGGACTGGTTCTCAGGGGTTGTGATATTCTCTGGCTGTAAAAAAATGTATAAATTCTCTGAGGTGAGACCAAAGAACCTGTGATAGCAGTCTCTCCTGCATATTTTCGAATGCTTACTTTTACAGACATCATAGTAATTTTTCTTAATAATTTACTGAAAGATGCTATCCAAGTCCTCCTTTTGATTATGGATTTCAGGTAGTTCAGTGGTTCTGCCATTGTCTGTCCTGGATCCTTTCTCTATGTCTGCTGTTTTTCCATGAGGTATTTTACATTTTCTTCCATTTTTTTTCATTTCTTTGAATTTGTTTGATTGATTCTTGATGTTTCATAGTCACAAGCTTCCACTTACTCAATTCAACTTTTAAGTTATTTTCCTCAGTTACTCACTTAACTTTTGTACTTCCTTTTCCATTTAGCCAATTGGATTTTCTGAGGAGTTGTTTTCTTCACTGAACTTTTATGTCTCCTTTTCCATTAAGCAATTGTTTTCTTTTTCCAATCTGCTGAGTATTTTTTAAAAATTCTCTTGAATCACTCCCATTTCTTTTCCCAATTTTTTCTTCTACTTGACTTATATGACTTTTAAGTTCCCTATTGAGCTATTCCGTAATTTCTTTCTGTGCTTGAGACTTCTTCCTATTTTTCTTTGGGGTTTTACTTAAATGAATTTTGTAATTGTTGTCCTCTTCTGAGTTTGTGTCTTGGTCTTTCCTGTCACTATAATAACTTTCTGTGGTCAGATCTTATTTTGTTTTTTATTCATCTTTTTTGACCATTTTCCTTTCTTTTAAATTTGAACCTTGTTCCCTGCATGGAAAGGGTGCTGTCTCAGGCTTCTTGTGCCAATGCCCATAGCCCTGGCTGTTTAACTGGTGCTGCACTGATGTTCCCCCCCAGGCCTATGGGGAACTCTACCCTCTGTTGCTATTCTGAGGATATAGAGTGGGGAGTGACTGTTGCTGCTAGAGGCTATAGGGGTCTGGCAGATTGATTGGTGCTGGGAAAGGGTCATACTACTGGTGTCTGGTGTAGTCTGAGGATAAAAAAAAGTGGGGTTTGTCTATATTTCTCATGGGTTTCATTGAAACACCTGGTGATTCTAAGAGTTGGAGTCTGCTGATTCCCCTGGTAATGGTGAGGCATGTGGGTGGTCCTGGGTTTAGTGTGTGCCTGTCTCACCTAACTGGATCTCAGGATATCCAGCTGGTGAACTAAAGTGGGGATTACTCCTACTTGCTGAGGCACTTCCTGTCCTGGACTTTGTACCCCCTTTACCCCAGTGAGACAGACTTGATTTCTAATCTTCCACTTCATGGGATTAGCTTCATCCTATCTTTTTGCTGGTTCTACTGTTACAGGATTTGTTTGGGGCTTTTATTTTACGATTCTTTGGAGGTGAATACGGAAAAGTTATATTTAATTACTGCTTACTCTGCCATGTTGGCATCTAGAAACAATTTTGTAAGTAGCAATCTTATTTTGGAAAGTGTGTAAAGGATAGAGTGGAATGAAAGGAGACTTGAGGGAGAAAAAAAATAAGACACTATTAAAAAGATTTAGGAATGAAGTGAAATCCTAAGGGAAAGTTTTAATTGTACAGATCAAAAGAACTTTCCTCTCTTTTGAAAAGACATTCCAGGACCACTATCATTGCAATGACTAAGCATTTTCAAATTACAGATAAATCCCCTGTGACTCATGTTAGCAAATCTTTTTATTGAGTTGTATACCTGTATACTTTAATTGTTTACAGCTATTTTTGTCTTATATCCAGAAATCTAACTTCCAAGCTTTCTCACTTTTACCTAATTTAGAACTTCAAAATTCTGTCCTCCTCCTCCAGGCCCAAATAAAATTGTCTTTGTAGATATGAATCATCTGAGATCACAGACTTTCTCATCTCTTTATTTTTGGAACTTGAGTTCCTGGAGTGTATGAGCAGTATAGTCATATGCACATTGATCCCAAATAATGGATTACAAAACTAAAAGATCCCAAAACATAGATCTGAGTGTGAACTTTAATTGGAGCAAATTCCAGGAGAGGGGTAAAATATAATAAGCCAAAATTATGATACAATTCTGATTGTTATTTTACAAATAACTCTTTTATTTAAAAGACATACTACAGTGACCCTAAAGAAACTGGACCAAACCATCAGGGCAGGCATTTTGTTGTTGTTCAATTGTTTCCATCCTGTTCTACTCTTTGTGACCTTATTTGGGATGTTCTTGGAAAAGATACTGGAATGGTTTACTATTTCTTTCTCCAGTTAAATTTATAAATGAGAAGACTGAGGTAAACAGGGTTAAATAACTTATCTAGAGGCATATAGCTAGTAAGTGTCTGAGGTCAGATTTGAACTCAGGAAAATGAGTCTATACACTATATGTACTTTTCAACTAAGCTACCACAGGTATTCAGTACAATTAAGAAAAAAATTATACTAACTGTAGACACAACATTAGTATTTCATCTATCCCATATTTCTTGTCCTACTTTTTCATTTTCATGCATGAGAACTGAACTTTTCATTTCACTCAAATATGACACTTCCTATCTCCATACCTTTTCTCAGGTTGTTTCCACATGTCTAATATATTGTCTTCTCACCATCTCCTCCTCTTAGATTCTCTAGTTTCTGTCAAAATATAGTCCAAATTCCACATTATTTTTGAATGTCCTGCTAATTCTTCTAATTGCTAATGTCCCATAAAATTTCCTCATATTTACTCTTTATATCTTGTGTATTGACCTTTGTGGATGTATTTTATCTACTTATCTACTCCTAATATGAATTAAATGCCTCAAAGGAAGAATTTATTTAATATTGTCTCTGTATCTCTAACATCTAGCCAAGTGTCTCACATATAATAGTTTCATATAAATTATTATTGAATTAACAAATTAATTGACAGGTTCTATGCATGGGAAAAGGGCTGAACTCAGAATTTTTTAAAAAAGAAAATAAACAAAGGACGGAGAGAAGAAATGAAGGGACAGACAGACAGAGACATAGAGAGAAAGACAGACAAACAGAGAGAGGGAAGGAAGGTGGGAAGGAAAGAAGAAAGGGAGAGAAGGAGGTAGGGAGGAAGGGAGGGAGGAAAGGAGGGAAGAAAGAAAAAGAAAGATAAGAGTAAGTTTCGTTAGTGATATTTTGTAGCATTTTCAGTTGCAAAAAGTCCATTTTTTTCAGCACCAACAAATAAAGTGCATGTGATTCACAGTTCAATATTATTTAAGGAAATTTTAAAGTGAAATAAAATTTTTAGAAAAATATTTCATTTTTCTGTGAAATTGTTTGTCTTTATTTCCCAGTTCTGTGCAATTCATTGTTCCCAACAATTTCTTTCGTCAATTTGCATTAAATATCTCTGTATTCTTTCTAACAAGGTCATAACTTAACAACTAACATATTTCTTTCCATGTCTGACCACAAGTTTCAAAAGAATCAAGTGTAGAATATACTTCTTCTATAGTAACAAAGGCTAGTCATAAGAAAAGGATATCCCTAATAAAGTGATATCTATCTGTCACTTTCTTCTTGACCTAAAAGAAACTTCTGTCATAAAGAGTTTATCTGTTCTTTAAAAACATAATGAAATATAGAATAACAGTGGTCAACAGAAATATATTAAAATGGGTTTTAAATTGTTCAAACATTAAATGCTAATTCAATATAATTTGGAAAGCATTTAAATTCTCATTTTATACAATTGATGTTGGTAGGCAAATAATAATGCAAAGTTTTGAATAATAAAGAATAATCAGATTGTGGCATGGAGAACTACCTTTTTTTTTTTTAAATCAGTTTACAAATGACTATTATACATTACTGGGTTTGTTAGTCAGATAAGCTTAGCAACAAATTGCTAGTGGACAGTAAGGCAATGTTTTTAGAGGAAATCAAAATATTTTAAGTATTCTTTAAACTTAAGTGAATGTTTCCTCACAGTGCAATAGGCAATTATGTAGTTGGCCCTCGAAGTACCCTAATTCTGGATTAAGTTTTTATAACTATTGTGTTTTGTCCTTAGTTGCCAAAGAAGACCATGCCATCAGAGAAATAATGACATGGCTTGCACTTAACTTTGTTTTGAGTGAGTGAGGACTGTGGATGTCATTAGCCTCACTTCTCCAGAGCCATCTGAATCCAATAACCAGGTATTCGTCAGGATGACTGGAGATGACCCAGCATGAGGCAATTGGGGTTAAGTGACTTGCCCAACGTCACACAGCCAGTGAATGTCAAGTGTCTGTGGTGAGATTTGAACTCAGGTCCTCCTGATTCCTGCACTGATGCTCTATCCACTGCACAACCTAGCTGCCCCTTATAACAATTAAGTCGCATGGGAAAGAAATGTAGGCTGACCTGTGAATCACCCGTGAAATTTGAGTCCTGACTCCGCATACCTGAGAAACTTGCTTCCTTCCTATTTCTATTCCTTTTGTATTAGAGAGAACTTACATAACATTCCAGTTCCTTCTAGAACATGGTTTCTCTTCTCAACAATGTGAGAAGGTTGCCTTCATGGAAGAAGGTTGACTTTCTTTTCAAGTCCAGCATCATCTGTGACACTGCTTCCTAGAGCAAAAGGAAAAAAAGAATCACTTACCCTTGCCTTTATTTTCCACATCCATGACTTGGCTTACAAGTGTAGTGAGTAGCTAGTTCCAATTGTTCTTTCTTTCTCTAATAAATAAACTCCCATTTCTATGAAATGTGTGGTTCCCAAACTACCTGTCAGTTTATACTGGTAGCTCAAAAACAGATTTACAAGTTTTTCATGAATTAGATGTCCTCTTTTGGAACTTCATCCTTTACTTTCTAATCTCTGTACCAATATTCAAGTAAATAGAATTGTTGAGGTCCGGGGGTGCTAGGAACCCCATAATTCAAGGGCAAAAGATGCAGGTCCTGCCTACAAAGAATTTGACCCAAGCCTTCTTTTAATCAGAGACAAGGTTTATTAGAACAACAGTTAAGGTGGGTGAGATTAGGAATCCTCCCTTCTTTAGACAAGACTAACTCATTTTATAGAAAAAAGATATGTGGGAAGACTTGGATGGGAGTAGACAAGTAGTCTCTAGTGACTGAGAAGGAGTCTAGAAGTGGCCTTGGGCCATCCAAGCAATGAAGGGCATGGGGAGATTAGAGGTAAGGGAGAACTGGAGGTTGGGGCATGCAGTCACAATAAAAGGCCAGTTGAAAGAATTGCTGGGATGGGTTGATGCCTCATGAGAACTCTAAAGATTTGGCCTTGTGAGAAATTTCTAGGAAAGTTGGGAGGGGGGGGGGCAGTTTCCAGGGTCTGTATCCTGTCAGAATCAGCATGGTTGTGATAGCTATCGGGTTTGATATATTCAAATGCATAACAAGAAATCCAAGATGACACTTAAAGAGTTGTATACATTAAACCCTCAATTTGTAGTCAAAAAAGGCTTTCTTTCCTTATTTTCCCATTCTCACTATGAATAAATAAAAACAGGAACCAATTGAAGGAAACTATAAGAGGAATGAGTTTCTCTATGTTCTTTTGAGGGAACCACATTCCATTTTCACCAGAGATGAAAGCTTATGATGTGGTGAGTGCTAGGAGGCTTTAGACTTTCCTTTTACCACACTGAAATTCTGCCTGTACTTTTGGTTTCTCACAGTGTCATAGGGGAGTAGGAAGCTGTTCAGCTCACAGCTTGACCGAATTTTGAAAGAATTTCACTGTCCTTCTGCTACACAGGTAGTCCTATATTCCCACGGTTCTTTACTGTCTTCAAGGTCAAATTCTTTCTGGTGTGGGAAGAGAGGGAATTTCATCAATATCCCTCTCCCCCCCCCCCCACCACTGAATTCTGTTAAGTGAAAAAATGCTAGTTTTCCTAAACTTCCAGTCTCTGCTGGTCTCTGGGAAGAGAGTGCCTACATTCCTGAATATTTATTGAGCTTCTTTTTATGTGTTTAGCACTCTCATGCCAGAAAAAAGCAATAGCTGATATGGTCTCTGGTTTTAAAAATCTCATCAGGGAGACAAGATACACACATGGGAAACAGTAAGTTAAGAGATGAAAGGAGACTAAAAAAGCCAGTGGGCTCCTAAGCTTTCTAGTTGATTGCATTCCCTATTCTCTGATTCAAATCCTTAAAACCTAGAACTTTTATTTGCTCTTAAAATAATGCAACTGTGAGCTTGTGACATTCACAGAAAGTGCACTTACCTTTGCATTTTAGCTAATTGAGCATGTTATTACCAAATTACAACAGTAATCGGTAACTATATGCACTGTTATCCTATTTCAGCGTGCAGATATCTCAATTTGGGAGCCAGGGGTTTTGTTTGCCAATATTATTCTTCAAACAGCCTAGAGGGAGAGGGCTTCAGCAACATCTTTTGTCAAAAGAACTTGCACAGTTTTTCTTTCTTCTTTCTTTTTTACCCCTGCCTCAAGGAAAGCCCCAAATTTTAATATCTTTCAGTTTAATTATACACATTTGTGATTGAAAAGTGAGCTGAATCAAGCCTTGGAATTCTTAGCACTTTTATTAATGATATTCCATAGTCTAGTACTCCTAGTAGTCTAAGTCTGCTGTAGGTAAAACAGTAAATATTGCCTAAATAAGTCCTTAAGCATCTAGGTAAAAGTTCCTTCTGGAATTATATCTACTTTATAACTGATAAAATAATGAGAAGCTTCTCTCTCTCTCTCCCTGTCTCTCTCTGTCTCTCTCTCCCTCTCTCTCTCTGTCTTTGTCTCTGTCTCTCTTTCTCTTCTGTTTCTCTGTCTCTATCCCTCTTCCACTTCTAGAATTTAAATTTACTACCAGCATGACTCCTGACTCATGAGTTCAGAGTTGGAATACCTAGCAAACCTAAAAGTATAGCTGAAAAGAACTGATATAGAGCTAATCAATGAATGGAGTTTTTGAACCAGCTATCTTTTCACCTAGGACAGAACGCTTAAGCCCAGGGAAACTTAATCACAATCGAAGTCTGAGGGTAAATAACTTGTCCCTTCTAACTCAATAAGCATTTAGTAAGGTCTTGCTTTGAACTAGAGGCCAGGTGCCAGGGGATGCAAAGCAACAAGTTAAATAGTCCCTGACCTCACAGAGTTCGCATTCTAATGGAGGAGGCAATGTATTGATATATACTATAAACGTATACAAAATAGATACAAAAAAAAAAAATTGGTGCTTTAGCATCTGGGAACATTTTGATAAACAGTCCTTGAACTAAGTAAGAGGCATTTTTAGAAAATATTATCTCCTTAGCTTTACTACTCTGAATTAAATTAATTTATTTTTATTGAACTTCCTTTGTTTATCTCTATTTCTGAGGACAAAATATTTCAGAAATTGATGTTTCATCGCAATGATCAAGTCGAGATAAAAGAAATCCTGAAGAATAACTGTTTCCAGTTCATTTTGCCTTAAGCTGCTATGTGCTTTGACAATACTTCCTCTGGTTTTCAACACATCTACTGGGATTTGTGTGTGTGTGTGTGTGTGTGTGTGTGTGTGTGTGTGTGTGTGTTCATCCTTTGGTACTGAAGACCATGCCATCAGAGAAATAATGACATGAGTTGCACTTGAATTTGTTTTGAGTGAGAGAGGGCTGTGCATGTCACCAGCTTCACTTCTCCTCCAGAGCCATCTGAATTCAGTGACCAGATATTCATCAGGACGACTGGAGATGACCCAGCACGAGGCAATTGGGGTTAAATGACTTGCCCAAGGTCACACAGCTAGCGAGTTTCAAGTGTCTGAGGTGAGATTTGAACTCAGGTTCTCCTGAGATAGAGCACTGGTGCTCTATCTACTGCATCACCTTGCTGCCCTGACTGGGATTTGTATCTAAAATATGTGTGTATTTGCAAGAAGCTATAGTTTGCTTTATTTAAATTAAAGTTAATTCATAGTATCTGAATAGTATTTCTTTTATAAATTTTATTTTTAAATAGTAGAGTAAAACAAGTATTTCTCTAATATAGTACAACAAAAAAATATGATTGCATGTGAAAATGTGAATTTACTATGCACAACTTACTATTCCTTTCAAATATACAACAAAATTGTAATGGAAACTTTTTCTTCCCTCCCTACTAGAGATGGCAGTCATTAAGCACAAATAGGCACACACACATACGTACACACACAAACACATGCATGTAAAATTATTGCATTTATCAGTTTTCCTTCTCTGGATACAGAATTTTCTGAATGTTATTTTTGAGATTTTTGCAAAAGAGATTCTTAATATAAGTAATTTCTGCTTACAGTCCAAGAGCGGGGAACCTGCAGTCTTGAGACCATATGTGACTTCTTAAATCCTTGGATACAGTCTTTTGATTGAGTCCAAGTTTTACAGAACAAATTATTTTATTGAGATTTGTTTTGTGAAGTTTGAATTCATTCAAAGGGCCACACTTGAAGGACCTAAAGGGCCACATGTGGCCTTGATGTTGTAGTTTCCCTATCCCTGTGACCTAGAATTTATCACTCAAAAAGCAATGATGAGATTGGGGATGTGATTAAGGTAAAACACATAAACAGTAATGAGCTATGAAGAAGAACCAGTTTAAAGAATGTCATTAAGGCAATTTTGTACACTCAAACATCTATAACTTGGTAATGTAGTGATTGTGAAGGATAACTGATGGATAGCCATGGGCATCAGTAATGTTAAAAAGAAGTCCCCAACATGATGAATGGATCTCCTTTAGTGAATCTCTAGAAGAACACGTGCAAAAGTAAACATAATAAACAGATATAGTTGGTCGTGATCTGTGTTACTAGAGTAAACATTCACATGGATGAAATCACAGATTTGTTCATTTGAGTATGTGGGGAAAGGACTATGCTTATCCTCTAATCTATAGGCTAAGTTCCTGGTACTCTCTTATGCACCCTGGGAACTACAAGAATACATGACTGAAGAGATGGACTTTTCTCACTCTTTATCCCTCTCTGTAGGCACTCTCATTTCCTAAAACTCCTTCTTGTATTCCTTAACCCTGCCTCAATAAAGTAACCAAATTTCAATATCCACACGTGGGTCTAAAGAGCTACTAGAAACATAACCAGTACATTTACCTTTGGACAAAAAGTTTGGAAGAGAATTTACTTTTTGTACTGGTACCTTAAAAATGGTTTGATTTTTGAAATAAGCCTATGTAATCTTTAGCTGGAATACAAAAGACAGGTGAGGTCCTCATTTGTTAGTAAAACACCTTGCTATTAACTCACTTTTTTGTATCCTTGCATCAATGTGTTTTCAAAAAACCCTGATTCCACGAACAATAACTATCTTTTTAACACAAATAATCCTCTGAGTGATGTTTATAGAAACCACGGAATGTCAAAAATTCTGAAGAGTCATAATTGTGAATGAAGCAAAGGGCAATGAATTGTAGTATAGCAGAGATATGAATTGCTACAACCATGTTGGAAAGCAATTAATAATTATGGAAATAAAGTGGCATACATGGTGATTTTTAACCCAGGAATTCTACTACTTGAAATGATCAAGAGGAATGTATGAAAGTGTCAAAGAGGCAATTTAGGTTCTCTTTCAGGTAAAAAAAGTAAAGTTATCCAAAAAGTACACTGGGTTACTCAAATTGTAGTGGGTTTCCTCTACTTGGAGGTCTTCAAGCAGAGGATAGAGAGCCCCTTGTAAGTAATAGTGGGGATCTTTTGAAGTGTTGGTTGAACTAATTGGATACTACAAAATCCTATTCGTTTCTCAAATTCTATGATTCTGTGATTATCTATTGACTATTCCATTCCATTCGCCTTTGAGGACATTCTCCTGTAACAGCTCTAGGAAGAATAATGGATAGTGTTGGAGACTTGGAATCAGAAGATCTGTGCTTAAATCTTGCCTCACATCCTTCATAGTTATGATATGCTTAGGGGAACAAATCACCAAACTTCCTTGTCCTTTCTTATCTGAAAATGGGATTCTAATTTGTAGGGGGTGGAGGTGGAGAATCAAATTAAATTTATGCTTTGGAAAACCTTAAAATATTATATAAATATTAATTTTATTGCTGTTGGTTTTGCTACTTTTCTGCAATACTAATCTCTTTTGTTCTATCTGTATGACTGATCCTACTCAGTACCCTTTGAAGGAGCAGCATCCATTAAATGGTATATAGTACATAACTGTGTATAGTTGACACACTATGGGGTTCACACAGTTTCTGGTAGATATTAACCAGAGACTTCCCAAATGAATCAGACTATATCTCAAACCTAAGCATGAAAGTTTGTCTTGTGATACACTCAAGAACTTGAGGCAATGCTTTCTATAGGAAAGAGGAATTCCCCAAACTGCTACTAGCCAGAAATAAAATTAACTGAAATCCAAAAAGAAATTTTTTAAATTGCCAAACTTTTTCATAGTGCTCCCCTTTGAAAGACCTATCCAAATAGAATTCAAATAGACATAGACATCTATGAAATTGAATTAAGATACTCATTCTATTTATGAAGGTCAATAGTTAGTCAAAAGTTTACAAAAAGTCAAAAGATTTTAAAAGAGGAGTAAGTGGAGGATGAAAGGAGGAGTGACCTGTTATTAAAAAAAAATGAAATCCATGTAGAATGTAATTATTTAGAAAAGACATGGTAGTGGGGCTAATCTTTTATCCTCTGTAGAAAATCCTCAAAATCTTCATTTCTGGTTCTGAGTGAGCACATGAAAATTATTGGGATCCTTCTCCCAATATGTATGATTCACAGCAAATTGCTTAGAGATATGAGACAATGATGAATACATTATTGCCTGAAGAGTCAGAGGAACTTACAGCTCAGACATAAACAGAAGGGAGGACCTCATCTCTCTTTGATATTCCAGCTGAAGATTATATAGACTTGTTTCAAGCTGTTTCTTGATGAATGGGAGAGGGTGACTTGGCTCCATTTCCTATCCTATCTTCCACACAGTCATGATTTCATGACAGCTAATGTCCAAGGTCTGACTAATCCGAGATCTTACATAAATAAATAACTATCTTTAGAGAGATGAGGACAACACTGAAGATATCCATGTGAATTGAAGAGGCCTTGGGTTCGATAAGAAAGGCAGTTTGTTTCAGTAGCAATCAGAAGTGGCATAATAGAAGGCAAGTATCAAAAAGGATGACAACTGACAAGATAATTAGCCTATGTTTGGCTATTTTTAGTAGCTTAGATTTTTTATCTTTTTAAGACGTGGGAGCATGCCTTAAATCATAGGAAAAGTACTTCATAGTGTGATTTCTGTAGGTTAAAGGTCCTATGTGGGTTGACATACCATAAAACCATAGATTGTGAGCCTCTAGTGATGTGCTAATCTTTCATAGTCAGCCTAGAGACACAATGAGCTCATAGCTGAGGCATTTCATGAAATGACATGGTAAGAAAAGTATCAACTAATCATCTCCTACATAAACCTGAGGCACTCATTCCCACAGATACACACAAAAGTAACAGGAAAAGTGGACATACTTGGGTAGTTCTTGTTGGGAGGTGCACATAGATAACCTTTCTGGTCAAGACCTCTGAAACAAGAAGGCTTCTGTTTTCTACTTGCTTATTTCATTGTTTTCACTTGACATATACAAGAAGAATCTTTTTCTCTTCATATAATTTATTTTCAGTTTTCAATATTCACTTACATAAAATTTTGAATTCCAAATTTTCTCTCCATCTCCCCTCTTCCCCCAAGGACATCATGCACCCCAACCACCCCTTTCCACCCCTTTCCTCAGTCTGTCCTCCCTTCTAGCATCTCCCCTTCTCTCATCCTTCTCCCCTCTACTTTCCTATACTTCAAGATAGATTTTTATACGCCATTGTCTCTACAACTTATTCTCCAGTTGCATGTAAAAACAATTTTTAACATCCATTTTTAAAGCTTTGAGTTCCACATTCTCTCCCTTTCTCCCTCCTCACCCGCTCTCACTGAGAAAGCAAATGATTCGGTATAGGTCATACATGCAAACATGCAAAACACTGCTGTAACAGTCACTTTGCTAAATGCTAACCCCATTTCCCTGTATCCTGTCCTGCCCTCCATTTATTCTATTCTCTCTCTTGACCTGTGCCCCTAGAACAGTGTTTGCTTCTGAATACCTCTTCCACCAATCTGCCATCCCTTCTATTTGCTTCCCTCTCATATCCCCTTCTCCCCTGACTTTAAGCAGGGTTAAGATAGCTTTTCATATCCAATTGAATGTGTTCTGTTCCTTCCTTAAGCCAAATCCGATGAGAGCAAACGTTACTTATTCCCTTTCACCTCCCCCTTCTTCCTCCTCCACTGTAAAAGCTCTTTCTTGCCTCTTTTATATGAGATAATTTAATACATTTTACCTCTCCCTTATTATTTTTCAGATATTCTTCCTTCATATTCAATTTATTCTGTGCGCACTCTCTCTGTCTGTTGGTCTCTCTCTCTCTCTCTCTCTCTCTCTCTCTCTCTCTTTCTCTCTCTCTCTCTCTCTTGCTCTCTCTTTACACACACACACACACACACACACACACACACACACATATGTGTGTGTGTGTGTGTAGATACATATATATATGTATATATACCTACAGATATATACACACATTTATATAATATACACATACATATGTGTATCTATCTATCTATCTATCTATCTATCTGTCTGTCTGTCTGTCTGTCTGTCTGTCTGTCTGTCTATATTCTTTCTAGCTACTCTAATACTGAGAAAGGTCTCAGGAGTTAACAAATATCATCTTTCCAAGTAGCAATGTAAACAGTTCTACTCTAATGAATCCCTTATGAATTCTCCTTCCTGTTTACTTTTTCATTTTTCTCTTGAGTCTTGAAAATCAGATTTCCTGCTCATTTCTAGTCTTTTCAACAAGAATGCTTGGAAGTCTTCTATTTCACTGAAATTGCAGTTACCCCCTGAAGTATTGTACTCATTTGTTTTGGGTAGTGATTCTTTGTTTTAATCCTAGCCCCTTTGAGCTCTGATGTATCATATTCCAAGACCTCTGACCTCTTACTGTAGAAACTGCTAAATTCTGTCATCCTGATTGTGCTTCCACAGTCGTCAAATTGTTTCTTTCTGGATTCTTGTAATATTTTCTCGTTGACCTAGGAACTCTGAAATTTGCCTACAACATTCCTAGTAGTTTTCCTTTCGGGAATCTTTTTCAGAAGGGATCAGTACATTCTTTCCATTACTGTTTTACCCTCTGGTTCTAGAATATCAGGGCAGTTTTCCCTTATAATTTCTGGAAACATGATGCCTAGGCTATTTTTTTTTTATTTTGGTTTTCAGGTAGACCAATATTTCTAAACTAATCTCTCCTTAATTTACTTTCTAGATTAATTGTTTTCCAATAAGATATTTCATAGTCTTCTTTTTTTTATTCTTTTGGTTTTGTTTTATAATTTATTGATTTCTCATAAAGTCATTACCTTCCATTTGTCTTATTCTAATTTTAAAATGATTACTTTCTTCAGTGAGCTTTTGGACCTCCTTTTCTTTTTTGGCCAATTCTGCTCTTTAAGGATTTATTCTCCTCATTGGCTTTTTGGACCTCTTTTGCATTTGGGTGAATCTGTTCTTTAAAGAGTTATTTTCTTCAGTATTTTTTGGGTCTCCTTTAGCAAGCTGTTGATTCATTCTTTATAATTTTTTTGCATCACTCTCATTTCTCTTTCCAAATTTTCCTCCAGTTCTCTTACCTGTTTTTCAAAATCCCTTTTCAAGCTCTTCCATGACATGAGACGATTTTATATTTTTCTTGGAGGGTTTGGATGTGAGAGCCTTGACTTTTCTCTCTTCCCCTGGTTATATACTATAATCTTCCTCCAGTTGTATGCTGGGGTCTTCCTTGTCATTTAAAAAAACACCTTTTCTGCTAAGAAAGTTACATTCTATAGTCTTTTTCCCCTGTTAATGATCATTTCCCAAGACATTTGACTTTTAAACTCCATTTATTAAGTGGAGAGCATACTGCCCTAAGTTTCAGTTGTTTTGTGCAGGTGTTTTCGGAGATATCTCTAGGGACCTGTAAATTCTCAGTTCCTCCAAAATGGTACAATCAAAGGAGAGGTATTTACTCATTTCCTGGCCTGCACTGTGGTCGATGAGCAACCACAAACACTCTTTTCTGCCCTAGAACCATGAGTATGATTCCCTCTCCACATCGACCACCAACTCTGTTACCCCAGCACTCCTCCTCACCCCAGGACATGAATCCAGGACTGTGACCTATATCAATTGCTTGATTCCTCCATTGCTGGTAAACTGAGAGTTCCAGAAATAATTGGGTTGCTGCTACAGTGACTGATGCTGCCTTGGGGCTGGGGCTGGGCCAAACCACATTCCCCTCTCTCCCAGATGAGAGAATTTTCTGACTGACCTTTGAAGCTCTTTTTAACATTTGTAGGTTGAGAAGTCTGAAAACTGCTAAAACTTCCAGTGATTCAGCACCCTGAGACCTACTCCAGTAGCATCTGTGCCAGCACAGCCCACCCTGGGCTAAGCTGTGCTATGAGCCCAGTGCAATACACCCTTCCTGTAGGCCTTCCAGAACCCTGGACTAGAAATTTCTTTCACTCTATAATTTTGTGGCTTCAGCTGCTCTGGACAGGAGTTTGGAGGAGAGCTCAGACAGGTCTCTGCTTCTACTCTGTCATCTTTGCTCCATCTTTTCTATTTTATGGTATGTAATCAGATACATAATTTTCAATAGGAGTTATTCTCCAGGAAATTGTTTCACTGGATATTATTTGAAGGACTCTTTTCAGCTTTATTTGTAATCCTCATTCAATGTATATAATCAGGAATATTTCTTTTTTTTTCCTGGATATTTATTTTAGGGAAAATTTTTTATCAGGAAAGGCAGAAGCACATGAGAGGTACATGTAAAATGCTTTGCCTTGAATTCTCTTTTCTTACTTCCTCAGAGTCTTGGCTACTGAAGGCTCTCATCTCCTCAGGAAATGACCGTGCCTTAAGTATCAAACTCTTTAGAAGAAAGATCAAGTTCCTAAATTACACCCCTAGGTTTAATCTTTTCTAGAATTTCCCAGTGTAGGGGGTCTCACCTCTCTTTCAGAGACCTCACCCAAGGTGATATGAAAAATATGAACACTCTGTATATCTCCCATTTTTCTGCTCTTGATGTTTTACTGTAAAACATACGATTGTTACTGGAATAAAAGTTTTCATCAGGTCCTATTTTTTAAAGATTAAGCCTTATCCCATGTAATAGGGAGGGAAAATGCACAGGGATAATGCCAGGCACAGGGTCAAGGTTATTGTCTCCTCCATTTTTTCAGCTCCATTCTTGTATTCCTTTTTATGCAGATGTGGCCACTCAAATTATGAAAGGTGCATTTCTATCCTGCCTACACATGCTTCTTAAACTTGACATAAATATAAAAAACGGTTTAAACTTTGTAAAACTAACTTTTTAATTTCAAGATCTCTCAACCACACCGTATTCTTGTAATATGTATTAAATTCAAGTAGGAAAAAGGGAAAGAAATATATTTTTAAGGATTATAAAGCAAAGGAATAACTGGGACTTAGTGTAAAATCAAGAAAAAGCAAAAGGGCAGGAGAAAAAAAATGTTTAAATCTACAATGGAGAGGACGGAACAAAGAAAGAACACTCCTGGAATTGAAAGTATAAATTAGAATAAATGACTGAGATTGTGGCATCTATAGGGATGTAACATGGAAGTCAAACCATATACTCTAGTCATTGAATGTAATCAGAGAGACATACGACTTTTTTTCTCATTGAATGCAAACACCCACTGACTTGCTCTGAAGCACCTGAGGGACAGCTGGAATCTAAACATTTTTAGAATAAAATAGAAATCCTGGTTTATCTTATTATCAGGGAAATGCCCAAGGTGGTAGCTTTTGCTGACCCTCAATCTCCCTATCCTGTACCCATCATCCCCAAGGACACACAGCAACTTAAACAGTTTATGTTGTAAATGCAAAGTATAGTTACATTAGCTACTTCATGGCTCACCAGGAAAGAAGGTGGACACAGGCCCCAAACTCAACTCAGCTCTAATCATCTTTGCAGCATACTATATAATATTTAATACCTTGCTCACACATGTGTAGTCACAGCCTCATCATGTCCTTCTCCACTTTTATTTCAGCTAAACATCCCATATTCCCATGAATTCAGATCTATGTAATATCTGGATAATCTGTGAGATTACATTTGCAATATGGCTCTTTATATTGATTTATTATAAATCATCAGGAAGACAAGGTATCAACTCTTTATATATTGTTTCTTCCACCTCCTTCATATTGAAAACCCCAGTCCCGTTTTTCCAATCCCTCAGAATTCTTTACCCTAATTTGATTTTCAAACTATAAGAAGTCATATTTGCCTAAAGGGTCCTTTTCCTACTAGGAATATTTTTTAGATAAAGTTGTTTATTCTTTCTTCTCTCACTCTCTCTTACCTTCTTCCACAACATCATTTTATGTGCCACTTTTATTTTACTTTCTTGTTTACACTTCTTATCCTGTTACCCATGCCATCTCCTACTCAGGACTTGGCTATTTGTCTTGATGGCCTTCCAATATTTTTCCAGTCATTAGGCTAATTTCAATCATCTGAATTTTTTTCCTTCCTTCACATTTTTCATCTACATAATCAGTTACTTAGACCTACTAGTATTACCTCTGAATGTATCTATCATCTCTTCTGTTTTCTCTAGCCCTACTAGGAACATGTCAGTTCAGACCTTCGAAGCTAATTGTATTAGACAGCAAGGTGATAGAGTGGTTAGGGCACTCGACCAGGAGTTTAAAAAACCTGAGTTAAAAATCTGGCCGTATATAATTATTAGCTATGTGGACTCTGAGCAAGTCACTTAATCACTTAGTCTCTGACCTGTAAAATCAGCATAATAATAGGAACTAATTGCAAGGGTTGTTCTTCAGATAAAATGAGGTAACATTTGTGAAGCTCTTTGAAAAACTTAAAATGTTATATAAAAGTTATTATTTGTCTTTTAACTTATTATAATGTCTTTCATCTTTCCATCCCTACAATACATTATATACTTAAGGAACAAGTAGATCCTTATTACCTCAAGAATAAAACAAATTCCTGTTAGGCATTTTAAGCCCATCTCCATCTGGTTCTTGCTTTCCCTTCCAAATTATTTCTTCTCATGTACTTCTCTGTTTTAACTAAATTATCCTATTTGTTGTTCCACATTCAAAAGATTCCATCTCCTGTCTCATTACCTTTGCACATATTATCTCCCCATGAAACATAGTCATTCATCACTTTCAACTCTTGTAACTTTGAGCTTCCTTCGAAAATTAAATTAAATGCCACCACCTGTAAAAGTTGCTTCCTGATCATTCTTGCTATTAGAACTCCTCCTTCACCAATTACTTTATATTTATCAAGTAGTTTTATTTTTCTTTGCAAATTGCTATACACATTTCATCCCTCTAAGGGAATGTAAGCTGCTTCAATGAAAGAGTTATCTCATTTTTGTCAATGTATCCCTAGCAACTAGTACAGAGTCTTCTTTTTAATAAGTGTTCACTAAATGCTTGTGTAGCACAGGCTCTGGAGAAACTCTTCCTACCCCAAATTAGCTAGTAAGGATGGGTTCCCAGAATGTGGCTGAGACTCATAGTTTTAGGGATAATCCTGAAGTGCTGCCCTTCCCTGAAGCTATAGCTCATGAGCTCCTACTCTCATACTTCTCCTATTACTACAAGTTGGTATCAATTAGTAAGTCATACTCAATCACCTTTTAGAAAAACATTTTTACCAAGATGGTATACTAAGATTTGCTGGTACAGAACAATACATGGGAAGTCTCTAAAATATTCTTCCACATGTAGAATCTATGAGAAAATGAATTCAAGTGTAGGGAACAAATAAGGCAAATGGGTAAATGAAGAGGGCTGGTTTATGAATCATCACTTGTCTTATTCAAAGAGTCCTCATGAAGTTCACCTTAGAAATTATATAGATTTTCTACTAGGTTTTTTATGGAATCTGAAAGATTTCTTTACTCAGTATCAAGTTTGTCCTTTACTCCTGATGCACATACTGTATCATGTGTTTTGAGAGAGCAGCTAAAATGAGGATGTTAATGTGACATTCAAAATCTTCTGAGCCCACCCACCCCCAGATTTGTAAAGTCTTTCTCTGACCAAGGTGGCAAGGAGGAGATTATGACCAAGTCTGAGGTCAAGAGAAAGTAAAACTCTTCCTTTGTAGAGTAATTTTACTTTTTCTGAAGGCTTTTATGGATTTCTAAATCGAATTTTTTTGTATTTAGTCTAAAGCTTATACTTAAATCAACAAGAGCTGTCTAGGACTAGTCCTCACCTTACACACACCTCTCATTTATTGTTCTCATTTAACAAAGGCATCAGGGCACAGAATCTTGTTATTTGTTTTAGTTGGGATGAGATGATTGATTCAAATAAGTTTCTCCATATACTAGTTGAATTGTATTTAAAAACTGCAAAACATGTCTCTAGAAAATGTCATTAGATCATCAGTGCCAAAGTTCTTGGTTCAAAGTCTTAGTCTGACAGACAATATATACCACAATTTTTCCATAACCTGTCCTTGTGAACTTATTAACTACGACTCCTCTCCGTATAATTTGTATGTTAGTTATAGCAATAAGACAAGGGAGAAACTGAAGGAATTAGAACAGGCAATGAGGAAACAAAACTATCACTCTTTGAAAATGATAGAATGGTATATTTGGAGAAACATAACTAAAATTAGTTGAAATAATTAATAACTTCATTAAATAAATTCATAAAATTTCAACATTTCTATATATTACCAACAAAGTCCAGAAGAAAGAGATAGAAAGAAAAATTCCATTTAAAATAACTGTAGACAATATAAAATACTTGGGGGTTTGCCTGCTAAGACCAACCAAGAAACTATATGAACATAACTAAAGTCAGATCTGAACATTGTAATTATAAACTATATCCCAGCCACTTCAAAAAAAAAAAAAAACAAACAACTCCTTTCTTACTTTCTCTCTTTGCCTTTTTATTAGGTACACTGTCCTTTTAACATGACTACTATTACTACCACCAGTACTACTACCTCTACTATCACTACTACTACTACTACTACTACTACTACTACTACTACTACTACTACTACTACTACTACTACTACTACTAATTACAGCTAGTTGACTAGCATTTATACTATATTTATGTTATAGTTTACAAGGAACTTTATATATGCTATCTCATTTAATTTTCACAACAATGCTGTTAAGTAGGTGCTATTTTTTCTCCATTTTACAGATGAAAAAATTAAGATTGAGAGTGGTTAAGGCACTTATCCAGGATGACACAGCTGACATATATCTGAAGCAAGATAATGAAGTCAAATCTTTCTGATTACAAACGATATCAACTATGTAGTCTGTGAGTTTGCATTGCACCCTGCTACCTTGCAACCAAAATAGACTAATTGGGAAATATTGGCACAATAAAAATGCAACAAAGCATACATGATATTGATATGAACTTTTCTAATTCAATATGTAGCTGGATCCTAATGACTTGTTTCTATTTGAGTTTAATGAAACTGCATTATCTTCTCTAAATGACTTGGACAAATCTAATGGTGAAAGTGCAGGAAATGCTTTTGAGTAATGAAAAATATTCATATTAGTTGACAAAGAATTTAAGATCATATATCTCCATCACAGAGGAATATTTTAAACCTAATAGGAATAGAAAAATAAGTTTGCTTAATATATAATGCTAATACACATATACATCCACACATACATTAAGAAATAGCTTTCAGGGGGAATTTGGAGAGTTTAGGAGAGAAAATTATCTGTGGTATAAACATAAAGACTGAAATCTCTGTGAATGCCTCACTTGTCTGAGAACAGTTTGATATTTTAAAGAGGCAGTGAAAGTTATATTTTTCTTAAAATGGGAAAAATATGAATGTAAAGAAAAACAGTTTCAAGGACATCAATGATATGGGTTGATCATATTGAAAGTTCAATTGATCATTTTGAAAGAGAGTTCTGTAAAGCATTTTGGTACTCCAACTAACTTACACAAATCTTTTAGCAGTCAAAAATTAATTTTAAAAAGAGCAAAATCAAATAAATAGTTGGAGACAGAGGTATAATTTACAAAGGACTATTGACATAACTAGAGAAATTTGAGGAGTGGAGACTACACAAATTTGAATCAGTCACTGAGATTCAGGAGGTTATAATCTAAGCCATTGAAGTCTTTAAGTATCAGGAATGGAACTATGTAACAGAAACAGGAATTTTAAGAAAACAAAATGCTTTAGCAAGAGAACTAGAAAGCTTCTCTGTCATAGTTTTAGCAGTTAGAAGCAATGAGTTCATAGAAGGCTTTATCTGAATGATTCCTGATTAATTGGAGAGGGATTTGATTCCATTGACCAAGTGCTTCAGTGGCAGTTACTGTCCTTCAGTATCAAGCTGAGTCAGAGAAAGGAAAAAAAAATTCTCAGAAAGGTTTGTGGCTCTCTATTGCCTCTTCTGGTTTCAGGGGGAAAAAAGAAGGAAAGAAAAAAAGAAACAAAGCAGAGATTAAGCTTTGGTATTCTGGTGATGGCACTTAAAAATCTTTCTGAGATGTGAGCTCCATTCTAATTGAACAATACAGCATCTGTATAAATGACTAATTGGTTGGCCTGATCTGTATAACCGAGAGTGCCAATTCTCTGGCTTAAAGAGAAATGATATTCACATTAAGAGTTAACACTTTCTACATTCTTTTGAAGGGTGATGGTAAGTTGAAAGAATTTGCAAATTTATGTTTTGAGGAGAGAAGAGGCTTTGAGCAACTTAAGAGTAATCAGAGAAGCAGTTTCACATGGTAAAAAAAAAACAATGTTCCTGAATTGAGTAATAACATAAATTTCGGCAGTTCATAGCTAATAATACGAAGTACCCTACTTTTTCATTCTCGTATGCTTCCTTTCAGAGATTCCCATAAATGTGTACACTCTTCATCATAGATAGTGAATGCATTGGTGGGAGAGTGGAACTGATTTTTTAAATGCATTGTATGTTATATTTTATTATTTATATATTTGGTTTAATATGTAATTTCTTCTGCCTTATTGCTAAGTAAATGGTTGTGTATAATATATAAAAATGTCATTATTATGAATGGTAGGATGGTTATAAGAATATCACACTGTGTGCTCATATTATTTTATGAGTGAATGTTTTTGTAGGGAGAAAAAGTATTTGTGGGGAGGGTTCAAAATATGGAGTGGTGAATAGAGGAAGTGTATTTCCCTTCCACAGGATCATCCTTTGGACCCTGAAGTAATTATTCTACCTTGTTCTAGATTTACTTTGATATGGGGATTACTTGCTACCTTCTAAGTTTCACTGACTTCAGGGGACCCTTTCTTATTTACCTTTGTAAACACAAGATTTTTGAATATAAGAGGTGTTCAATGATTCTCGGATACAAAAATGAGTGATTTGTATTTTGTTTTGTTTTGTTCTTACATTTCCTCTGTTAAGAAATTCACAGTAAAGAGAAAAAAAATAAAACTTACAAAAATGAGTTAAAAGCAATAATGTTCTTATAATAAGGATAATGAATATATTGTGGAATAAATAGGTAAGCAAATTAATTTGAATGCCTCAAGATACTAAGAGGAATATAACACAGGTCAGTAAGAAATATTCTGAGTGATTTTGGTGTTCATGCTATGTAAGTCTGTAATTCTCTAAAATCATAACATAATTTCACTAAAGAAATGCATCATGGAAAATTAATAGTGATAAATTGATAAAATATTTAACAGCTTCAGTATGTTTTTCCTCAATGAAATAGAAAAAGGTTCTGACCCTACATTCCCTGATGTGTGTGGGGGGAGGAAATGTAATTTCTTATTAAGATAAATATAGGCCATAAGAGCCCTCACCTCTGCTCTTAGAGAATAATAATGCAAGATGTCAACTCAGGTGGTTAATTAGAGGAACTTAACTAGTGACATATGTCTATACATATGCTATTAATGTAAAATTTTACTACAGTACAGAAAACAGGTTTCTAAGGGCACTTGGAGAAGTATCCAGCCTTATCTAAATGATCCCTTTGGAAGGTACTGAATATATGGCTAGGGAGACATTGAATTGTTAATTGCAGAACTAAATGGAGATGAAGGTATGAAAATCATGCACCATTTAACTATTAAGAAGTCATTTATTTGATAATTTCAATAGACCTTGTAGGTATATTTTCGAGAGTCTGGAGTCATAGAAAGCAGATATACATTTCTCTGTGTGTGTGTATGTGTGTGTGTGCGTGTGTGTGTGTATAAATATATAAGTGAGAGAAAAATACCAAATTCTAATATTTTTCTAGCATGTTATACTTCTACTACTGTCATTAAAATGAAATATGAGCCTGAGCTCAGAAGATGTGCATTTCTTAATATCTTACAAATGAATATTTTGAAATTTTACACACGTATGACCCATGTTAACAGAAACACATTACTCACAAAACAAGTTTGAAATGTTCTTATAAAATACACTTATCAAAGCTGGAGACAGAATAAGAATTTTTTTAATATAGTAATAAAAATTTGGACAGAAAACTTGTGAAGTTATCTAGAAAAGAGCTGCCTAGAAAAGTGTTATAAGTGCTTGATCCTATAAATTCAGTTCATTTAACAATAATGCAGAACTGGGAGCATAACAAGAGTTGCTTGTGTAAAACAATACTTGTGGAACACCTCCACTAGAGCCATGATATTAGGTTTGATGAGGAATTTCATTAGAATCACTTTGAAGCACCACTGAAATCTCCTTAGAATGAGAATTTCCTCATCTGTCATTTTGCCAGAGGAAAGTTGTTGTGTCTTTTAATTATAGATGTAGTATGCAAAATTTCAACGTGTTCCCACTAATTCAGTTTACAAATTTCAAAGCTTAATATTTAAAATGTGGATAGACTTTACATGTATACTTATTAAGATGCAGATATTTCCGTTTAATAGCTTATTTCTTTATTTTTTTTCTTTTTTAAAATTTATTTATTTAGCTTTTAACATTCATTTTTACAAAATTTTGGGTTCCAAATTTTCTCCCCATTTGTCCCCTCCCCCCACCCGAAACATTGAGCATTCTAATTGCCCCTCTCACCAATCTGCCTTCTCTTCTATCATTCCTCCTTTCCCTTGTCCCTATCTTCTCTTTTGTCCTGTAGGGCCAGATAACTTTCTATACCTCATTGCCTGTATTTCTTATTTCCTAGTTGCAAGAACAGTACTCAACAGTTGTTCCTAAAACTTTGAGTTCCAACTTCTCTTCATCCCTCCCTCCCCACCCATTCCCTCTGGCAAGGCAAGCAATTCAATATAGGCCATATCTGTGTAGTTTTGCAAATGACTTCCATAATAGTCGTGTTGTGTAAGACTAACTATATTTCCCTCCATCCTATCTTGCCCCACAATTGCTTCTATTCTCCCTTGTGATCCTGTCCCTCCCCAAGCATTGACTTCAAATTGCTCCCTCCTCCCATTGCCCTCCCTTCCATCATCTCCCCCCACCCTCCTTATCCTCTTCTCCCCGACATTCCTGTATTGTAAGATAGGTTTTCATACCAAAGTGAGTGTGCATTTTATTCGTTCCTTTAGTCGAATGTGATGAGAGTAAGCTTCACGTTTTTTCTCTCACCTCCCCCCCTTTTCCCTCCACTGAAAAGTCTTTTACTTGCCTCTTTTATGAGATAATTTGCCCCATTCCATTTCTCCCTTTTTTCTCCCAATATGTTTTTCTCTCACCCCTTAATTTCATTTTTTAAGGATATGATCCCATCCTATTCCATTCACTCTGTGCTCTCTGTCTCTGTGTGAGTGTGCGTGTGCATGTGTGTGTGTGTGTGTGTGTAATCCCACCAACCACCCAGATACTGAAAAGTTTCAAGAGTTACAAATATTGTCTTTCCATGTAGGAATGTAAACAGTTCAACTTTAGCAAGTCCCTCATGACTTCTCTTTGCTATTTACTTTTTCGTGCTTCTCTTCATTCTTGTGTTTGAAAGTCAAATTTTCTTTTCAGCTCTGGTCTTTTCATCAAGAATGCTTGAAAGTCTTCTATTTCATTGAAAGACCAGTTTTCCCCTGAAGTATTCTACTCAGTTTTGCTGGGTAGGTGATTCTTGGTTTTAGTCCTAGTTCCTTTGACTTCTGGAATATCATATTCCACACCCTTCAATCCCTTAATGTAGAAGCTGTTAGATCTTGTGTTATCCTGATTGTATTTCCACAATACTTGAATTATTTCTTTCTAGCTGCTTGCAATATTTTCTCCTTGACCAGGGAACTCTGGAATTTGGCCAAAATGTTCCTAATAGTTTCTCTTTTTGGATCTCTTTCAGGAGGTGATCGGTGGATTCCTTGAATACTTAATTTTGCCCTCTGGTTCTAGAATCTCAGGCCCCTTTTCCTTGATAATTTCCTGCAAGATGATGTCTAGGCTCTTTTTTTGATTATGGCTTTCAGGTAGTCCCATAATTTTTAAATTGTCTCTCCTAGATCTACTTTCCAGATCAGTTGTTTTTCCAATGAGATAGTTTACATTATCTTCCATTTTTACATTCTTTTGGTTTTGTTTTGTGATTTCTTGGTTTCTCATAAAGTCATTAGCCTCCATCTGTTCCATTCTAATTTTTAAAGTACTGTTTTCTTCAGTGAGCTTTTGAACCTCCTTTTCCATTTGGCTAATTCTGCTTTTGAAAGCATTCTTGTCCTCATTGGCTTTTTGAACCTCTTTTGCCAATTGAATTAGCCTATTTTTCAAGGTGTTATTTTCTTCAGCATTTTTTTGGGTCTCCTTTAGCAAGGTGTTGACCTGCTTTTCATGCTTTTTTTGCATCTCTCTCATTTCTCTTCCCAATTTTTCCTCCACCTCTCTTAGTTGATTTTCAAAATCCTTTTTGAGCTCTTCCATGGCCTGAGCCCATTGAATATTATTCTGGATGTTTGGGATACAGAAGCCTTGACTTCTGTGGCTTTCCCTGATGGTAAGCCTTCTTATTCCTCATCTGAAAGGAAGGGAGGAGATATCTGTTCACCAAGAAAGTAACCTTCTATGGTCTTATTTTTTTTCCCGTTTCTGGGCATTTTCCCAGCCAGTGACTTGACTTCTGAGTGTCCTCTCCACACTGACCTCGCCTCCAGATGCACCCAGCCAGTGCTTGGGATCTGAGCTTCAAATTCTGCTTCCCAGCCTCAGGGCTTTGGGCAGGGGCGGGGCTGCTATTTAGTGTGAGATTAATTTCAGGTGCTCAGATGGGGGCAGGGCCACCACATGGGGCTCAGTTCCCTCAAGGAGTTTATGTGGAGACCTTCAACAATGGATCCGAGCTCCTGCCTGCTTTGGGAGCCCTTGTCTGCTGCAGCCTCCACTGCTGCCTCCCGAGGGGGCCCGAGACATGGAGACACCCTACTCCCCTCCCAGCGAGGCAAAAAATCTCTCTCACTCCCCCCCTCCCAGTGCCTGTGGGTGGAGGGACCTACGTGGCTGCTGGAGATTCTGTCCCTGAAGCCTGCTCGGATCTGCTCCTCTCGATTCTGCGAGGCCAAAGCAGGGCTGGGCTCCACTCTGGTTCTGGTGTAGGACGGACCTTTGGTTTCTGTCTTCAGGGTTCTCTGGAACAGAAATCTTCTCCACTCTGTTGTTCTGTGGCTTCTGCTGCTCCAGAATTTGTTGGGAGCTCTTCTTCACAGATATTTTATGTGCTGTGGGTTCAGAGCTAGCATATGTGTATCTTTCTACTCTGCCATCTTGGCTCCTCCCCCTAGCTTATTTCTTTAACCTTTAAATCAAGGAGCAGGAGAGTGTAAACATATAGAGGAAAGCTCTGTGGTAGTGTATATTAGAGAATGACATGAAAATGTCATGGCATTATAAACTACCAAAATTTAGGAACACATCCACAGATAGGGAGTCCCATTTTACAGATGGTAGAATTGTAAATATAGATATGTCCTTTGTGTTTCCTAAGTGCTTTTCATAGAGGCAGTTAGTTGACAGGGTACATAGAATTCTATACTTGAAGTCAGGAAAAGCTTCATTTTAATTCTGCTCATGTCACTTAACACCTGTGATATTGGACAGGCAAGTTATTTACCTTGCTCTGCAAAATGGGGGCAATAAATCCTAGTTTCACAGGGTTATTAGAATCAACTGGGATAATACATGTATTGTTGTTCTTCATAATAATAATTATTATTATCATCATCATTATTATATCCACCTGGGAAAAAGTTCTGTGAAACAAGTTAGCAGCTAACACATCAGGAACTTTTGACCATCTAGGATTAATCAATATTCTGGTGAGGAACCAGGGAAGAGTTTGAAGAACAGGGTTTTTGTTTTTTTCCTGTCAGAACTTTTATAACATGTGAGAAAGAAACCAAATAGAGGCCAACATCAATAAAACATTGATTTTTGAAGAAAGAAAATAATGGTTCCCAAACCATGAAAACAAAAAAATATTTTATGTCTAATATCTGTGATACTCATTATCTAAAATACTACTTATCAATTTAATATAATTATTAGGTAAACAGGCAAGGCAACATGCATTAATTAAGCATGTATCCTCTGTCAAGCACCAAACAAATCACTGGGGACATAAAAATAAAGGCAGATCCAGTATTCAAGGCATTTGTATTCTAATGGAGGAAGATAAATGAAAGGAGCTATAAAACTAGAAATGGCGTGGGAAGAGAAAGTATGCTTTGATGGTATGGTAGCAAAACCTTGCAACTGAAGGTAGAGTGATAAAGGGTTTTCCCTAAAAATGCAAGTTCCAGGAAGAAGTAATAGGATAAGGGACTGTGGGGCAGATGTAAAGGGCAACCGAGACACAATTGTGATATCTGAGGAAAACTGGATGATTTATTATCTCTTTGGTGCATGTAAATATTTGGAATTGTACATTTTCCTTGCTTTATGTGCATATCAACTTCTGTTGGTTTTATCTCATTGATATCATTCACTTTACTTTTTTATTGTACTTTTTAATGTTTATTTTTCTATTTTATTTTCTAATCATATCATAACAAATCAGTCAGCAAGTATTATTAATCATTTAGTACGTGTCAGGTACTGATCTAAAGGCTGAGCATATAAATAAAAACAAAAAATGAAATAAAAATCAGTCCCTGATTGCAGGAAGTATGTACAATAATGAAGAAGACATTGTTAGTTAGTAGATACATGCAACCAAGAGCTTGCTGGAACCCACTTGAACTGGCACATGAGAGTTAATTGTAAAGTTTTTTATTTAAAACATTTATACTTTAGAAACTAGCAAATGCGGAAAATTAGGCACCAGCTTATATTTTTTAAAACCAAGACTTAAGAAAGTGTTAGAAAAATGTTAATTATACATATTAAATCTAAAAGTATGTGGTATATATGTTCCTCTACACTCATTCCCAGCCCTATTGGTCAAGTATTTACCAGATACAAGATATATAAAGAGCAGATGGAAGGCAATGTGGAAATTGAAAGTCTTACCAAGGAACTTTGGAAAAGTGATTATAGAAGGTGGGATTTAATTGCATCTTAAATAAAGTCAGGAAACTTAAGAGACAGAGGTGATGGGGGAGAATATTCAATGCACATGAGAAAGCCAAGGTAAAGGCAGAGAGATGGAAAATAGGGTCATTTTCAATAGATTGAAAATAAGCCAGTATTACGAAGTTGGAGAGGACATTGAAAGAAGTAAGTGTAAGCTGAGAGATAGGAAGGAGTAGGTTATAAAGACTTTTTTATTGTCAGATGGAGCCTTTATATTTGATCCTGTAGAAAGAGACTCAGAAGTTCACTGAACAGTGTGGTGATATGTTCAGAAGTACATTGAAAGAAAATCACCTCCAGGAGTGAGTGGAGGATGGATTGGAATGAGCAGAAACTTGAAGTGGGGAGACCAGTTAGAAGGCTATAGAAACCATGCAAAAGGTGAGAGGTGATGAGACCCTAGATGATGTGTATGGTTGTAAGGGAACATAGAAAGGATGACATATGAGAGATACTGTGAATGCACCAACCACTAGACCAAAGCTGGCTCTGAAAACAATAGCAAGCAAAACCAGAAGCTTGAGAGAGTACCCCCTCCACCTTAAGCTAAAAGTAAAAAAATAAATTGGCTGGAAAAAATAAGCAAATAAATACAAAAGAACCTGAACATAGAAAGACACATTGGTAACAAGGAAGAACAAGAAGAAGAAAAAGAAAACAGAAAACTAAGGAAGCAAAACAACTATATCCAAAGGGTCAAAGAAAAATATGAATTGGTAATAGGCCCAAAAAGAATAAGTAGAACACATTACTTTTTTAAAAAAAATCAACTAGGAGAAATAAAGGAAAATTGAGATAAAATGAGAGTTATGCAAGAAAATTAATTCAAAATGAGTCAACAACTTGGTAAAAAAAAAAGGAGAAAAAAATACTGAAGACAACAATACATCAAAAAAACAAGATAAGCCAAATGGTAAAAAAAAAAAAAAAAAAAAAAAAAAAGTTGCAAAATTCTCTGTGGAAGATATTTGAAAAAGCAGTTAGCCAGATGGAAAAAAGGCACACAACAGTTCATTAAAGAAAACAATTCTTTCAAAATTAGAATTGGGTAAGTGGAAGATAATGACTCTCTGAGACAACAGGAAACAATAAAACAAAGTCAAAAGAATGAAAAAATAGAAAAAAATATGAACTATCTAATTGGTAAAACAACAGACCTGGAAAACAGATTAAACAGAGGTAATTTAAGAGTTATTGGACTACCTTAAACCCAAGATTTAAAAAAAAGAATCTGCATATCATATTTCAAAAAAAATCACAGAAAAATTACCCTCTCAAATCCAGACAGTATAATAGTAATTGAAAGAAACCATCTATTATCTCCTTAAAAAGAGTCCAAATTGAAAACTCTCAGGAATATTATAGCCAAATTCCAAGTCTCACAGATCAACGGAAAAATAATCCAAATAGCCAGAAAGAAATAGTTTAAATTTTGTGGTACCACAGTTAGGATCACAAAAGATTTAACAGCATCCCCATTAAAGAATCAGAGATCTTGCAACATGATATTCAGGAAGGCAAACGAACTAGGAAAATAGCCAAGAAAAATCAATCAAGCAATGCTGAGAATAATTCCTCAGTGGAAAAAATGGATATTTAATGAAATTGTGGGCATTCAGGCATTCTTGATGAAAGACCAGAGCTGAATCAAAAATTTGACTTTCAGATGTAAGACACCAGAGAAACATAAGAAGGTAAACACGAAAAAGAAATCATAGAGAATTTAGTAAGGTTAAACTATTTGCATTCTTATATAAAAAGATGATATTTATAATTCCTAAAAACTTTGTCATTATTGTTGGTGTTTTTTCTTTGCAAAGACGACTTAATGAAATTATAAGTGATATGTTGACTTGTATGTGAATTGTATTTAAAAGAGGCAGAATTGCAGAAAATCCTCAATTTCACTCTCACTTTCTGAGTTATCAAAGTCTAGTGGCAAGGCAAGAAGACTGACGATAGTCCAGGATTCATTGTCTGACATCATCAATGTCAGACCAAGCTCTTAAGAGCTTCATAGTGCCTACTTCAGCTGCTTTCACTGCTGTTGGAACAAATTGTTGTCATCCACCCATTCCACCAGGGACATGTTTGGGGCATACCTCCCCCTAATTCACCAATAGTTTTTAGTCTATTACCCTATATCCGGTTTAGTTGAACTTCTAAGATGGTTTACCAGAATGTGATTGCTATGCATGGTATAGCTTTTGGAGCCACAGGTAAAGGTTGAGTGAAGATGATCACCAAAGGTGTATGAGAAGCCCTGAAAAGAGTCTGGCAAGGTTTTGCACTAGAGTTGCTAAACTTCCTTGAATATTTGATACATTCCTCCATTTTTAGGATAGTCAGAAGGAGTATTAATAAACAGAGGGTATGGGCATAAGTTGCCAATGATAGGATGACTTCAAAAAGCTAAAATTAAAGGACGAGAAAGAAAGATGCATTGGGGAAAGGAGGCAATGCGAGGATAAATTGGAAAATTATCTCACATAGAAGAAGCAGGAAAGAAGGATTTGTCACAGTGCATTGGAAGATGAGAGAGCAAGTAACATTTGAAACTTATCCCAATTAGAATTGATTCAAAGAGGGAATTATATTATATTCAGTTAAGTATTGAAATAATTTTCCTTATAGGAAAGAAAAAGAGGAAGTGGAATAGTATGAGAGAAGAGGGGGGCAGCTGATAGGATAGAGGGTGCAGTAAAGAAGGTAGTGGTCAGAAGCTAACTTGACTTTTGATGAAGGAGAGGGTAAAAAGAATAGAGAAAGATAAACATGGAAAATAAGATGGAGGAAAATACACCATCAGTAGCCATAAATTGAATGCAAATGTGACGAGCTTACCCATAAAATAGAAGCACATCACAGAATGAATTAAAAACTAGAATCCAAATATGTATATATATGCACACACACAAACATGCACACACACATATATGTATATGTATGCGTGTGTGTATTTATGTGTGTGTGCATGTGTATAAAATCCATAAGAAACATACTTGAAACAGATAGACACACAAAATGTAAAACTAGGGACTGGAGCAAAATTCATTATGCTTCAGATGAGACCAAAAAGATCAGTCATGGCAATCATGATCTAAAACAAAGAAAAAAAACTCGATAAAATTAAGAGATAAACAGGGAAAATACATTTCACTGAAAGGTCCCATAGACAATGAAGTAATAGTAAGATTTAATATATATGCACCAAATTACATAGCACACACGTTCTTGGAGGAAAAATTAAGTGAATTACAGGAAGAAATGAAAAGTAACGCTATATTAGTGGAGAACCTTAATTTTCCCCTCTCAGAAGGAGATAAATCTAAACATAAAATAAAGAAAAAATTAGTTAAGGACATGAATAGGATTTTAGAGTAGTTCTATGTGATAGACCTCTAGGGAAAATTGAATGGCAATAGCAAAGGTTTTAGATTTTTCTCAGTTGTGCATGGCACAAAAATGACTGAGTTAGAGCATACAACCTCCTAACCAAACACAGAAAAGCAGAATTATTTAATGCAAGCTTTTGTAGTGCTAATGTGATGTTCACAGCACCTATGGCTATGAATATGCCAGCACAGTTCTGAATCACAAAATATAACAGTCCCTCCACATGAAATACAGAACCAAAACATACATTCAAACACCACAAAGCTGAATTACAACACCAAAAACCACATCCATCATAGCAACAAGGTAATCTACACACAATAACAATGCAGGGGGCACGACCATCCCCAAGCCTTCCCTCTGTTATGCTTCCAACAAACCAGCTCCCTTAAACAAATAACCAACAGGCTCCCTTAAACAAAATTACAAGCAGACTGTCTCCCTTATGCTAGTTGCTGCCCCAGCTGTCTGCTTTCTCTGTCCTTCCCAGTTCTGACTAGTCTCTCTCACTTCTTCTCAGCTCTGCTCCACCCCTTCCAGTTCCACTCATTCAACAAGCTCCTCCCACCACAGACTCATGTGTCTTGGGCTTCCATATGACTCAAGCAGGTCACATGGCCCTATTAATGGATGAGAAAGAGCTTCCTGTTATGGAAATATACGTTAAAATGCATTAACAATGCATTCAGCCCCAAGATCTTTCTTTTTCGTTACACAGATCAATAAGGCAACTGGTATCAAGAGAACTCTAACAGGGATAACAGAAAATAAGATTATAAAACAACATATCGGGGTGGGGCTTGAGCACAAGCACCCCATCACACCTCCCATCAAACAAATGTAGCCCCAAATCCCTTGAGGAAAAGGGTAATGGTCTCTTCTTCCATAGCTACTTCCTGATGAAATTGGATGTTGAACTGTCCCTGCCCCAAGAGGTCCCATTCCAGGGGTCATTTCCTCAGCCAGAATCTGGAGCTTGGTCAACGTCAGGTCCAGGGATGATACAGCACATCAGGCAGGGGGTGACACCTGGCTCAAGCAATCAGTCATCTACAGGTGGATGGTATTAAGCCTGCAGAAAGTAAATCTAACAAACAAGATGAACAGACAAAAAGTCAAGAAGAAACAAGGAGACAATAACCAGAAGCAAGGTAGATTTAGTGTCAGCCATGCTTCTAGAGTAAATGAATCAACTATCAAAGCCTTATTCACTGTTGTTTACTGTTTTATAATTGGCATTTGGTGGGGGGTGATGGTGGTGTCATCATTCTGACTTGAGGTATACTTTCTTTAATCTAAGCTGGGGTTTGGCTAATTTCCTATTCTCCCTGCAGGTATGACAAACTTGTATACAATGTTTCAGAAGGATCTGTAGAGGCAGTTCTTATTTCTCTGCTCAGTCTAATATTAAGCCCCATTTTGGGGGTACATTTTATATAGTTCATTACTTAGATTGAAATCTATTCTTCCAAAATCTACCCCTGCTCTCAATAGAGAAATAAACAACTTTTTATTGTCAATCTATTCTGATTTTGAATCTGCTCACTATTTACTCTTCTTTCCTAAGGAAATTTATCTTTTCCACTGATTCTCACCATTCAAGATATCAAAGATTCTTCCATCTTTTGGGTCAGCCAATTCAAACTATCTATAATCTTCTGCTGAATAAAATCCTCAATTACCTCCCCAAACACTGCACGGCCTCCTTGATTATCCTGCTTCCTTTGTAGCATTGGATTTGTGCCCACATTCTCGGAACACTCTTCATCACCATTTGCTTCACTTTCCAGCCATGGGTCTTCCTTTCAGGTGTCTGGGCCCCAATCAGGCCTACCCTGTGCAAGGGCTACATTCACTTTCCTCTTGTTACTTTTTTCTTCTTTTTGTGAGCTAAACTAACATTAACTTTTTCTCCTTCCACCTGAGATTTCTAGCTTGCTCTTCTAAAGGAGAGTCCAAATGCTGCAGCATAAAAAGCTTCTTATGCAAACCTGCCAACTCCTTTACCATCTGAGCTTTCTCTTCCAGCAAGTTTTCTTTACTTTTACACATAAGGCAATAGATACCTTGCCAGCCTCTCCAACATACCCCTGCCAGTTCTTTCCCAGTTCTATTTGTATTCCTCACAAACAACTTTTCAAATCCCTAAGTTCTCTCTTCTAGAGTCTTGCTTCCCCATTTTCACAGAGCCGTGTGCTTTTAGCCAGTTCTTTTTCTATGGGGAAATAAGGTAAATCCTTCCATCCTGGGATATCCATTTCTCTCTCTTTCTGTCTCCCATTGGAGGTCTGATATTTCAAGATACCATCCTCATCACCAATGTAGTGCCAACATGATATTCATAGCACCTATGGTGGCCATGAATATACCCACACAGTTCTGAATCACAAAATATAATAGACCCCAAAATAGAAGACAGAACCAAAACATTTATTCAAGCACCAGAAAGCTGAATCCCAACATCAGAAAAGCAAATTATAGCAACAAAGTAATCTATACACAATAATAATGCAGGATCACTACCATTCCCAAGCTTTCCCCCTGTACGTTATCCCACAAACCAGTTCCTTTAAATAAATCACAAGCAAATTCTCCCCCTCATGCTATTTGCTGCCCCAGCTACCTACTTTCTCTGTCCTTCCAAGCTTTGAGTAATCTCTCTCACTTCCTCTCAGGTCTGCTCTACCCTTTTCCATTCCACCCATTCAGCAACCTTTTCCCACCACAGACTCATGTGTCTCAGACTTGCATGAGACTCAAGCAGGTCTTATCCATTAATAAATGGATGGGAAACATCTTCCTATTGTGTAAAACTACATTAAAATTCATTAATCCTACACCTTTTCAGACCATAATGTTACAAAATACATTTAATAAAAGCAGTGGAAACATGGATTAAAAATTAATTGGAAATGAAAAAGATCTAATATTAAAGAATGAATGGCTCAAAGAAAAAACTCATAAAATAATCAGATATTTCATGAAAGATAAAGACAATAAGGAGAAAACATAGCAAAATGCATCCAAAGTATATGTTTAAAGACGCGCACCAGTAAAATAGGAAAAAAAGAGCAGATAAATAATTTGGGCATGCAACTAAAAATACAAAAAGAAAAAATTAAAATTCCCAATTAAAAACTAAATCAGATATGCTAAAAATAGGAGGAGAGGTTAAGGAAACTGAAAGTAAGAAAACCATTGAACTTATAAGTAAAACTAAGAGGTGATTTTATGAACAAAAATCTCCAATGAAATAGATAAAACAGAATAATTTGATTTAAAAAGATAAACAAATTACATCACCAAAAATTAAAAGGTTGAATTCACCATTATTGAAGATATAATTAAAGCAATTATTAGGAGATATTTCATAATAAATCTGACAATTTAAGGGAAATGGATGAATATCAACCAGAATATAAGCTTCACAGGTTAACAGAAAAGGAAATAGAAGACTTGAATAGCCCTATCTTAGGAAAAGAAATTACACAAGCGATCAACGTGCTCCCTAAGAAAAAATTCCCAGGATCTGATGTAAGTAAATTGTAACAAACATGTAAAAAAGGAGTAATTCCAATGCTACGTGAATTATTTGAAAAAATGGGCAAAGTAGACATACCAAATTACTTTTATGAGACAAATATGGTCCTGATACATAAACAAAGAAGAATAAAAGCAGAAAATACCTATAGAACAATCTCCCCAAAGAATACTGACACAAAAAAATACATAAATAAAACACTTGCAAAGAGACCATAGCAATGTTTCAAAAGGGTCATACACTATTACCAAGTGTCATATACAAGGAATTCAGGACTGTTTCAGTATTAGGAAATCTATCAGCATAATTTACCACATCAATAACAAAAACAGCAAAAAATAATATGATCATGTCAATAGATGGAGAAAAGGATTTTGGCAAGGTAAAACATTAATTCCTACTAAAATAAGATCCAAAGTTTTGAAACAAGAAATCTCTCTCTGAAAGTAGTAGCTGGGAAAACTAGAAAACAGTTGGGAAGAAGCTAGGTATAGACCAAAATCACACTGTAATTTAGACATAAGGAATGAAATCTTTAGTATACTTGGAAAGAATGGAATGTCTAACTCATTAGACATGCATGAGAGACAAAAAATATGACCAAACAAGAGATGTAGAACATTATTGTGTGTGAAAAGGACAATTCTGAGTACGTCAAATTTAAAAAAATAATTTTGCACAAACATATCCAATGTAGCCAAGATAAGAAAGAAAACAAAACACTGGGAAATATTTTAAAACAATTTTCTGTGATAAAGCCCTCATTTCCCAACTATATAGTGAATTGTATCAAATCATTAGAATGAGTCATTTCCCAAATGATAAATGGTCAAATGAAATCTATAACCAGTTTTCAGTTGAAGAAATGAAAGGTATTTATAGTCTTACAAAATATTCTAAACCATTATTAATTAGAAAAATGAAAATGAAAACAACCCCCATTCCTATGATATTAGCAGTTATTACCGAAAACATAAATTTGGAGCAGAATGAAACAACAAAAAAAGTAATGCACTGTTGGTAGAGTGATGAACAGATTTGAGCATTGTGGAAAGTCATTTGGAACTATACTTAAAGCACTATAAAACTGCACATACTCTTTGACCCAGAAACACCACGACTAGGTTTGCATCTCAAAGGGAATTTATTTTTTAAGAAAAGAAGGACATAAATTTGTTAATATGTGTGTGTGTGTGTGTGTGTAGTAACTCTTTGTGTGGTGACAAAGAATTGGAAATTGAGGGGTTGTCCATCAAATGGGGAATATCTGAACAAATTATAACATAGAATTGTGATGTAAAACTATTGTATTATAAGAAATGAAGAGCAGAATGCTTTTATAAAAATCTGGAAAGACTTATATGAACTGATGCAAAACAAAGTGAGTAGAACCAGAATAACATTGCATAGTTTGATAGAAATACTGTGTAATGATTAAGTGTGAATGATTTCGCTATTCTCAGAAATGTAATGATCCAACCCAATTCTGAAAGACTTATTATAAAAAAGTTCTACCTACCTCCAGAGGAAAAAAACTGAATGCACATTAAAGCATAGTTTTTATACTCTATTATGTTTGGGTTTTTTTGCTTTGATCTGGGTTTCCTTTTTCAGCATGACTGCATCTGCATGACTTATATAAAATTGACTTGCTTCCTGAAGCAAGGAGAATGTAATAGAAGTAGAGTGGAAGAGAATATAGAACTAAAAATTAAAAAAAAAATAAAACAAATGATAATGGTTTGTTTTTATTTGTCTGTAATTGAGTAATAAAATAAAATAAAAATGGAATGAGTTCAAGTATAATTAAAGAAGCTTATTGTAACAAGGTCATCTATTAATTTAAGACCACAATGAAAAACTACACAGTGCAGAGATATGCTTGAGTCATTCCAGCAGCAAGCGTTCTGGCATACATAGGAGAGTCTGCTGCATAGGTTCTTAGATCTACTCTTCTAAAAAGAAAGCAACTTTTGAGCGGTCAACAATCTTCTTTAATCACATTCACCAACAGAGAAAATGCAAGCATAGAAATAAGTCAACAGAGAGGGCTTCCAACTCTTTGACCATAATCAGTCACAGAACAACAGACAGCTCCAACTGTCTGACAATTATATACACACATAGTTACAAGAGAGAGAAGTGCCAATATCTGGGTTTTTCAAAGCTAGGGGTGGGCACAGCTGCCCAGAGTCTCATCTGGCCCATGAGCCTTCTTCCAAAGAAGGTCCCAAAGCAAAACCTCACCTCACACTTCTCAGAGCTGGAGGACAGAATCCTTCTGACCCAGTGCCTCATTAACAATTAACAAAAGGTATGGGTCTTCCTGCAAAATAAGCCTCCCCTAAGCTGATACCTATTAAAGGGTGGAGAAGGTCTTTCATTAATATAAATTTCATTAACATTACATTCATATAAAATTATGTAGGAGAAGGTGTTAGACTCTCTCACTGCTTAAAATACATTTTTATTCTCTCAATTTCCCTCTTTTTTCCTGACATTTTTTCCACTCTTCAGTACTTCAGTCTTGCTACGGTCTTGTCAGTGACAAGATTTTTTTTTTTTTTTGCCATACCAACAATTAGTAGCTGTATTGTTGTTAATATATTTTCCTGCTTTTCTTAAAAAAAAAAAAAAAAAAAAAAAAAGATCACAACCCTCTGATAGAGATATCAATAATAACCCTTCTAGGTACAAATTCCCTCTGAAGACCTTTGCATATTTTATGAGGATTTATAATGCTTTTTTAAAAAGCAACAATGGTTGGTCTGTTCCTATCTTTGCTTTTAAAATCAACATTAATTTTCTTTGTCCTTTGGCAAGTGTTATACTGTTTCATTGTAAACTTGATGATTCCTTGAACTTCCTTGCTTTCTCACAATGGATGCCTCAATGCCTAACATTTATTGAAGTATTCTTCTTATTTGTTAAATTTTCTATAAATTTTTTAAGGGTAATATCTACTGTTAAAAAACGCAGAAGTTTAAAAAATTTTTTTAAAGAATCATTAAACACCTGAATATGGCATAAGATCCAACGCTCAAATGCTATAGAGCAAAGTAAAGGTGGGTAACTCAGGTGTCTCTAGTTTCATCTGGCCAAGGTCAGACACTGAGTCAACCTCATATCAGTAGAAGCCTATACATATAAGCATTCCTGCTACAAAACTAAATTATTGCATTTCCCAAGTAAATCACATATAACTATAAGTGAAAAAATGAATAAAACCTTGAAGATCCTCTAATTCATCCCCTTTCTTGTTTTACAAATGAGGAAACCAAAATATAAAGAGTTTAAATGTTTCCCAAATTACTCAGGTACTAGTTGGTGAGATATTATTTGAATTTGAGTCCTCTGACTCCAAGTCAGTCCACTGTGCAATTATAACCAATTTGTGTTCTGTATTCTTTATGCAATTTGTAATGATATAATCATAGTTACTGGTTAAGGAACTATGACATAATGACATAAGTACAGGCTATTACTAAAGCACACTAATTTATTTTCCTGCTTTTTTTCTTACAAGAAACTTGTATTTCTAACGGTAAACAGCTACCATTATACAAGGTAAAGTTATAACCTACTAATGCTAATGTTTTAGTGCAATTTTACTTTTAGAATACATAAGAATGAACAAAAGTCGATGGACCCCAGGAAGTCCATATTTATTCACGGAGAAACCTCAGAAACAGAAGCTGAGAGAGAGTAATTTTTAAGTCAATTAGACTCTTCAGTTACCAAACAACAGTAAAGAAATATTTCAGTTAATTTAATTGTACTTCGATTCAGATATAATACTGTATCCATTTAATTAGTTTGCTTAGCAAATTAAAATTTTATAATCTGTATAACTGCACATATAGTATTATTCAAGGATTGGAGTTTGAAATGTGTGAGTTCATTGCATTATGAATGAGAATGTATTACCTTCATGTGAATAATGATGCATCTGATATTTCATTCAGATTTTTGGGGGGAGGAAGGAGAAAAAGGTGTTTTTCTTGGGAAATTATTTTTGCCTCAATAAGATGCTCTTAGAAAGCCCTCCGAAAACTATTTTAGTCTTGCTTAAATGGGAAGCTAATGTTGCCCTCATTTTTTTCTATAGTATAACTTCTGTTTCTTACATAATTAGCATATAGAAAATAAAAACAATTCTTTTATTAAACATACCACATGTTATTTCATCACATTACCTAATAAATACATCAGATGGTTCATGCTGAATATATATGACCACTTTCACCTAAGCACTTAAATTCAAATGGATATTTGTGATAATATACAGAGTCTGGGCAGAGAATATAATGTTAAGTCTAGAGCCAAGAAGACTTGTTTTCAAATCTCACATCTGATACTAGTTGTGAGACTCTGGACAAGTTACTTAATCTTTCTGTTCCTCAGGCAGTTTCATAGATGGGTTGTGGACTTCATTGGTGGAGGCAAATACCACAACTGATGATGAAATCTCAGATTCTTTATGTAATTGAACATTTCTAAAACCTGTGTAAATTCTAGGTCTTCATGATATTGTCGAATGTCATAGTCAGAGCTGGCTTTGCTGATGAAGAGACAAATTAACATTTGTAGTTTTGGCTTTTCTAATTAGTGGTTTCTATTTATTAGAATCTTTCACCATGTGATTCCAGTAAAGCTAGAGGATTGAAAAGTTAACTAAAAAGTTTGGGTAGTATGTGAAAGCAATTGCAAATTTGTTACTTTTTTTAGAACATAGGTCCTAGAGAACAACAATTCCTTCTACTTAATAAAACATTGCTTGACCATTTTATGAAAATGAATTCAATGTCATATTGTTTTGTTACACTATTTTAAAGAACTCTAGAATCAAATAACGTTGTAAGGTAAAGTGAGTTAACATTATATTTCTATTTTGACAAAGCCGTTAAATAGAAATACCCGGTTTAGCATATTGCACATACTAAAGGCTCAATAAACATAGATTAATGGAAGATATTTGAGTAAATTGCTGACCTTCATTAGACAGCAATCTCACTCTAGAATCTATTTGTGGTAGTTGTGGTTGTCTTATTAACATGAACCCTTTTTAGTTTAACCTGAGCATCTGTGATAGGTAATATATCCAGGGTACAAGCCTGAGGTTTTGCAAAAAATGTTACTCATTTGTGGTGAAAACATTACTTTCTGTCTAGGGGGAGCAGAAGACTGGAGAGATCAGGGTGAATTGCTTTATTTTCCCAGGTAGCAACCAAATTCTCCCTTGGAGTGGGATTGTCAGGCCGGAATTACATCTTTCTATTCCCTTCTTTCTCCTCAGCCTCCCATGAATATTGTTAATGTAGGGTAAAATATTTTAGCCTTAAGACATTTTACTGGTCAATATATTTATCCCATAATAAGGAGGGATTTGGGGGGGGGGTTCTACTTGCCCTTCCTTAAAAGGAACTTCCACACAGGAACTTGCACATATAAAAAGAGAGAGGATGAGCAAGACAAAAAAATCATTATGAAACAATGCTTTTTCTGTCATGTAGCAAGAATTGGGAAAGGGAAAAACAAAGTGGAAATTGATATTACTTAGCATAGAGCTTTTTGGACATGATATAGACATAGAAGCAGGGAGAACATAGGATGGGTAGATTTTTAGATATTATTTGGACGTCTATGTTTTGAGACTTCACTTCCAGTTCTGGAATTATGTGATTCTGAATGCCAGGAAATTGGAAAAGAATTCCAAGACTGAAGACAATGAATACAAACTTCAACTACTTCTTAGTTTTGCAAAGATTTGACTCTGTACAACCAGAATGTAAATCAGACTGTGCTATTCTATTACATACACCATGTCACAGTTGCTCTAAATGAACATAGATAAAGAGACTAGATGAGCAATCTACAAAATCAAGAAAATCAAATCTAAGTTTTTTTTTCCTGAAGCATCCAAATAGCCTTTCCTTTCAAAGATGTCTTTAAATTAAATTCTTTTGAATAGAACATTTTTGTATGACACTAGAGTCAGGCAATCAAGCTGCAGACTAAATTGATGAAACTTCATCCACTACTTACAATTTTATATGTTTTGTCAGTATGTAAGTCAACAGCAGAAAAAGAAAACATACTATTCATTGGGATAATATTTTTAAAGTATAAGGAAAAGATCACAAAAACATGACATAGATCCATGAAAAATCTGACATAGGAAATATAGTAGCTACACTATAACCATTAGTGTGTGTTATGTGAATATATCATATAGCATATAGCATATATCAATTGAAAATACAGCATGTTGTTAACTTAAAATGATGAGTATGTAACAATTTTTAAGAGGGTACTTATATAATAATAAAAAAATAAAACAGTATGACTTGTCTGTTAGAAATACAAATATCATTCAAAAACAAGTATTTTGGCTATTGTCTTTTAAGAGATACAAAAAAGTTCACCAATCTAGAGCATGTAGGACTTGGATGAAAATGTAGATTAATGTTTATAAGGATTTTGTATAAGTACACATACACAAATATACATGCATGCACTTGTCTGTATGTTCATGAATATGTGTATATATGCATATATTCACATATAAAATACAAGCTGAGTATGCATTCATATACATTTTAAACTATGTTTAACACGCTCTAAATAGGTGGCGCTTCATTTACCAGATACATGACAAGAGTATTCATTGGAAATTTAAATATTTATTTAAGATTTAGATAGAAATATATCTATATGCATAAGTATACATGTGTTTATCTCTGTAGAAACATACGTATGCCTGCATATACTTTAATACACATTTAATGTCCTTCTCATGTCATATATCACATATATACATATATAATGCATGTGCAAATATGCATGTCTGTACGTATATGTATATATGCATGTGAATGTGAACATATCCACCAATAAATAGACATTAATCATATTAGCCACCTAGTCCGTGCAAAATATTTTCCTAAGTGCTGGAATGTTCATGCATGCACATACGCATGCATATACAAATGCACAATGTACATACACATATAGACAGACGGACAGACAGACAGACAGACAGACAGACAGACAGACAGACAGACAGACAGACAGATAGATAGATAGATAGATAGATAGATAGATAGATAGATAGATAGATAGATAGATACATGCATACATACATAGAAAGATGTATCAAAAATTGGATAGAGACTCAGTAGGTGGTATGCAAAGCCTGAAGACCTGGGTTTAAATTCTGCTTCTATTTCTTTTTTAAAATATTTTTCCAACTATATGTTAAAACAATTATAACATTGTTTTTTAAAACATTGAATTTCAGAGACTCTCGCTGCCTTCTATTTCCCCTCCCCTTATTGAAAAGCAAGGATTTTGACATAGGTTATGCTTGTGAAGTCATGCAAAACAGTTCCACATAAGCAATGTTGTGAAAGAAAATAGACACAAAAAACAAATACAAAAAGAAAGTAAAAAAATAGTATGCTTCAATCTATATTCAGACTCCATCAGTTCTATCTCAAGATGCAGATAGCATTTATTATTCATCATAAATCCTTCAGAATTGTATTGAATCTTTGTATTGCTCAGAATAGCCAATTCATTTGCAATTGATCATAATATGCTATTGTTCGTGCTGTGTACATTGTTCTCCTGGTTCTGCTCACTCACTTTGCATCAATTTATGTAAATCTTTCAATGTCTTACAACAGCATCCTGCTCATCATTTCTTATGCCACAAGTTTTCCATCACAATCATATAACACAACCTGTTCAGTCATTCACAAATTGATGGGAATCCCCTCAACCTGCATATTATTCTACCACAAAAAGGAGTTAGTATAAATGTGCATAGTAAATATTGGTGTTTTTCCTATTTTTTTTCTCTTTGCTACATAGACTGAGTAGTGGTATTGCTGGGTCCTAAGGGTATGCACATCTTTTCTTATTATTAATTTTATTTATTTTTAGTGTTCTACAATCACTACCATATATTTTAGATTTTTCTCCATCCTCTCCCCTCCCTCCCCCCTCCCTCCCAGAGATGGAATACAATTTTATATAGGATTTACACAAACATTCTTAATAAATATATTTTCACTACGGTCATGCTGTGTAGAAGAATTATAATGAATGTGAGAAATCACATAACAAACCAAAACGTGATACACACACACACACACACACACACACACACAATATGATTTTCTATATTCTGCAATTGAATTCCACAGTTCCTTCTCTGGATATGAAGGCCTTTTGCCTCAGAAGATCAATGGGAATTTTTTAAAGTTCTTGCATTGCTACAAAGTTTCAAGTCTACCAGAAAAAACTCTCACACACTGGGGTAGTTGCTGTGCACAAAGTTCTCCTGGTTCTGCTCCTTTCACTCAGCATCAGATCATATAAGTTTTTCCAGGCCTCTCTGAAGTCTTCCTGTTCATCATTTCTTATGGTGCAATAGTATTCCATTACATTAATATACCACAATTTATTCAACCATTCCCCAATTGATGGACATCCCCTTGATCTCCAGTTTTTGGCCACCATAAAGAGTGCTGCTATAAATATTTTTGTACATGTGAGACCCTTTCCCATTTTTATGATGTCTCGAGGATACAGTCCTAGACGTGATTTTGCTGAGGCAAAGAGTATACCCATTTTTGTAGGCCTTTGGGCATAGTTCCAAACTGCTCTCCAGAATGGTTGGTTCAGCTCACAGCTCCAACAACAATGTATTTGTGTTCCAACTCTCCCACATCCTCTCCAACATTTATCATCTTACTATTCTGTCATGTTTGCCAATCTGATAGGTGTGATGTGGTACCTCAGAGTTGTTTTGATTTTCATCTCTCTAATCAAAAGTGATTTAGAACATTTTTGCATGTGATTGTAGATAGCTTTAATTTCTTCCTCTGAAAAATGCCTGTTCACATCCTTTGACCATTTGTCAACTGGGGAATGGTTTGTATTTTTGTACGTTTGACTCAGTGCTCCATATATTCTAGAAATGAGGCTTTTATCCCCAATTTTAGCTGTTAAAATTCTTTACCAGTTTTTTGCATCTCTCTGAATTTTGCTTGCATTGGGTTTGGTTTTACAAAAACTTTTCAGTTTAATGTAATAAAAATTATCCAACTTGTACTTCGTAATGCTTTCTATCTCTTCTTTAGTCAAAAATTCTTCCCTTCTCCATAAAGCTGATAACTACACTATTCCTTGCTCCATCAATTTGTCCATAGTACCAATCTTCCTACCTAGATCGTGTACCCATTTGGATTTTATACTTGTGTATGGTGTCAGGGATGGGCCTATTTCTGATTTCCACTATACTTTTATCCAATTTCCCCAGCAAATATTGTCAAACAGTGAGTTCTTATCCCAGAAGCTGGGGTCCTTGGGTTTATCAAACAGTAGATTGCTATATTCGTTGTCTACTGTGTCTTGAATACCTAGCTTATTTCACCTGTCTACCCTTTCTGTTTCTTAACCAGTACCAAGTGGTTTTCATTATTGCTGCATTATAATACAATTTGAAGTCTGTTAGGGCTAGGCCACCTTCCCTAGGCCTTCATTTCATTAGTCCCCTTGATATTCTGGACCTTTTGTTCTTCCAGATGAATTTTGATACAATTTTTTCCAGCTCTAGAAAATAATTATCTGATAGTTTAATTGACATGGCACTAAATAAGTAAATTAATTTAGGGAAAATTGTCATTTTATTACATTGGCTCAGCCTACCCACGAGCAACTGGTGTTTTTCCACTTCCTTAGATTTGACTTTATTTGTGTGAAAAGTGTCTTGTAGTTGTGTTCATATAGTCCCTGAGTTTGTTTGGCAGGTAAACTCCCAAATATTTTATAGTGTCTATCTTAGCTTTAAATGGTATTTCTCTTCCTATCTCTTGCTGTTGGGCTTTGTTATCAATATATAGAAATGCAGACGATTTGTGTGGGTTTTTTGGGTGACATGTAACTTTGCCAAGAAGTTTATTATTTCCAGCAAATTTTTTATTTGAATCTTTAGGATTCTCTAAGTATATGATCATATCATCTGCAAAGAGTGATGACTTAGTTTCTTCTTTGCCTGTTCTGATTCCTTCAAATTTTTTTTATCTTCTCTAAATGCTACAGCTAACATTTTTAGTACCTTATTGAATAATAGTGGTGATAATGAACATCCTTGTTTCACCCCTGATCTTATTGGAAATGCATCTAACTCATCTCTGTTGCACTCAGTGCGTACTGAAGGTTTTAGGTAGATACTGCTTATTCTTTTGTGGCAAGTTCCCTTTCTTCCTATGCTCTCCAATGTTTTTAAGAGGAATGGGTGTTGTATTTTGTCAAAAACTTTTTCTGCATCTATTGAGATAATTATGTAGTTTCTGTTAGTTTTGTTGTTGATATGATCAATAATGCTAATAGTTTTCCTAATATTGGATCAGCCCTGCATTCCTGGTATGAATCTTACCTGATCATAATATATTATTCTCTTGATAAGTTGCTGTATTCTTTTTGCTAAAATCTTACTTAAAATCTTTGCATCTATATTCATTAGAGAATTTGGGCTATAATTTTCTTTCTCTGTTTTGTCTCTTCCTGGTTAGGTATCAAAACCATGTTTGTATTATAGAAAGAATTTAGGAGTACTCCTTCTTCCTCAATTTTCCCAAATAGTCTATATATTATTGGAATTAACTATTCTTTAAATGTTGTGTAGAGTTCACTTGTAAATCCATCTGGTTGTGGAGATATTTTCCTAGGGAGTTCCTTGATGTCTTGTTCAATTTCCTATTCTGAGATGGGGCTGTTTAAATATTCAACTTCCTCTTCTGTTAATCTGGGCAATTTGTATTTTTTAAAATACTCATCCATTTCATTAAGATGCAGTATTTTCTCCTTCACTTGATAGTTCTGGAATTTGGCAACAAACTTTCTTGCTATTTTTAGTTTGGGATCCCTTTTGGGAGGTAAACACTGGATTCTTTTGATGACTATTTTGCCCTCTGAATCTAGCAGTTCTGGGCAGTTTTCCTTGATGATTTCCTGGAAGATATTTTCCAGACTCTTTTTTTCATCATGGCTTTCTGGTAGACAAATAATTCTTAAATTTTTTTCTCCTGGATCTATTTTCCAGGTCAGTTGATTTTTTCAGTGAGATATTTTACATTTTCTCCTATCTTTTCATTCTTTAGATTTCATTTGACTGATTCTTGATGTCTCCTGGAGTCATTAACTTCTACTTTTCCAATTCTAATTTTCATCAAACTGTTTTCTTCAGTTAACTTTTACATCTCCTTTTCCATCTGTCCAATTATTCCTTTTAAGGAATTATTTTTTCCAGTAAGTTTCTGTTCTTCCTTTTCCATTTGTCCAATTTTCCCATTTAGGTTTTGTGTTTCCTTTTCCATTTGTTCAATTTTCCCTTTTAGAGATCAGTTCTCTTCAGTCAATTCTTTTTTCATACTTTTAAAATCATTGACTAATTTTTCTCCTATTTCCTTCTTCAGCTGTTTCAGGAGAGCTGTTTCTGCATGCAAGCAGTTCATGGTGCCTTCTGAATTTTCAGATGGGAGTACAGTCTCACTACTAACCTCTTTGGTATTCATGTTTTGGTCCTTGTCCCCATAGAAAGATTCTATGGTGTTTTCCTTCTGGCTTAGCTTTTTCTTGATGATGATGATGATGAGGCTTTGTGTGTGGTAGTCTCTAGTTCTTTCATTTAGAAGCTGGAGGATCTGTTGTTGAGCTGCTTGAGTGGTAAAGCAGGTGCTTTTGTTTTCACTCGTGTTTTACCTTTCCAGGCTTAGCCTTGGGGCTAGCTTGTTAAGCATAGGGGAGGGGTAGTCTGGTCACGGGAGATCTCCTCAGCTGAGCTAGAGCAAAGGCAAGCTCAGCTGATGCCTGGGTCCTAGTATGAGTTTCCACCAGCCCCGGAGCTCCTCTCCTAGAGCTGAGGCACACCTGGGTCCTAGTGGGACTTTCCACCCCTTCTGGGGCTCCTCTCTTTTGGGTTAACATCTGCCACAGTAAGGAATTCCGCTTAGCTATGTTCATAGCCTCAGGTGTTGTGAGACTGTTTGCCCCTTCAGCTTTTCCCATTGATCCAGGATTTTTCTGGGGAAATATTTTATGATTCTTTTGAGGTTAATGAGGGGAGGGAGAGAAAGCATTTGCAAATCACTCTGCCATTTTGGCTCTGGAAGATCAAGTAGGTGACTTACAGATGTTTAATCTTCAGGCTGAAAGTTTCAGCAGCAGATGCAGCTGATACTTGGGGCTCAGCGACTGTCACTCATTCAGCACTGCTGGTCTCTTGCCCTGGGCTGCCACTCTGCCTTTCCACTGCCCTGTTGCTGCCTGAGGTCTCCCTGGGGGTCCCTCACGTGGCCATACTGCTGCGGGACTCACTGTGCTGTATGCTGTGGAATCACCCTGGAGGAATAGATCCTTAAAGTCGATTTTCCACTCTTTCCTGGTCTGTGAGTCTGCCACAGTCTGTCTCCTATTGGATTCTGCACCTACAAAATTTGGTCAGATTCTCTTTTAGAGGTATCTGAAGAAGTTTGTCTAAGAGCTTAAGTGAGTAGTTGCTCTCACTCCACCATCTTGGCTCCACCTCCCAGGCATGCATATCTTTAAAACCCTTTGAATATAGTTCCTAATTGCTCTCCAGAATGGTTGCATCAGTTCACACTTCCACCAACAGTGCCTTAGTGTTCCTATTTTTCTAATCTCCTTCAACATTTGTCATTTTATTTTCCTGTCATAATTGCCAATCTGTAGATATAATGTGGTACCTCAGAGTTGTTTTATTTTGTATTTCTCAAATCAATATTGATTTAGATTGTTTTTATATAAATATACACATCTTTGATTGCTTCTTCTGAAAACTACCTTTTCATGCCCTTCTAAGTTCCCTAATAATTATAAAGTTCTTAGAATTTACAAGGATTCTCTTCCCATGTATGAATGGCAACAGTTTATTCTTTTTGAATTCCTTACAATTTCTCTTTCATGTTTACCTTTTTTTCTTTTTCTTGAGTTTTATATTTGAAAATCAAAATTTCTGTTTAGCTCTTGCCTTTTCATCAGGAATGTTCAAAAGACTTTATTTCATTAAATGTTTATTTTTCTACTGAAGAATTATACTCAGTTTTCCTGCGTAAGTGATTATTGGTTTCAATTATAGTTTCCATTTCTCCAGGAGTTTCAAATTACAAGACTACCAATCCTTCAATGTAGAAGCTTCTAAATCCTATTTTATATTGTCTGTGGCTTCATGATACTTGATTTTTTTTCTGGATGCTTATAGTCTTTCTTCCTTTACCTGGGAGTTCTGGAATTTGGCTATAATGTTCTTAGGGTTTTCATTTTGTCATCTCTTGTGATTGATGGATTATTTCTCCTGTATTTCAATTGTTACTTTCTGTCTACTTGCAATATTTTCTCCTTGACCTGGAAACTCTAGAATTTTGTGGTTATAATGCTGGGAGCTTTGATTTCGGTATCTCTTTCTGAAGGTGATTGTGGATGCTTTCAGTTTCTATTTCTAATTCTTTCAAATTATATTTTAGAAATCCCTGGTTCTTGAATATCAGGTCAGTTTTCCTTAATTAATTCTTGAAATATAATCTCCAGGCTCGTTCTTAATCTTAGTTTTCACAAAGTCCATTAATTCTCAAATTGTCTTTTCCCAATTTATTTTCCAGTTCAATTGTTTTTCCAATGATATATTTCATATTTTCTTCTATTTTTCATTATTTTAATTTTGTGTTATTGTTTCTTGATGTCACATGAGTTATTAACATTCACTTCACCAATTCTAATTTCTAAAGAATTATTTTTTTTAGTGAACTTGTTTATGTCCTTTTTCATTTTTCTAATTCTACATTTTAAGGAGTTATTTTATTTAGTGAACTTTTATACATCTTTTGCCATTTTTTCTTATGAAGCTGTTAACTGTCACGACTCTCTTTCATCACTCTCATTTCTTTTTCCCAATTTTTCCTCAACCTTTCTTATTTGATTTTTCAAATCTTTTTTGAGCTCTTTCGGGAATTTCTTGACCTGAAACCAATTCGCTTTTTCCTGTAAGGCTTTGAATATATCTCTTTTGATATTGTTGTTCTCCTTTGAGTTTGTGATTTGATCTTCCTTATGGCCAAAATAACTTTCTATGGTCAGAGTATTTTTGTTTTTATTTGTTCATTTTTCCATCCTTTTTTTTAAACTCTTTATTTTATGCTACATTTTGGCTCTGCTCCTGGGGTTAAGGGAACATTATTCTAAGTTTCAGGTTTTTTTCATGCTATTGCACTCAGAGTTAGTTTTAGAGGTCTGTAAATGTTGATTTCTAGGTAATATAAGGTGAGGAGGGGTGTGGTCATTGTTATCCTTGCGTGCGCTTTGCCCTGTGAGTGACCAGAAGCACATTTTTCTACCTCTTTTCTAATTGTGATCAAAGTACCTCGTCTTCTGAGGCTGTAAACTGTAGAGTGCTAGTTCTCCTTCTCACCCTGGGCTTGAAAGTTTGGCCTGTAATACAGTTATGGGCAAGGCAGCAGCATCCTGTACCCAGTGTCAGGAAAGTGTGCCCTATAATCTTTCAACTAGTTCAGCCCTTTCACTATCTGTGGGATGAATACTCTGAATATTGCTATGGTTGATTCAGTCACCCCTGAGTCTTGTTGCTGGCTTGTTAGGGAGCAGCCTGCATTGTACAATCTATGCATGTATTGATTTATGTATGTATCTATGCGTATATGTGTGTATATATATGTGTGTGTGTACGTATATGTATATAACATGTCCATGTGTTTCTATATATATATATGTGTGTGTGAATACACACATTCATATTTAGCATTATCTTAAATTCTCTTTTTAATTTAAAATAACTTAGATGGCCAGACAGAGTTTTAAGATACATGAGACTAAGGAGTGTGGTAGGAATAGGACTTTAAATAAAACATAACATAATATCTGCATGTGTTTTTTAGAGAATAGGAAAACTGAAATATGGATATTATTTTTTAATCTCTGAACACAGAGAAAAATGAAAACAAAAGAAGAGGGAAAGGAAAGGACAAAGTCTGAAAGTAGAAATCTGATAGTAACTAAATCAAATTAATTGTTTAAATGTATTCATTCTTGACTCACAAAGGTGAATTCTTTAAAAAAAGAACTAGATATAAAAGGCAGAACATGTCTCTTCCATATGCTGTGTAAGGAATGAAATCCTAGAGTCTGGTACACAATCATATTTATAGCAGACTTAGAACTACAAAAGCATTTTTTAAAAAAAGATTTTAGGTATCATTTTTCCAAACAAACCCTAATATAGCTTCACCATACAAATTGATATGGACTTCCAAATCCTGACACTGGAGAAAAATGAAATACAATCATGGAAGCTTTGGCTTACCCTGCTGCTCTTATAACTCCTCAGGCATTGGAGATTTGTCACCATCAAGTTTAGTTTGTTATTTATTTAATTTATAAAAGTCTCCCTTTCATGTGTGAATCACCTCAAAGCACAAATACAAAAGGCCAATAACCAACTACTGATTATAATTATAATTGTGATTATAATTTCTTGGTTAATCAACTGTAAATTCATAAAGTTTATTCAGCCTGTCTTTACTGGGAAGTTTTCAGGTGGTATCTGCAGAGGTTACTCTATTAGCCAGCTGCAGATTTGATTGGTGACATTTGTGACAAGAATACTGATGCAGCCTGATTTCAAAATCTGGACAAGTAACACTGTCTCTTTATAAGTCAATTACCTTATTAGCAAAGTGTGGACAATAAGCACTTTACTCTTAACTCATAGGGGCATTATGGAAATCAGGTGAACTTAAAAGTACGAAATGTTTTGTAATTAAAAGGAGCTCTTTATTATTATTAATTCTTACTAACATGTATTTTAAGACTGTGTTGCTTCCCCCCAACACCTGCAAATATCCCTCTTTGGACTTTTTTTTAATTCTAGCCTCTAGTCCTTATTCTGATCTCCATCCCAATTACTGGTCTTAACATCTTTTTTTCTATTTTGATTTTGCAAAATTTCTCAGATTTTTGAGATCTTTATCATCGTTTATACTTTTTATTGAACCCATATATGCACACATATCATCTTTATGTATGGAAGCATAAAGATATATGTATAGAGAGAAACAGACAGTCAGAGACAGAGAGATGGAGAGAGACAGACACACAGATAGGCAGACAGACAGAGAAAGAGACACACACAGAGAATGTTTAGAACATCTACTATATGTAAAGACTATATATACTACATGTGTTTATATAAAAATTAAATATAATAGCTATTTATGTATATATATGCACACTTTTTCTATCTATATCTATCACCTGTGTTATCTCTCCATCTCTGTCATCTATCTATATTTCTTACCTATTTGTTAGTCTGACTGAACCTGAAATGAATGACCGATTATTTGCCAATTTATTTTTGACAATACTGACTTCTTTTGGAACTTTACCTACAAATAATTCAGATACTGTAGTTCAGCAAGACCTCATCCAAACAATGCATTATGTTCTGTTCATCTCCATTAGGACTTTGTCAAGGTAGGGGAGCCAAGGAATGCCTAAAATGAATGCCCAATTCAGTATCCTTTACTTTTAAATTCAAGGGTTGCAAGAATGAGAATGATAGTGACTGAGTCTGTCTGTACTAGGCAAATAATGAAAAGAGAAATGCAATCCTCACCATTCTGGACACTAGCAAGATTATTTTGAGCCTTTCAGGATCATTCATATAACTATGCTCAAGGCCTGGGGAAAAATGAGTTTGGTTTATAAATATTTTTTGAACTTAGAAAAAGTTCTGTCGAAAATCTTTATTTTTTTCTAATTAAGAAGCTATAAATTTGAATTCTTTACAGCTGTTTGATTTGGGGAAAGTTATTTAGAACAGAATTTTTGCTCACTTTCTTTACTTCACCGATGTTATTGCTTGATCTGTTTTTCTTGGCAATTTCAAGGGAAAAGTAGGGTACATTGAAAAGCTAATACTCTGGGCTTTGAATGCTTCTCTCCTACTGATTGAGGCTAGGAGAGTTTAATGTGAGAAAGAAGGTTTTGTTATCTGGAAAGGGATTAGGATTTTTGCCACTGGGGCCTGGTTAAAAGTGAAACACCAGTGTCCTCATTTTTCAAATCCAGTTTGTGTTACAGCTAAACAGCAGGTAAGGAATTAAAAAATTGGAATTTCATAAAAGAATAAAGTCTCCCTACTAGAGGGTTTTATAGATCCCTATCCTAGCTATTGTTTAAGCTCATATTCAACTCTAAAGGTAGAGAAAAAGAAGAGTATTTTTTCTATAGATTTGGGGAAAAAAAATATCTTTGAAAAAATGAAAAATAATGAGGGATTACTTTGGGTTGGATATCCCCATGAGTTATAAAACCAAATCAATGGCCTCTGATGTACACATGTTCCAGAACAATTTTACAGTTTAATTGACAGCCAGGAGGGTTAGAGAAAATCATGAGCTTCTCCAAACACAGAGATACAGATTTCTGTGCAAATCTATCATCTCAAGAAACAATATTTTTGACAAATAATTTTGTGCTTCATAGTCAAAAGTCATAATAATAAATTATTTATGAGACTGTCTTTTCAAGACCTTCACTTCTCCAGAACAGTCCAGAGTTGCACTAAAACACTTGAGCCACCCCCACTTCCCAGATTACCATAGAATCATAGTCACCACAGTCACTAGTCACCACAACTGGGAAACAACAGACAATTATCCTAGTCCCCATACTTTCATTTTAATTTATGCAGATCCTGCCCTCATTGCCGTTATGTAACAGTAAGCACTCCAATATCGATGAGGGGCCCTGCTATCACAGGTTCTTAGATCTGCATTCATTGAAGGAATGCATCTTTCAAGGGGCTAACAATCATTTTAATCTAGCACATGTGTGTGTGTGTGTGTGTGTGCGTGCGCGCACACATTCATCCTTCATTGCCAAAGAAGACCACGCCATCAGAGAAATAATGACATGACTTAGCACTTGACTTTGTTTTCAGTGAGGGAGAGCTGTGCAAGTCACCAGCCTCACTTCTCCTCCAGAGCCATCTGAATCCAGTGGTCAGATATTCATCAGGATGACTGGAGATGACCCAGCATGAGGCAACTGGAGTTAAGTGACTTGCCCAAGGTCACACAGCTAGTGAGTGTCAAGTGTCTGAGGTGAGATTTGAACTCAGATCCTCCTGACTTCTTCACTGGTGCTCTATCCACTGCACCATCTAACTACCCATAGTCAAGCACATGTATCATATCTTTAACCAAGCACACATATCATTTACCTAGTTCAGGCAAGTCAGCACCCTGAACTTCAAAGAAAATACAGAGAAATCAAAGACCAACATCTGGGTTTTCAAAGACAGGGGGCTCTTTTAGCAGATCCCCAGAGTCTTGATTTGGTCAAACAAACACTTCCAGTCAGGAAACCCAAAAATAAAACCTCAACTCAGAATTTTTATACCTTTTTTAGAGCTATTGGGCATCATAACCCTTGGCTTGGTCCTTCCCACACATTTTCCTTAATCAACCTTCCCTTTATGGACAGGCCAATTAAAGGGTGGGAAAGATCTTTAATCACATTAAAATAATTAACAATACAAATACATATACTCTTTCCACTTAAAGAAACTCTTGTTTCTCTACTTTACTCCTTGTAAAGACTCTTGATTGATAAAGGCAAAATTCAATCAGAGGCACTTGATTATACTAAAACAAAAACAGCAAAATTACTTGCTCTCACAAATGCCTTCCCTACAGGGTTGGTTTTATGTTCTAAAGAGACAATACAAGTTCAAATATATTAAACATTTTAAACTAATATTTGACTCATGAAGTTGAACCTACTTCTGTACTGGAACACAGTGGACTTTTCAGCCTGTGATCATGTGAAATATAGTGAAGGAATTAGAGAGATATTTTCTTCTCTCCTTTATTTTCTCTCTTGGATCACAGTCTTGGGACTCCACCAGTTATTCAGAGGCAAAGTGGTCCAATTATTGGTAGTGGGATCCTTTGATCTATGGTTGTCATTTTCATCAAATGACCTCAAAGAGTTTTGAAAGCATTACTGTCAGTCATTGCTCCTTTTCTCCACTTGTACAGTTTATCTCTCTTTTGGACCTGTTTCAGGAAACCATTTTTTGTTTACATTTCTTTTTTTGTCTTTCAAAATGCTAATGTGATTCCCATTGTTCAACTTTGGTAAACTACATGTCATACATAAATGTTTCTGTGACATTCTTTGAGAGACAACTGCAAAAAGAGAAGGATAATTTTAAATCACCTATCCATAGAAATGCTGGTATGTTCTAGAAACAAGACTATTTAACATTTATAATGCATAATTCACACCAAAGCTGGTTGTTGGTTCTCCCCCTTCTCCCATTCTTCAGCAGTTGTCCATAAGCATGTGGTACTAAGAGTATGTGCTTTCATAGTAAGCTTAAGTCCCTGGTAGTTTTCTTCTGCTTTATGTTTTGAGCACAGGCCTGTGACCAATAATTATTTGAAGTTACAATTTCCAGATTTGACTACTGCCCAACAACTTTGAGTTCTAAATTCAAGTGCTTATCATCTTGTTAGAAGAGACTTATAAAACATAATTGCTTTTAGAATAAAAGAGAAACATCATCAGTAAAATTTTGTAAGATAGATTAATGTTTTCCCCTATGTTTGTTTGTGCACAATTCTGAGACTTTTTTTTTTAATTTTAAGAATTTGCTGTACTGGGTGAAATATTCAGCTTTCTTATACTTGAGAGCTGCATTATTCACTAAGTAATTTTGAGGGATCTTATTAACCCACTCTTATAAAGACCTTAACAGTAATACTGAAGAATTTTACCAGAGAATTCTGGGGTACCTAGTATGATGAACCAGAGAGAGGGAAAACAGACTGACTCATTTCTGCCTTTGGTAAATGGGAACATGAATCTGGGACCAACTGAGCTCATAATTGGAGCCATTTATAGGAAGGGATTCCTTTGTATATCTGTGAGATATGAATTATAATTTAAACTTTACCATGCAGTAACTATTAACGTTAAAGGGAGAATAACTTGAAAGTGCTTTAAAACATAACACTGTTTATTGTCATTATACCAAATAATATTCAGCAACATAAGAATGCTAGTATTTTTAATCTGAGAATGTAAGAACTGAAAAGTATGAAGGAAATTACTACCCTTACATTTTGATTGCATGATTCCACTGCATGGTTCCACTGCTGGGTACATAACTCAAGGATCTCAAATAGAGAATCAAGTGTACAATACATATCAAAATATTTATAATGGAACTCTGTACCCCAGCACAGGAATGGAAGGAAAATTTGTGTCCATTTATTGAAGAATGGTTAAGTAAGTTATAATATACGGTTACAATTAAATATTACTGTGCAATAATAAACGATAAATATTAAAATTTATTAGAAACATGGAAAATTTAAATGAAATGATGCAGTATGAAATAATCAGTATTAAAAGAACAACATAAGAAAATCACAACATTGTAAAAGAAAGATCACTAAAAGGAAGCCAGAATGACCGACTGAAAAAGCAATAATGGTACTGGAAAAGTTAATGAAGTAGAAGTACATCCTTTTATAGATATACAGTAGATTAGTAGGACAGGATATTGTATATTGTATATTGTTAAATTTATATAATATGCGTGGTATATAATATAGATGATGAAATATAGGGACTATGGAGTTTGTTTGTTTGGTTTTCTTGCTTTTTTGTTGTTGCAAGGGAATGTTCAATTTTGAGTTAGAGGTTGAAGTGGTAGGCAAATATTTACAGAAAGTATTATTGCATAAAAACAAACAAATAAAATTTATTTGGAAAATATTACTTGAAAGAGAAAAAAGCGAAAGTAGAGAAGTGTAGTGGAGAAAAGAGGAAAGTAAGGGAAGTGGAGAGATGTTCCATATTAAGGGAATTTAAAAAAGAAAAAAAACAGCTTTGTATTTTGATAACCAATTAATTAAAAAACGTACAAACTGATATGAGCACATTCTGATTGTACATTTGTTATTTTTGAGGTTCTCAAGCTTTCCTTTAAGAGATTTAAAAGAATTCCTATGTAAGCATAGCTATTATGTAAACTTCATGAACTTCTTGGAGCCAAGATGGTGGAGTAAATAGTAAATTGCTTCAACTCTCTCATATGTACCTCTAAACTATCATAAATTAGTACCTCTAAACAAATCCTGGAAAAGCAGAACCTGAAAAAAGGGTGAAACTATCTTTGAGCCCAAGTAACTTGAAAGATCAGCAAGGAAAGTCTGTCTCACTTGAATGAAAGGGCAACACAGTCCAGGACAGGAAACGTCCCAGCAAGTAAACAGCAAAGTTCACTTCAGCAAACTATGTGTAGATCTTGAACCCCAGTTCAGGCAAAGACTAACATCAGGATACCTCTTCCCCCAGGTTGCCTCACCATAACCAGGGGAATGGGCAAACTCCAGTTCTGACAACCATCAAGTGCTTCGGAATAACCCCAGGCAAACAGGCAACCTCCAACAGCGAGATGTCCACATGCTTCAGCATAACCCTAGACAAACCAACCCAAGAATACCTAAGCAAACAAGAAGTAGGTACTTCTTGTACTTCAACCAGACTGCCAAGTGCTTTAGTGTAGCCCCAGGGAAAGGCAGAAATACCACACCAGCCTCAGCACACACAAGTTACTGCCACTAGGACTCCAGTTTAGCACCACATAAACTGACAGAGGTCTATATAGCTTCCAGTAGCACCAGCATCTTCCCACTCCAGACTCTCAGTACAGTCCCTGATACAAGGGTCCTCTGTGGGCCTCAAAATAACAGCAGTGAAGCACCAGTCAGGGCTTGCAATCACTGGCACAAGAAGTCTGAGACAGTGATCCTTCAACCAGGGGAGCAGAGTTCAAATTTAAAAGACAGTTACAAGACTAAAAAAGATGAGCAAAAAGCAGCAAAAAATTATCTGACCATAGAAAGTTGTGACTGGGAATATCAAACCACAAACTCAGAAAAGTACAACACTGACAAACATCTACAAGCAAAATTCCAAAGAAAAACAAGAAGGGATCTTGATGCCATAGCAATTCATGAGTGAGCTCAAAATGGACCTTAAAAATCATATAGGAGGGGTAGGAGATGAATTTTGAAAAGAACTTAGAGTAATGCAAGAGAATTCTCTAAAGATGGTCTATAACTTAGAAAAAGAAAACATCTATGTAAAAAGTAGAATTGAAAAAATTTCTTCCTCTGAAGAAAAGAATGCCATAAAAGATATAATTAGCCAAGTAGGAAAAAAAAACTACCAAATGTAAGTGAGGAAAATAACTACTTAAAACTAGCGTTGGGTAAGTGAAAGCCAATGACTCTATGAGACAATAAGAATCAATCAAACAATTTCAGAAGAATGAAAAAGTGAAGAAAATATAAAATACTTCGTGGAAAAAAAAGAAGTGATCTGGAATATAGATCCAGGAGAGACAAATCATTATAGAACTTTAAAGTTATAATTAAAAACAGAACCCAGACAACATCTTTCAAGAAATTATCAAGAAAACTTGCCCTACTATCTTGGAGCCAAGGAGAAAATAAGTATTAAAAATCCACTGATCACTTCAGCAAAGAGATCATAAAATAAAAAAAAAATTATGAGAAAAATTGTAGCCAAATTACAGAATTATTAGGTTAAGGGGGAAAAAAGCACTGCAAGTGGCCAGAAAGAAATAATTCAAGTATCCAGGAGTTACAATTAGCATCAGACAGGACTTGGAAACTGCAACATTAAAGGACTGGAGGTCCTGGAACGTGATATTCTAGAAGGCTAAGACTACAAGCAAGAATCACCTAACCATCAAAATTATGCATACTATATCAAGAAAAAAGAAACATGGCCATTCAATGAAACATAAAAACCTTAAGCTTTCATAAGGAGAAGACCAGAACTGAACATCATTTAATTTTTTTTTTAATTTTGTAATTTTTAAGCAGTCATTAAATGCACTTTAAAAATTGCTTCTACACCTCATTTGATCTTCAGAATAAGATAAGAATCTCTATTATACCAAATGCATACTGAGTGTCAGAGTAAATTACTTACTTTCATAAAACTAATTTTAGAAGCAGGAGAAAGTACTAGAGTCAGGTATTTTGGCTGCCTTTGTATTGTTGGAGATAGTAATTTGTTAGGTTAAGTAAAAACCTATGACAATTATAATTTTAGTATTGCTGAATAAGCCAGTTCATCACTAATGGAAGACCAAAATTCACACATACACCTGAAAAATAAAGGACAAGATAGAAGCTCTTCAGCTTGTTTTTAACACCCTTAAGACTTTCTCCAACCTTATTTTCCATTCTTTAAGATATTTTGTCTCCTTGTACTCTGCTTCAGCTAAATTGGAGTAGTAGTGTTTCCTTGAACTCTATATTCCATTTCCTACTCCTGTGCATTTGTACAGGCTATTCCTCATGTCCAGAATATATTCTGTCCCCATCTTTTCATTCAAGGTATTTTTTTCCAGTTAGTTCATGTTATCTTAATCAAGCTTTCTTTAAATCTGGGTCTGCCCCCCACCTCTTCTGTGAAGTCTTATTTTGATACTCTCAGTTGTTTAATGATCTCTCTCACATTACTTTATATTTGCTTAATGTGTGTACATGCTGCGTTCTATCCTCATATTCCCAGTAGAATGTAAGCTCTTAGAGGACAGGGACTGTTATTTATCTGTTTCTCCAGGGCCTTGTACATAGTAAAGAGTTAATAAATCTTTGTGTTGAATTGAATGGTTCCTATTCTCATGGAGCCAATGGTCAATTGATGGAGGAAGGTGGTGGTGTTACAAATATGTAAGAATGTACAGTAATACAGTGCTAAATATGTTATCATAACATAAGCATACTATTTTCAAACTCATATAAGAGCTCAGGATAAATTAAGAGATTATAAATTTCATACTCAACGTATCTTCACCTTGATTGGTTGTGAAGGTACTAGAAGAGGAAACCACTTCTTGAAAAAATGAAAGCAATTTAGTCTACCTTACCCCAGACTTAGGACACAATCAAATGCTTCCATTCTTGTTGAACCCCAGTAACTACTAATGTTTGTTGTCATTATAGTCTTCACTTTCCAGACAAGAACCAATCCTCTAGGTCTTCTAACAAGGCAGTACAACAAGGACTTGCGTTGGTTGAAAATATGGATGCTTCTAAAGATGTGGAAAACTTCGTGCCAACACGCCACCCACTTTCGGTGATCAAGTCCCAGATCAGATCTTTTCATGCTTCTCTTGATTCTTGTGTTTGAAAGTCAAATTTTCTTTTCAGCTCTGGTCTTCATCAAGGATGCTTGAAAGTCCTCTATTTCACTGAATGACCACTTTTCCCCTGGAAGTATTATACTCAGTTTTGGTAGGTAGATGATTCTTGGTTTTAATCCTAATTCCTTTGAGTTCTGGAATATCGTATTCTAAACCATTCTATCCCTTAATGTAGAAGTTGATAGATCTTTTGTTATCCTGGTTGTATTTCCACAATACTCAAATTGTTTCTTTCAAGCTGTCTGCAATATTTTCTCCTTGACCTGACAACTCTGGAATTTGGCTACAATATTCCTAGGAGTTTCTATTTTTGGATTCCTTTCAAGTTTCTAGAATATCAAGGCAGCTTTCCTTGGTAATTTCATGAAAGATGATGTCTAGTCTCTTTTTTTGATCATAGCTTTCAGGTAGTCCCATAATTTTAAAATTGTCTCTGGACCTGGGCCCCCTGGGTGGATAGGAGATGCCCAAGAGTCTGGACCTGCTGACGTGGCTTTGCCACGGTGGCACTGCTGACGCGGCATTGCCACGCTGGCACTGGGGCGGCTCTACTGGACTGGGCTGGGCTCCGCCCTCAGGGAGGAACTGGGGAGGGGCTTACCCGGAATAGGAGGGCAAGCTCTGGGGGATATAAGGCACAACACGGAAGGGGTCGGGGGGACTTCTGGCTGACTATCATGTAATAAAGGTGCTCTTATCCACCTCCGGAGTTCTGCCTGATAATTTCTCCCCCTGATCCCCAAGGGGGGAGCCAGAGAAGTCTGAAGACCCCTGGGCAGGGTGAGTTGATGCGGTAATTAGGGCTCCGCCCCTAACAGCTGGCGCCCGAAACAGGGACTGCTTGGAGACCGCTAGCCCCCCAGACCGCAGGCGGGTGGGGGAAGATCAGGCAGCCCTAGAGTCAGAGGACTTTAGGAAGGATGGGACAGAAGCAGATAAAAGCCCGCATTGATCCGGAGGATAAAGGTGTTCTCGCCTGTCAGATTTATAAAGTCTGTAAAGAACAAGGTATCAGGATTCACATCAGAGATTGCCTAGAATGGGTGAACAAGATCTGGACGGTCAGCTCTTGGATAGAGCACGCAGGAATAGATCCGGGCAGATGGGCGGTGGTGGGCCAACAAATGGCCTCTTACCATAAGAATGATCCTTCGCTCCTAACGCCCAAGGATTTTGTAGTATACTCGGCAATTGGCACGGCATTTAACCCCGTGCCGCCTCCCATTTCTGGAAATCAGAGTACTCAGGCGGGAGATTCTATTATGGGGTTGGACAGTGAGGACGAGGGAGAGAAACTGTACCCCTGGGAAGAGATGAGGCGAAGTGAAAATACTGACCCCCCTAAATGGGACTTTCCTCCGCCTCCCGATTGGGATCAGCTAGAAAAACGGGAACAGTGGAAAGCTCCGAAGGGAGCTTAGGCTGCTCAGAAAACGCCTAAAGGGGTAACAACCCACAGAGGAGCAGGACAAAAGGAAGAGGGCGGGGAAGGAGAAGTTACCGCTCTTATGGCCCACATATATAAATAAAAACCCTCAATGATTTTCAGAAGCTTATAGGATCCATTCAATGGCTCCGGTCAGTAATTCCCCTCACCGACCAACAGATGGAGCCCCTATATCATATTCTGCGAGGTGACTCTAACCTTATGTCCCCTCGTCAATGGACGGAAGAGGCCTATCGTGTTATAGAACTCATTCATCAAAAAGCCTCATCCTCCTTGGCTCGCATTGATCCCGATAAGCCTGTTCAATTGGCCTTACTACAGGACTTTGGAGGCATTGCTGCCCTTTACCAATCCCATGGAATTTTAGAGTGGATTTACAGCCCTAAGCAGAAGAAGGTTCTGCCTAATGAATGGGAGGTACGCGCACTTTTCCTTTTACGAGCTAGCGAAAAGTGCGTGCAGAACTTTGGGGTCCGGCCTATCATAAACCTGTCGGCCTCTCCCGAGGCCCTGCGTGCTCTTGCGCAGGCCTCCTTGCAGTGGGCTGCACTTTATGTCAATCATGACTTCTCAAATACTCCACTACCACTCCCTTTACCCGGGTGGCACACCTTACCCCTCTCCAGGCCACCGCCAATTGTAGCATCACAGCCAGTAAAAGGACCCAATGTATTCACAGATGCTACTAAGGCTGAGAGGGCTTCAGTCTACGTCCCACAGAGAAAAATTTTGCATGTGTTTTCTACTCCATACTCATCAGCACAAAAGAATGAAATGGCTGCCATCATTTGTGCTCTTGAGATGTTCTCCGCAGAATCTTTTAATCTTATTACTGACAGTTTTTATTGTGCTAATGCTATTCTCCAGCTGCAAGAAGCTATTGTGGTGCCATCTCGCTCTACTATTGCTAACTTGCTCTCCAGGGATAAGAGTCTTCTTCAATGTCGCTCGCACCCTATCTATGTGCTTCATGTTCGTTCTCACGTTTCTCGTGAAGGCCCTATCTTTCATGGCAATCATATTGCTGACTCTTCCCTCTACTCCCCAGCCTCATACATTTTCTATGTCACCCCCACGGAGGCGCATAACAGATTCCACCTTTCTGCGCGCTCCCTTAGGATGCTCTATGGCATCCCACGTGACGAGGCTAGAAAGATTGTAAAGCGCTGTACTGCGTGTGTTCCCTTCCGTCCACCCCCTCGTGATCAGGTCGTTAATCCCAAAGGGGAACATCCCAATGATCTTTGGCAAATGGACGTTACCCACTACCATACGTCTCTCCTCCATGTGTGTGTAGATACCGCCTCAGGGTTCATTATGGCCACCTTACAACCCCGAGAGACGACCTCAGCCGTTATTGCCCATCTCCTTGAATGCTTTGCCATCGCTGGCGTCCCTAAGGTCCTTAAGACCGATAATGGCCCTGCCTACACCTCTAACGGCTTTGCCACCTTCCTTGCCGCATTTGGCATACGCCATGTTACTGGGATCCCTTATAACCCCACCGAACAGGCCATTGTTGAGCGAGCACACCAGACCTTAAAAAACATGCTCAAAAAACAAAAAGGGGGAGTTGCGGGATGGCTGACACGTGCACAGCTAGCCCGCGCTGTCTATACCTTAAATTTTCTGCAATTCCAGGACGATGGCCTCACCCCAGCCATGAGGTTCTACGGGCACTGTAAAAGCATGAGCCCCCAAAGTCCCGAATGCAATAAAGCACCCCCTTGTCCAGTAGGAAGTAAAGTCTGGTGGAAAGACGACCAGGGAGAATGGCAGGGTCCCAAGGAGGTCATTGTGAGGGGGAAAGGGTATCTTTGTGTCTCCACAGGTGACAAAGAACTTGGAGTCTGGGTCCCCCTCCGAAGGATGAGAGAGGCACCGCCTGCCACAGAAGAGCAAGAGACGGCGCAGAGGAAAGAGGGGGAAGAGGAAATCTCGGAGGCGGCGAAAGATGCAGATGGATAGGATGCTGCAGCTCCTGACGCTAGTTCAGGCAGTTTCCCTGACGACTGGGATTCGCTTTAACGAGACTCTTCTAGCGCCCGCACGGTCGCAGCCGCCTACACATTGGGCCGTCACTCCCCATCTCCCAGTGTTTCAGCTAGTGACCTGGCACCATGAAGCAATTCCGCTCATAGTGACCGGGAATGCCACCCTCATTGTGGGGGGAGCAAGGGCCCTCTTGCCAGCTGCCCTGAAAAAATACAACACCACCCTGTCCTGGCATTCATGGACCATGCCCATATGCCTGTGGCTGAATGACACCACGTCGCACTCCACCCATGGCCCCGCGGATATTTGCTTTCCCTTGCAGACACAAATCGCAGATCAGGTACCGCACCCAGCAAAGCACCCTGGGACCTTACGGATCCACATGGCGGTCATCCCCCACACAGGCAAGGGGAACCACAGCGTAGTCGACCCGTCTCCCTTGCCGCCGTGCCACCCCACCCCGTGGGTTTTTAGCCCCATGCAGGCCTGCTCCACCGGCATCCACCGGCAGGGGCCTGCCAAGAATGGAACACAGATGGTATTCTGGGACGGTGGGCTGGTGCCCACGCTGGTGGCACCAGTGTCAGTTGCTCAGCCAGGAAGGGTGCAGACGCACTTGTGGAAGATCGGGCTGGCCCTGAACCGTACCGTGGTGGCCGTCGAGTTCGACTCCTCTATTGCTGACCTTTGGTCCCACCCCGACGAATATCATGCTTGGAAGCCGGTGTTTGACCCCGAGGTCTGCTGCCCCTCCGAGCAATCTGGCTTCGTGTATATGTGCTCCAATCTGACAGGGACAGTCCAGACAGGCCCCAACGCCATGTTTCTCCTATGCAGAGCTGGGAACCTGAGTATTACGGGCTCGGCAGAGGTAGGGTATAATGTGAGCTGCAACGAGCCGATTATCACCAATACTCTCAACAGCACGTGTGCCGAGTACTTTATCCTGCTCCTGCGAATTCCTCCGTACACTATTCACCCGGTGAGAGCTGCGCCATACGCTATCTCGCCCGCAGATGACTTGCTAGACAGAATCCTGCGCCAAAAGAGGGAAGGTCCTGGGTTTGGAGACGTGCTATCAGTAGTCAACTTGGCACTGAATATCCTAGAGGAAGTGCAGATTCAGAAGATGCAGAGGGAACTGAACTTTCTTGCGGAATCCCTACAAAAGTTCATGGTTCAGTCTGGGATTGCGTGGGAACACCAGGAACATATCGATAGAGTACTGTTTGAACAAGTACAGGCAGTCTTAGAAGTTGTTGAGGTGCTGACACATCAGCAGTCCCTCATGTTACGTTATATGAGAATGCCCTGCCATTATAGGTATTATCCTGTTTGTGTAACACCTGTTCCATATAACAATACCCTGTACAAAGAGCTCGAGGACCTATTGAAAACTGCCACTACAGTCACTAACTTTACCTCTGAGTTAGCAGCACTAGATTTGGTGATTAGAGCTATGGAGAATGCAACAATACAATTCCATGAGGACTGGGAGAAAAACTGTAATGATGCAAGGGATTGGTGGGACGGTTTGAACCTGCACCAGCTGCTCCAGTGGGTGTCCTTAGGGGGCATCATGTTGATTCTTGGGTTTCTTGTATGCTTATGCTTACCGTGCCTCATCTCATGTCTGTTTAGAGCTGTCCGTGAGTCCCTTGAGTCCATAAAGGCAGAACTCGCCCGCCACCATCATTAAAACAAAAAGGGGGAGTTGTGAGGGGTGCTCTGGACCTGGGCCCCCTGAGTGGATAGGAGACGCCCAAGAGTCTGGACCTGCTGACGCGGCCTTGCCACGCTGGCACTGGGGCGGCTCTACTGGACTGGGCTGGGCTCCGCCCTCAGGGAGGAACTGGGGAGGGGCTTACCCGGAATAGGAGGGCGAGCTCTGGGGGATATAAGGCACAACACGGAAGGGGTCGGGGGGACTTCTGGCTGACTATCATGTAATAAAGGTGCTCTTATCCACCTCCAGAGTTCTGCCTGATAATTTCTCCCCCTGATCCCCAAGGGGGGAGCCAGAGAAGTCTGAAGACCCCTGGGCAGGGTGAGTTGATGCAGTAATTAGGGCTCCACCCCTAACACTTCTGGATGTATTTTCCAGGTCAATTGGTTGTCCAATGAGATATTTCACATTATCTTCCATTTTTTTTTCATTCTTTTGGCTTATTTTGTAATTTCTTGGTTTCTCATAAAGTCGTTAGCTTCTGTCTGCTCCATTCTAGTTTTTAAAGAATTATTTTCTTCAGTGAGCTTTTGAACCTCCTTTTCCATTTGGATAATTCTGCTTTTTTTTTAAAGCATTCTTTTCCTCATTGAATTTTTGGACCTCTTTTTCCAATTGAGTTAGCCTATTTTAAAAGGTGTTATTATCTCTAGCATTGTTTTTTGAGTCTCCTTTAGCAAGACTTTCATGACTCGCTTCTCATGATTTTCTTGCATCACTCTCATTTCTCTTTTCAATTTTTCCCCCACCTCTCTTATTTGGTTTTCAAAATCCTTTTTGAGCTCTTCCATGGTCTGAGGTTATTGCATATTTATTTTGAAGGTTTTGGAAGTTTTGACTTCCTCTGATGGTATGCATTGTTCTTTCACATCTGAAAAGATGGAAGAAAATACCTGTTCATCAGAAACTAACCTACTCTAGTCTTATTTTTTCCCTTTTTTGAGCATTTCCCCAGGCAGTTATTTGACTTTTGAGTCCTTTGTCAAGATTGGGGTATACTCTGGGGACCTATAAGCTCTCAGTTTCTTCAAGGTGGCACAATCAAGGGAAAGGTGTTTACTCTTCTTCTGACATGCACACTGGTCTGGGAGAAACCAAAACCTTTTCTGCCCAGAATCTGCGAGTTGTATTATTGCCTCTCTACTACTACCTCTAACTTGCCCCTCCAGCACTCCTCCTTACCCCAGGACCTTGCTCAGGGCTGAGATTCTGATCAGCCGCTCAATTCCCCTAGGGGCTTTAGGAGGAGGGCAAGGCTGCCACTGAGGGCTGAGGTTCAGGTCAGCTGCTCAGTTCTGCCAGAGGGTTTAAGCTGAGTTGCCTGGACAATGGACACAGGCTGCTTACTTGTAGCTACCCCCCATCTGTTGCTGCTGCTACTGCCTGAGGCCAGTGCTGGAGGAATCCTGTTCCCCTCTTGCCCCCCCACCCCCGACCTTTGGAGCTTTCTTTGTCTCTTGTGGGTTGAATACTTTGGGACTCTCCCTGCTGGGCATTCTGACCCAGAAGTCTGTTCAGGTCCTATTCCTCCCAGTGCCACATGGCCAGGGCTGGGCTCTGTTCTGCTCAGCGTCCTGTGAGAGAGACCTTTCCTGTTGGCCTTCCAGGTTACCTTTGGCTGGAAAACTGTTTCACTCTGTTGTTCTGTAGCTTCTGCTGTTCTAGAATTTGTTGAGAGTCATCTTTTACAGGTATTTTGTGGACTGTGAGGGAAGTGCTAGAGTATATGTGTCTTTCTACTCCACCATCTTCGCTCCACCCCCTGAAAGTATTTTATGGATGGTGGGGGAAGAACTAGAGTATGTGTGTCTTTCTACTAAGCTTTCTTGCCTCTGCCCCTTATATGAACATAATTACAAAACACTTTTCACACAAATATAATTAAATCTAAACATTTTGAATAATATCAATTGCTCATGTGTTGGCCAAGTCAATCTAAGAAAAATCACAGTTCTGCCCAAACTGATTTACCCGTTCATTTCCCTACCACTCAAACTACCAAAAAATTATTTGATAGAGGTAGAAAAAAATAGTAACAAAATTGATCTGGAAGAACAAAAGATCAAGAATATCAAGGGAATGAATAAAAAATACAAAGAAAAGTGGCACAGCAACATCAGATTTCAAACTATATAGAGAGCAGCAATAATCAAAACTATCTGATACAGGCTCAGAAATAGCATGGTGGATCACTGTATAGATTAGGTACATGAAAATGACAGTCAATCACCATTGTAACCTTGTGTGTGATAAAAAAAAAGAGCCCAGCTTTTGGGATAAGAACTCTCTTTTTTTATAAAACCTGCTAGGAAACAAAAACTAGGCAAAGATCAATATCTCACCTCATTTCTCAAAATGAGGTAGAAGTGCACACATAAAATGCACAAATAAAGCGTCATTCCATAAGCAAAATAGATGAGCTAGGAATAATTTACCTGTCAGATCTATGGGGATGGGAAGAATTCATGACCAAACAAGGGTTAGAGGTCACAATAAAATGTAAAACTGAAAATTTTGATTATATTTTTAAAAATACATTAAAATGGAAATTTGTACAAACAAAATCAATGGAACCAAGATTAGAAGGAAAGCAGACAGCTGGGAAACAAACTTTATAGTAAGTACCTCTGACAAAGGCCTCATTTTTCAAATATATGGAGAACTGAGTCAAATTCATAAGAATACAAGCCATTCCCCAGCTGATATATGGTCAAAGAATATGAACAAGGAGTTTTCAGATGAATAAGCCAAAATTATCTACAGGCATAGGAAGAAGTATCCTAAATCACTTCTGGTTAGAGAAAGAGAAATTAAAACAACTCTAAGGTACCACTTCATGCTTGTCAAATTGGCTAATATAACAAAAAAGGAAAAAGATAAATGATGGAGCAGATGTGGAAAAAAAAATAGGATGTTAATTCATTGTTGGTGGAGTTATGAATAGTCAGCCAAAAAGGGCAACCTAAGTATGCGTCCACTTTTATCCGGAAATACCAGTACTAGTTCTGAATCCCCAAAAAAGATCATTAAAAAAGGGAAAAGAACTACATGTGCAAAAATACTTATAGCAACCTTTTTCAAGGTGGCAAAATATTGGAAAATGGCAGAATTCTCATCAATTGGGTAGTGGCCTTATAAACGGTGTTATAGGAATGTAATGAAATAATAGTGTGTGACAAGAAATTAGGAAAAGGTAGACTTTAGAAAAATCTGGAAAGACTTGTATGAACTAATGCGAAGTGAGAGGAGAAGAACCATGAAAACTTTGTGCATTGTATCAGCAATGTTGTGTGATGACCAACTATGAATGATTCAGCTTTACTCAGTACCACAATAATCCCAGGCCACTATAAAGGACTCAATAAAGAAATGCTATCCACATCCAGAAAAAGAACTCTTCATACAGACTGAAGCATATTTTTTCCATGTACTTCATGTGTGTGTGTGTGTGTGTGTGTGTGTGTGTGTGTGTATGTGTGTGTTTCTTTTTGACCTACTTCTGTTTTTACAATTATGACCAATATGGAAATACATTTTGCATGATAACAGATGTATAATATATATCAAATTGTTTACCATTTTCAGACTAAGGCAGTGCAGGGAGGGAGGGAAAAAAAATTTGGCACTCAAAATCTAGTAGAAATGAATGCTTTAAAGACATGTAATTGAGAAAAATAAAACACCATTAAAATTAAAATTAAAATGGGGAATTGGGACAAAAAGCAAAAAGAAGTTTAGCTTTGTTGGCTGGGAAGGGTCAGAGCACTTGTATTACTTCTAATGCCAGTAAGAATGTTTAAAGTGTAAATTCTGTATTTTTAGCAAAACAAAGACTTGTGGAAATCCTAGAAACAGACATTAGAAGACAACAAATTTCTAGGTAATATTGTCTCTCATACTCTGGAGAAAGAGTGGATATAATCTTGGGGACTACATTCTCACGGATTTTGGAAAGTATCATTGCTCTTACTTAAGAGGACAAAGGTTATTCAAGAATTTAGACTATGATAAAAGAACTAGGGAGGTCAACTTCTTAACTCATTATGACTCATTTTGAACCCAAATTTCTGATATATCACAATATCCATTAATTAGGCACCTTTCTCAAATGTTACACTGTCATACAGGATGGTTCACTGAAGACAATTTCCCTGGAATTCAGTGACAAGGAAAGAGTAATAGTTTATAAATGAAGCAACAGTATAAACTAGTTTATACTACCTTCAGTAAGATGGAAAAAGGATCTATTTACTTAACTGAAGTTCACTGCTAAATACATTACCCTACATTTGTATTTTTGATGTCTCATGGGCATATTTGGAGCCACACTGACACCATCATTCTGCTCTCCCTAATGGTTCTAAAATAATCATTTCTATTTAATCACTACCACATTGAGTAGGGGTTTGATTTTATTTTGGCATATGTGTTTTTGATTGGTAATGTCTTCAGTTGCTCAGTTTTTTCCTGTGTAGTATTTCACATTTCAGTTCAGAAGTAATAATATAAAAATATTTTTCACATCACTAAAGCAAGAATTTAAAGAATAAAATCATTATTAAGCATTATATTTTATTTGGGAATAAAACAACACAGAATCAAAACAACACAGAATCATTTTGAATAAATTAAGACACATCTCACAATCTTTAATAAAATAAACCTACATTAAAAATAGGCTAGATGAGTTTTGAAAAAATAAATTTCTGGCTGTTTGACTTATTTCTATGTTTTTCATGTTATCAATCATTTGGACAGAAATATGAAATCATAATATTCAAGGAGTTAATGAAGATGTGATTTGACACTTAGGATATAAACTTTACCTTTCAGTAAAATTAGCAAGATATTAAATAAGCGCTTGAGAATAAACAGGGGTTCATCAAAATGGTGTTTTTAACACCAGAGAGAAAGATTTAAGTATCTATAAATTATCTTCTCTTGATTTTTTTATCACAATTTTTGTTACACTATAATGAAGGGGTATAACTTGAGTGTATAACCCAGAAGTTAATAAACAAGAATTAGGATGGGGATAATAATAGGCTTGAGGAAAATAAAATTGGACATCTCTCAACATTGCTTGAAGGAGATATCTTAGTATAAAAAGTGTGAAACCTATGATTATGTGAGATTTATTTTTTTAATTAATTAGTTTTATTTATTTTCAGTGTTCCACAATCACTACAGTATAGCTAAGATTATTTTTCCATCCCTTGCTCCTCCCTCTCCGAAACAGCATGCAATTTTGTATAGGTTCTACACATACATTACTCTTAAACACATTTTCACTACAGTCATGCTATGTTGAAGAATTAAAGTGAGTTGGAAAAATCATCTACCAAACTAAAACTCAACACACACACACACACACACACACACACACACACACACACACAAATAATCTGCTACATTCTGCAATTGAATTCCATAGTTCTTTCTCTGGAAGTGGAAGTCATTTTGCCCTAGAAGACCACTGAGAATTTTTTTAAGTCCTTGCATGGCAATGAAATCATAAGTCTACCAGAAAAAATTCTCGCACACTGTGGTCATTGCTGTGCACAAAGTTCTCCTGGTTCTACTCCTTTGACTCAGCGTCAGATCATATAAGTCTTTCCAGGCCTCTCTGAAGTTCTTCCTGTTCATCATTTCCTTCAGCACAATAGTATTCCATTGCATTCATATAGTATAATTTATTCAGCCATTTCCCGATGGATTGGCATGCTTTTGATTTCCAGTTTTTGGCACCACAAAGAGTGTTGCTATAAATATTTGGTACATGTTGGACCCTTTCCCATTTTTATGATCTCTTCGGAATATAGTACTAGAAGAGCTATTGCTGAGTCAAAGGAAATGCACAATTTTTTAGCGCTTTGAGCATAGTTCCAAATTGCTCTCCAGAATGGTTGGATCAGCTCACAACTCCACCAGCAGTGTATTAGTGTTCCAACTCTCCCACATTCTCTCCAAGATTTACATCTCCCTGTTCTGTTATGTTTGCCAATCTGATAGGTGTGATGTGGTACCTCAGAGTTGTTTTGATTTGAATCTCTCTAATCAAAAAGTGATTTAGAGTATTTTTTCATATGACTAGAGATATCTTTAATTTCTTCCTTTGAAAACTACCTGTTCATACCCTTTGACCATTAATCAATTGGGGAATGACTTGCATTTACTTACATTTGACTCAATTCTCTATATATTCTAGAAATGAGGCTTTTATCCCTGACTTTAGCTGTAAAAATTCTTTACCAGTTTTCTACATCCCTCTGAATTATGGTCGCCTTGTGTTTGGTTGTACTAAAAATTTTCATTATAATGTAATCAAAATTATTCTTCTTGCACTTCATAATGCTTTCTATCTCTTCAGTCAAAAATTCTTCCCTTCTCCATCAATTTGACAAATACACTTTTCCTTGCTCCAACAATTTGTCCATAGTATCAACCTTTATACCTAGATCGTATACCCATTTAGATTTTATTCTTGTGTACGATGTCAGGCATTGGTCTATGCCTTGTTTCCACCACAATATTATCCAGTTTTCCAAGCAATTTTTGTTGAACAGTGAGTTCTTATCCCAGAAACTGGGGTCCATGGGTTTATCAAAGAGTAGATTGATGTATTCATTGTCTACTGTGTCTTGAGTATCTAGCATATTACACTTCTCTACCCTTCTGTTTCTTAGCCAGTACCAAGTGGCTTTGATAATTGTTGCTTTATAATATGATTTGAGATCTGGTAGTGCTAGGTCACCTTCTCTACCATTTTTTCATTTTTCCCCTTCATATTCTGGAGATTTTATTCTGCCAGATGAATTTTGATACTATTTTTTCCAGCTCTAGAAAATAATTATTTTATAGTTCAATTGGTATGGCAGCAAATAAGTAAATTAATTGATATGGAATTGTCATTTTTATTATATTGGCTTGGCCTACCCAAGAGCAACTGATGCTTTTTCACTTACATAGATCTGACTTTGTTTGTGTCAAAAGTGTAGTTGTGATCAGATAGTCTCTGGATTTGTTTTGGCAGGTAAACCCCCAAATATTTTATAGTGTCTACCATAGCTTTCAATGGGATTTCTCTTTCTGTCTCTTGCTGTTGGGCTTTGTTGTCAATATGTAGAAATGCAGAAGATACGTGTGGGTTTATTTTTTAAACTGCAACTTTGCCAAAGTTGTTAATTGTTTCAAGTAGTTTTTTACTTGGACCTGTAGGGTTTTCTAAGTATATAATCATATTATCTGCAAAGAGTGGGAACTTAGTTTCTTCTTTGCCTGTTCTAATTCTTTCAATTTATTTATCTTGTCTAATTGCTATAGCTAACATTTCTAGTACCATATTGAATAATAGTACTGATAATGGACATCCTTATTTCACCCTTGATCTTATTGGAAATGCATCTAGCTTATCACCATTGTATATAATGCTTGCAGAAGGTTTTACGTAGATACTGCTTATTATTTTGTGGAAAGTTCCCTTTATTCCTGTGGTCTCCAATGTTTTTAATAGGAATGGGTGTAGTATTTTGTCAAAAGCTTTTTCTACATCTATTGAGACAATCATATGGTTTCTGTTAGTTTTGTTGTTAATATGGTCAATAATGCTAGTAGTTTTCCCAATATTGAACCAGCCATGCATTCCTGGTATCAGTCCTACATGATCATAATGTATTATTCTCGTGATAAGTTTCTGTATTCATTTTGCTAAAATCTTATTTAAAATTTTTGCATCTATATTCATTAGAAAAAATTGGTCTATAATTTTCTTTCTCTGTTTTGTCTCTTACTGGTTTATGTTTCAAATCCATATGTGTACCATAAAAAGAATTTGAGAGGACTTCTTTCCCAGTTTTCAAAAACGGTCTATACGGTGTTGGAATTAACTGTTTTATAATTGTTTGATAGAAGTCACTTGTAAATCCATCTGACCCTGGGTTGTTTTTTTTTTTTTTTCCTAGGAGTTCATTGATGGCTTGTTCAATTTCTTTTCTGAGATGGGGTTGTTTAAGTAGTTTTCCTCTTCTGTTAATATGGGCAATTTGTATTTTTTAAAATACTCATCCATCTCATTTAGATTGTCTAATTCATGGGCATAAAGTTGGGCAAAGTAATTTCTAATTATTGTTTTAATTTCCTCCTCATTGGAGGTGAGTTTACCCCTTTCATTTTTGATATTAGTAATTTTGTTTTCTTCTTTCTTTTTTTAATCAGATTGACCTAAGTTTTATCAATTTTATTAGCTTTTTCATAAAACCAACTATTGGTTTATTGATTAACTCAATAGTTTTTTTTAATTTCAATTTTATTAATTTCTCCTTTCATTTTCAGTATTTCTAATTTGCTTTTTACTTGAGGATTTTCAGTTTCTTCTTTTTCTAGTTTTTTCAGCTGCATGCCCAAGTCATTGATCTCCTCTTTCTCTATTTTATTCATGTAGGCATTCAAAGATATAAACTTCCCCTAAGAACTGCTTTTTCAGTATCCCATAAGAATTGGTAGGTTTTCTTTTCATTATCATTATCTTCAATGAAGTTGTTGATTGTTTCTATGATTTGTTATTTACACTCCTTTTTTAGGATTAGATTATTTAGTTTCCAATTAATTTTTCCTCTATCTTTCCATGGCCTTTATTACATATAATTTTTATTGCATTATGATCTGAGAAGGATGCCTTGACTATCTTTGCCTTTCTGCACTGGATTGTGAGGGTTTTATGCCCTAGAACATGATCAGTTTTTGCATATGTGCCATGTACTGCTAAGAAAAGGTATATTCCTTTCTATTTCCATTCAATTTTCTCCTATATAGCTATCATATCTTCCTTATCTAAAGTTTTATTTACCTCCTTACCCTCTTTCTTGTTTATTTTGAAGTAAGATTTATCAAGTTCAGAGAAAGGTAGGTTGAGGTCCCCCACTAGTATAGTTTTGCTGTCCATTTCTTCCTTCAACTCCCCCAACTTCTCCTCTAAGAATCTGGATGCTATACCACTTGGAGCATACATATTTATTTATTTATTTATTCATTTATCTATCTATCTATCTATCTATCTATCTATCTATCTATCTATCTATCTATCTATCTATCCATTTATTTATTTATTTATTCATTCATTCATTCATCCATTTATTTATTCATTCATTCATTCGTTCATTCATTCATTTATTTATTTATCTACCTACCTATCTATCTATCTATCTATCTATCTATCTATCTATCTATCTATCTATCTATCTATCTATTTATTTATTTATTTGCTTTTTTGGGTTTCCAATTGAGAAGTTTATTTAAACAGATCAAATAAAACAGGTGACTCCGTGTTTCTGCACTTAGAAGAAGGTGTTGGGCCTCTTGGTAGTAAAGCGTGGTTTGTGTTGACGACACAGAACTCTGTGGGGCAGAGGGAACTTGATTTTGGAGTCGTGAAACTGCTTGACTGCAGGCCTGCGGCACTTGCTGGCGGGGATTTCTTCCACTTTCATGATCTGGATCGAGTGGGCCCGGGCACGATGACGGGCTCCCATATTTTGGTAACACTGAGTGACGGCACCAACAGTGGTCAGGTCCCTGTACTCCCTGTACATGTTGTGGGTCCCACTCCTGGAATCATAGCGCAGCCAGATGCCAAAATTTTTCACCCTAAGAGGGGACTTTTCAAAGACCTGTCCACAGTATACGATTTCTCCAGAAGACTTCTTCATCTTTTTCAACTGGGAAATGAAGTACCAGAACCGGGACTTTGCCACAACATGGTTAGGAGCAAAGATCCGCATGCAATAAAGAGGTGGCACAGGACTCTTGGGAGTAGGCAGGCAGCGGCCAACTACCTTATGCTCTCTCAGGGTGCCCGAGGCCTTCATGGTGCTGCCACCTCACTTCCCGCCAACCCGCAAAAGCGAACATACATATTTAGTAATGATGTTGATTCATTGTCTATTGTGCCTTTTATCAGCATATAGTTTCCTTCCTTGTCTTTTTGATTAAATCTATTTCTGCTTGTTTTGTCTGAGATTAGGATTGCTACCCCTGCTTTTCTTACATCATCTGAGGTACAATATATTCTGCTCCAAACTTTTACCTTTACCCTGTGTGTATGCCCCCATTGCAAATGTGTTTCTTGTAAACAACATATTGTTGAATTATAACTTTTAATCCATTCTGCTATCCATCTCAGTTTTATGGAAGAGTTCATTGCATTCACATTCACAGTCATGATTACAATCTGTGTCTTTCCCTCCATCCTCTTTCCCACCATATGTGCTTTTAGTTCTCTAGTGTCTCTTCCCCTCCTCACTAAAATTTTTACTTTTCACCACCACCTCCCACAGTCTTCCCTTCCTTCTTTCATCCCACCTCTCTTTTCCTCCCCTTTACCCTTACTACTTCTTCCCTCCCTTTTACCTTCCCCTCCCCTTTTTTCCCCTTCCCCTCCTACTGCCTACAGAGCTAGTTAGATTTATATACTTAATTAAGTTTATTTTTCCCTCTTTGAACCAAATCAGATGAGAGCATCTCTCAAACAATGCTCATCTCTCTCCCGTATTTCTCTCTACTGTAATTTTGTACTTTTTCCTGTCATGTAATTTACCATTTTCTGCTTCCTCCTTTTCACATCTGTTACAATTCCTTTGCACACTTAAATCATATTTTTATAATCAAATCATTTACTTTATACCTGTTCCCTCCATGTATATTCCTTTTATATTTCAAAACAGATGTACAATTGTCAAGATTAACAAATATCATTTTCCCTTATAGGGAGGTAAACAGTTTGCCCAAATTGAATAACAAGTTTTTCTTTTCCCCTGTTTACCTTTTTATGCCTCTCTTGAGACCTGTATTTGAAGATCAAATTTTCTATTGAGTTCTGGCCTTTTTGTCAGGAAGGTCTGGAAATCCCTTATTTCATTAAATGTCCATCTCTTTGCCTGAAATGTTATGTTGAACTTTGCTGAGTAATTGATCCTTGATTGTAATCCCAGCTCCTTTTTCTTACAGAATATCATATTCCAATTCCTTCTATCTTTTAATGTAGAAGCTTCAAGTTTCTGTGTGATCCTGACTGTAACTACTCGATATTTGAACGGTTTCTTTCTGGCTTCCTGTAATATTTTCTCCTTCAGTTGATAGTTCTGGCATTTGGCAACTACATTTCTTGGGGATTTTAGTTTAGGATCCCTTTTGGGAGTTGAAAGATGGATTCTTTCAATGACTATTTTGCCCTCTGCATCTAACACTTCTGGGCAGTTTTCCTAGTTGATTTCTTTGAAGAGATTTTCCAGACTTTTTTTCATCGTGACTTTCTGGTAGGCCAATAATTCTTAATTTTTCTCTCCTGGATCTATTTTCCAGGTCAATTGTTTTTCCAATTAGATATTTTACATTTTCTTGTGTCTTTGCATTTTTTATATTTTGTTTGACTAATTCTTGATGTCTCATATAGTCTCTAATTTCTACTTGCCCAATTCTAATTTTTATCAAATTATTTTCTTCAGTTAACCTTTCCATCTCCTCTTCCATCTGTCTAATTATTCCTTTTAAGGAATTATTTTCTCCAATTAGTTTTTGTACTTCTTTTTCCATTTGTCCAATTTACCCAGTTAGGTTTTGTGCTTCCTTTTCCATTTGTTCAATTTTCCTTTTTAAAGAGATGTTCTCTTCATCGAATTCTTTTTTCATACTTTTAAAATCATGGGCCAGTTTTTCTTCTGTTTCCTTCTTCAGTTGTTCCATGAGAGTTGTTTGTGCATTCGAGCCATTCATGGTCCCTTCTGAAGATTGAGATGAGACTACAGTCTCAATTCCGACCTCTTTGGTATTCTTCTTTTGGTCCTTGTCCCTGTCGAAAGATTTTATGTTTTTCTTGCCCTTGCTTTGCTTTTTCCTGCTCATGATGGTGATTTTTGTTGTGACTTCTGGCTCTTTCAGTTATAAACTGCCAAACTTGGTGTTGAACTAACTAGTGTGATAAAGCTAAGGGCAGGTGCTTTTTTACCTTTTTGTTTTGTGTTTCCCCAATCAGCCCTGGAGTTTGCTTGTTAAGTGTGGGGGAGGGATGGTCTGGTCACGGGAGACCTTCTCAGCCGAGCTGAGGCAAAGGCAAGGTCAGAAGTTGGTGATCACTGCTGCCCTATTGTCTTCCTGTTTTCCCTGGAGGGGTGAGGCAAGCCTCTGTCCTAGTTCGAGTTGCTACCTCCCCTGGGGCTCCTCTCCTAATGCTGAGGCATTCCTGGTTTCTAAGATGAGTTACCACCACCCTGGGGCCCCTCTCTTTCCAGTTTGCCTCTGCCACAATAAGATGGTTCCCCCTTAGCTATTTTCCTAGGCTCAAGTGTTATAAGACCATCTGCCCCTTCTCTCTTCCCACTGATCCAGGATTTATCTGGGGAAATATTTTATGGTTGTTTCAAGGTCAACAAAGTGGAAGGAGAGAGCATTTACCCATCACTCTTCCATTTTGGCTCCCCAAAATTCAAGTAGGTGACTTATAGACGTTTAATCTGAGGGCTGAAAGTCTCAGAAACTGCTGTGGCTGATATCTGGGGCTCGGTGGCTGTGACTGGCTCGGCTCCACTAGTCTCTCACCCTGGTCTGCCACCCTGCAGTTCCGCCTGCTGCTGTCTCAAGCCTCCCTGAGGCTTTCCTACTTTGCTGTGTTGGACATGCTGTGCTGTGCTGTGTGCTGTGAACTCAACCTCGTAGAACAGATCCTTCCTGTTGACCTTCTAGTCTGTCTTGTGCTGTGAATCTACCACAGTCTGTCTCCTCTTGGATTCTACACCTCCAAAATTTGGTCAGATTCTCTTTTTAGAGGTATCTGAAGGAGTTTTTCTAAGAGCTTAGGTGAGTCGTTGCTCTCACTCTATCATCTTGACTTCGACTCAATTATGTGAGATTTCTTAAAGAGAATATCAGATTGGTTGTCCTTCTTTCTTGAAGAGAACCAAAATGACATCACCATGATAAAGTGAAATTTCAATGTGCATGACTGTGAACGATCAGACCAATAGGAGTTTGAAATGCTTTACCACAGATTGGGCACAGATAGTCCGTGTGAACATTTGGGATGATTTCATCAAATTTGTACATCCTTCATTTTCTTTGTGCTGTCTCAATTCTGCTTTGATCAGAGAACATAGAACCTTTGCTGATGTGGGCACCATGCTGAGCAGTCTTGTGCCAGTGTTTTCCATATCACACAGTCAAATCCAAAGTTCTTGAGAGAGACCTTGAGAGTGTCCTTGTATCACATCTTTTGACCACCATGTGATCACTTGCCCCATGCAAGTTCTCCATAAAACAACCTTTTTGGCAAGCATACATTTTGCATTTGCACAACATAGCCAGCCATAGGAGCTGTGCTCTCTGAAGCATAGTTTGACTTCTTGGAAGTTCAGCTAGAGCAAGGACTTCAGAGTCTGATATCTTATCTCGCCAGATGATCTTCAGAATCTTCCTAAGACAATTCAAATGGAAGTGATTCAGTTTCCTTGCCTGGCACTGGCAGATTGCCCATGTTTCACAGGCATACAACGATGAGTTCATCATAATGGCTCCGTAGACTTTCAGTTTGGTAGACAGTTTACTACCTATTCTCTCCCAGTTTTTTTCTTTGGAACCTCCCAAACGCTGAGCTAGCTCTGGCAATGTATGTCAATCTCATTGTCAGTGTGTACATCCTTGGAAAGTACGCTACCAAGGTAAGTGAAGTTATACACAGCATTCAAAACTTCTCCATTTCTTGTAGCTGATGGTTACATGAATGGATAATGTGGTGGTTGACGGAGCACCTGTGTTTTCTTGGTGTTAATTATTAGGCCAAAATTAGCACAAGCAGCAGAGAATTTATCCATACTTTGTTGCATCTGAGCTTCAGAGTTGAATTGAGTGCAAAATCATTTGCAAGCAGAAAATCATACACCAACACTCTCTCTACTTTGGTGTTGGCTTGTAACCTTTTCAAATTGAAGAAGTTACTATCAGTACAGCAGTTGACCTTGATGCCATGTTCATCTTCATTGAAAGCATTTGACAGCATGACTGAAAACATTATGCTTAAAAGCATGGGAGCAAGTAAACAGTAGTGTTTCATTCCATTGGTGACTGGGAAGGCACGACAGCATTGTCCACTATCCAGAATCCATGGCAAACATGCCATCATGAAACTGATGTACAATGCAGATGAACTTCCCTGAGCAACCAAATTTTGACACAATTTTCCATAAGCCCTCATGACTAACAGTGTCAAAAAACCTAGGACAGATCTACAAACATTGTGTACAGACCTCTCTTCTGCAAGCATACTTTTAATTAATTGGAGATATCACTGAACCACAGAATGCCAGAGCTAGAAGGGACCTCAGAAAGCACTTAGTTTAATTTTACCCTTCACAATAATTCTTTCTACAAAACTCTGGACATCGAGTCTTTCCTTAAAGTTCTCAAGAGAAGGTGAGCTCACTTTCTGCTGATAATCCTCTTCTGCTTTGTGGTTTTTTGAACACAAATGACTGAAGAGGGACCATTAAGATAGACCTTTACAGCATACTATCTACCTTAGAAGTTTAGTAATTATGACTAGTTAAAAGTAATGAGGATGTTTGGTTTAGGGTAGAGAAGAATGAAGTGACCAAGAGAACTTGACTCAAAACCTCAAGGTTCTGGCTTGTTTATTCTTCTGAGCATAGTTGATCAGATATTGATTATGGCACATTATTTCTGAAAGTGGCTACCTTAGGAGTTTAGAATTCCCTGGGTTCCTCAGTTAGTCCAAGTGGTACTGACAGAAGTTGTTCCTGAAACTTCTATAACACTTATTGAAGGAGATAACTATCAAAAGGGATATGAGGCCAAAGAAAAATTATGGATTTTGAGGGAATTACTTAGTTCAGAAAATAGGTGAAGGTGAAATGGCAATTCACTGGTCCAAAATTTCTTATGATTCCTTTGTTTAAGTATCCATGCAATGACAAAGTATATAAGAAACTATTGTTACTTACATTGTGTTTGATGAGTTTTTTCAATGAGTTCTTCCGTGTAATTTATTTTTTAAATATTATTTAGGTATGTAGGCAATAAGCAGCAGCCTTATACTTGATCAACATTATTTATTGAACATCTTTCTATTCTATTTGTGGGGAAAAGTCAGGACATGAGTACAACCTATGTTGTACTCTTAACACTTAATACGTGAGCTTTACTGGGGATCTGGATGGATCTGTAAAGAGCTAGAGATAATGAGAGTCTGAAGGTTTTATTTAGAGTTCAGATGGAGCATGTCAGAATGTAGATTTTTCCCCATCTTTTTCTCAATTTCACATTTTAAGGTAGTGTGGTCAATTCCACTCCAGTAACGATTTCCTCCTCTTTATAAGAAAGAAACCCAGAATAGATATGTCCCTAGTTAGTTCCTCAAATTTTAAATGGATGAAGTTCTTACTAATGCAACTTAAAAATTATAAGCTACTCTAATTAACACATAGAGAGAGTATTTAAGTTAAACCCACACAATTCTCTATACTATGATACTTTTGTGATATAGTTCCCAAATTTCTCATCTGTTTCCTGTTTCTGTGCATATGACCTAAGGTATACTCCTATGATGCATGCCTGTCTGATTTGATCCATTTGTATATTCACTCAAATGATCTCTAATGTCCTCTTTTCTAGCTCCTAGACTTTTCACAAAGGCATACATCTTGCTACTCATTCTGTCCAGCGCCCTTTTACATGACTGCTTTCATTTTGAATAAGATATATTCTTAGAGAGCAATATTTCAGCCATAGATCTCAACTCATGAAGTCTTAATCATAATTATGAGGTCAATTTTGTATCCTTTTCTAGTTTGCATTTATGTTTTCAACCAGTTTGGGGACATTTTTCCTTTATTGCCAAAGGAAGTAATGAAATGTAATTGTATTTATCAAAAATAACCTGTCTGCACATTGAACTAGGATTTGTTTTTTTGTTTTGGCTTCAAATCACTTTCTGAAATAGAATCACATTCCATAGGCCAATTAATGTCTGTGGCTTTAGATTTTTATTCTCTTGACAACAGAAATATGTAAAGAACAATTAAAAAATTTAACATAAGTGTGAGAAGTAGTATGGCTTAATGACGGTGTATCTTGAAATTAGAAAGACTTATTAAGAATACTGCCAAGTTCTTTTGACCACACTTCTTCTGTGACATGGGCATTTCAGTTAGTTTTTTAGAAAACTCAGGAAGTTCACAAGAGTTTTCTCATTGACGTTTCCTTAAACCTATTAAATCATAAGATCAGACACCTCCCAAAAATAAGGAGAGACACATGTCATTGGATATATATGGACATATGTCTATATCACACATGTTTGGATCTTTGAACTAATTCGTCTATAGATGGTCAAAAGTGTTTGAAGGTTAAGTAATCCGTTAATCCATTGCCCACCTTTTAAAGCAGCTCTGATTTTTCTTTTTCTTTACCTGGAATTCAACAATTTATGAATTCATTCTTCATTTGAATAAAACAGCACTAGTCTGCCCTTCTCTACTTTCAAATTTCGATATTTTTCAATACTTACCTCACAAGTTTATTGTGAAAAAAAACAAACCTGTAGCACTCTTGTGAAGTAACAGGAAAAAAATAGTTCAGTTCAAAACAACTCACCAGTATCTGAAAACAACAAAAAACAATGTAGAGATTAGACTTGCAAGGAAAATAAACCGAGTGAAGAAAAATCATACAATTAATTTAAAGAGTTTTCCCTGAAAATAAACAAATAAATAGAGGGGAATACCATGGTACTTAACTTTCAAACTCCTCATTAGGCTCCATTGATTTTTTGGTGCTATACTATAGTTATCTTGAATAAAACTGAAAGGAAAGTTAAATTTTATTCATGTGTTATTAATGTTTGCGTCTTAATATTTTCAGTCTCTCAATAAAAGCAAAAGTAACTACAAATAGCCACTGCCTGAAACTGGATTCTTGACTAACAATGTTGCTTCAACATGTAATGAATTGGTTCATTCTAAAGTTGTCAAGACTGTTGATGACAAGAGACTTTGTATTTTTAGGCAGCACATCTTTTGGTGCATATGAAAACAAGTTTTTTTGTATGTTAGCTATATTCTCACATTTTGTACTGTTGCTCTTCCCATTTTTAGGTCAATGTATAATTCATGGAAATACTGTAGAAGTTTACAATCTCATTAGAGGAAGTAGTCTGGGGTACCACTAGTAACATGTCATTCACTTCTATGGAAGGCTGGGTCAAACTGCAAGAAGAAGTATGGTTTAGTATAATCAAGTTTTGCAGTTGCAGCTTGGTTAGAGCAACTCTAACAATTATTTGGAGTACTGAATATTGCTCCTACATTCCTTCCATGGAACCAGTTATATGCCTCCATCACCTGCTGGTGAGTGCTGAACACAAGTGTGAGGTCATTGACATAATTAAATTTCTTTGAAACATATTGCCGAAATGTATATTCAGCACCTCAAGGAGAAATGCTCTAATAACAATAGTCATCTGAATCTGACCACAGCAAGTTTCACATTAGACCCTTATGAGGAAGTTTTTGTAGGTGATCAAGTGCTCTGATATCCAGTGTATCTATGGATGGCGAGAAACTACCATATAGATGGAAAATCTCACCATCCACCAAGGCAATTAGAGGAAGATTATCAAAAAGGTCTGTAAAATATTTCCAAACATTTGCATTTCTCTGTTTCCTTAAATACTCATCATAGAAACCATATACTTGTGTGATTTGTATATGCTCATAATTCTCTCAAAGAATAATGATACCTTTATGGTAAGGAATCTTAAGAGCTATAAGCAGTGTTACTGTTTATGCTGAAGAATATTCTCTATCAGTATAATCACTCATAAACATGCACTTTGTGTCTGGTGATTGGCCACCATTTCACTCAATTCACTAGTCCAGATCCTTGGTGAAGACTTTCTCATCCATGATGCAGCTGCCTCCATTGCCCCTGGGCCCTACCAGCACCTACTCATCACCCCACCCCACTCCCCCACCGCACACACTCACACAACTTTCACCTTCTCATGTGGGGCCTGTGGGTGGCAGCCTAGGTTGTTCCTCGAGATTGGCTTTTTGTCCACTGACTCTCCGTGGCTCCTGGGAACTACTAGCAGCAACTCTTCCTTTAATTCTATCTCCAGAGCTCAGCTTCTCTGTACTGTATTGCCCCTATTTTACTTTAAAGTTAATCAGAGTAATGTTACATGATTAGGTTAAATTCATGCAAATTATTTAAAGTATATCTGTAATGAATCAAAATTTAACAGCTAAAGATGTATTACCTATGCTCAATGATCACTGAATACATTTTTTAAAATTTTTATTTATTTTTAAAATGTTATTTTCATTTTCAAATTATGTTGCGTTTTTCACTCTCTGCCCTTTAAAACGAAGTGGAAAGAAATGTGATAACTATGAACTCATGAGAAACATTTTCATATTATCCACTTTGAGAAGGAAAAACAAAAAAGAATATTTAAATCTGGACATCAGCTTTCTTTTTGGAAGTAGATGACATTTTTCACCATAGGCCCTTTGCAATTGTCATTGATCATTATTTTGATCAGAGTTGTAGTCTTTTACAGTTGGTTATTATTATTATTACTATATTGCTATTATTGTGTAAAATGTTTTGCTAGTTAGAATCCCTGCACTTTGCATCAGTTCATACAAGTATTTCCAGGGTTTTAATGAAGTCAAGTCCACAATTTTTTATAGAAAAATATTATTTTGTCACAAGAATATTATAACTTGTTTGACCATTCCTTAATTAATGGAACTCTCTTCATTTTACAAATATGTGCAGCCATACCCCACAAACAAAGCTACAATAAATGTTTACACAACTGGAGTCTTTTTGTTTTCTTAATACCTTTGAGGTACAAACCTAGTAACAGTATTGCTGGGTGAAAATAGTTCCTGATAATAGCTTTAATTTCAAGTTCTTTGATGGTGCATTCCCCTTTTTCATTTTTGAAACTGGTAATTTGATTTTCATCTTTTTTCCTAATAAAATTGACTATCTGTTTCTTTGTTTGTTTTTAGAGAATTAGATCCTGGTTTTATTGAGCAGTTCTACAGTATTATTCCTTTTCATTGTATTTATCTCTCTTCTGATTTTGAGGATTTCTATTTTGTTGTTGAATAGATTTTAGTTGAGTCCTTTCATTTTTAAAATTACATGCCTCATTCAGTAAACTACTCTTTCTCTTTTTAATTTTGTTCTATGTTGGGATTGGAAGCTCAAATCCGTGTGGATGGTCTCGGGCGGGTAAAAGTGGGACTTCTAAATCTTAGAGTCTTACGAGGCCCTCCATGAACAGCGGGGATTCGAGAAGGTCAGACTGAGCTAGCTCGGCTAGCTCGGGTATTTCCGCCTCTCCCCAGGAGATACGTGATGGGTGGAGTCTCCCTGCCCTCGAGATTGTCCCGGATTGGAGCACACCTAGTTACCTAACAGCACGGTATTGAGATGCAGACTGTGCGGCTGAAGGTTAAGTAGGATTGAGGAAGCCTGAAAGCTCTCTTAGCACGTGAGGAGCCAAGAGGACAGTAGGCTCCGCTTCTTTTCTTTCCTCTCTCCCCTCCCCCTCTCTCCCCACTTGTACTTCTATTTCCAAGCCCTTAAGATCCTAGCCTCCTTAGGAAATCTCCCCCTCTTCCTCCTAAGGAAGACCCCCCTGCACTTGTAACTAGACCCTGTAATAAAGCTCAACCCTTGTTTGACTCTGGAATGTCCTTTCTCTCATATGTGCATCCGGCGTGGCCAGCCGAAGACCTCGGGAGGTGAGGTAAGAAAGACTCGGGTAGCCCACACAGGCCTCTAGGCCTGGCAGTTCTACTTTCTAGTATTTTGTTTTTTCAATTACATGTAAAGATAGTTTTCAAAAATCACTTTTATAATACTTTGAGTTCCAAATCTTTTCCCCATCACTCCCTCTCCTCTTCCTTTCCCAAGACATTAAGTAATCTGGTATATACTCTACATGTATAATCATCTTACATATATTTCCAGATTACTCGTTTTTTGAAGGGAGACTCAGAAAAAAAGTGAAAAATCATGAGATGTAACAAAGACAAAAAAAATAGTATGCTTTGATCTACATTCAGAATACATAGTTCTTTCTCAGGATGTGGATATCATTTTCCACCATGAGTCTTTTGGTACTGTCTTAGATCATTTTATTATTGAGAAGAGCTAAGTCTATCAAAGATGCTCATTGTATGTACCATGCTGCTGTTACTGTATACAGTGCTCTCCTACTTCTGGTCACTTTGCTCAGCATCAGTTCATGTATTTCTTTCCACGTTTTTCTAAAATTGGCCTGCTTATCATTTCTCAAAGCAGAGTAGTATTCCATCACATTCACATAAAGCAGCTAGGTCAGCCAGTTCCCAATTCATGATCATCCCCTCAAATTCCAGTTCTTTAATACAACAAAAAGAGCTGCTGTAAACCCCTTTGTACATGTGGGTAATTTTTCATCTTTTCATGACCTCTTCCAGATACAGACCTAGAAGTAGTATTGCTGGATTAAATAGTACACACAGTTTCATAGTCCTTTGTATGTAGTTCCAAAATGCTCTCCAGAGTCATTGGATCAATTCACAACTCCACCAACAACATTCCAATTTCCCCACATATTCTCCAAAATCTATGACTTTCCTATCTTGTCATATTAGCCAATAAAATGGTTGTGATTTAGTACCTCAAAATTGTTTTAATTTGTATGTCTTTAATCAATAGTGATTTACTGAATTTTTTCTTATGAATATAGGTAGCTTTGACTTCTTCTTTTGAAAGTGCCTATTCATATCCTTTGACCATTTATAAACTGGGGAATGACTTATATTCTTATAAATTTGACTCTGTTCTCTATATATTTTAGAAATGAGATCTTTATCAGAGATCCTGGTTGTGAAAAATCTTTCCCAGATTTCTGTGTCCCTTCAAATTTTGGCTGCATTGGCTTTGTTTGGACAAAACCTTTTTCATTTAATGTAATCAAAATTATCCACTTTACATTTCACATTGTTATCTAACTCTTATTTAGTCATAAATTATTCCTTTCTCCGTATGTCTAACAGGTAAAGTATTTCCTGCTCTCTTAATTTGCTTATCATATCATGTCCAAATGTTGTACCCATTTTGACCTTATCTTGGTATCCTGTGTAAGATATTGGTCTCATCCTAGTTTCTACTATACTGTTTTCCAGTTTTTCCAGAAGTTTTTTGGTGAAATAATATGTTATTATACCTGAATCTAGGGTCTTTGGGTTTATCAAACAGTAGATTACTAGAGTCATTGACCATTGTGTCTTATGTACTTAACCTATTCCACTGATCCACCACTTAACCTTCTCTTCTTGGTACAGCTAGCATTTCTTTTTTTTTTTTTTTTTTTTATTAATTTTTTTATTTTTTTTAATGTTTAACAATCACTGCCCTACAATTGCGATTTTATCCCTCCCCACCCACCCCCCACTACCTCCCTCCCTCCCCACGACTGCATACAATTCTGTATAGATTCTACATATACTTTCCTATTGAGTATATTTTCACTATCGTCATGCTATGTAGTCAGACTAAGATAAATGAAAGAATCCGTATAACAAATCAGAACATGATACACAAACAGATACACATACACAAACATGATCTGCTACATTATGTGAGTGACTTCCATATTTCTCTCTCTGAGTGTGGAAGGCTTTTTGCCTTGAGGTCCACCATTGGGATTTTTTTTTTTTTCAGAAGTTCTTGTGTTATTACAAAAATCTAAGTCTACCAGAAAAAACTCTCACACACTGTGGTTGTTGCTGTGCATAAAGTTCTCCTGGTTCTGCTCCTTTCACTCAGCATCAGGTCATATAAGTCCTTCCAGGCCTCTCTGAAGTCTTCTTGTTCATCATTTCTTATGGCACAATAGTACTCCATTACATTCATATACCATAATTTATTCAGCCATTCCCCAATTGATGGACATCCCCTTGACTTCCAGTTTTTGGCAACTACATAGAGTGCTGCTATAAATATTTTTGTACATGTGGGACCCTTTCCCATTTTTATGATCTCTTGGGGATATAGTCCTAGTAGCGATATTGCTGGGTCAAAGGGTATGCACATTTTTGTAGCCCTTTGGGCATAGTTCCAAATTGCTCTCCAGAATGCTTGGATGCGCTCACAGCTCCACCAACAATGAATTAGTGTTCCAACTCTCCCACATCCTCTCCAGCATTTATCATTTTCTTGTTCTGTCATGTTTGCCAATCTTATAGGTGTGATGTGGTACCTCAGAGTTGTTTTGATTTGCATCTCTCTAACCAATAGTGATTTAGAGCATTTTTTCATATGATTATAGATAGCTTTAATTTCTTCCTCTGAAAATTGCCTGTTCATATCCTTTGACCATTTATCAATTGGGGAATGACTTGTATGATTATACATTTGGGTCAGTTCTCTATATATTCTAGAAATGAGGCCTTTATCCCCGAGCTTAGCTGTAAAAATTTTTTCCCAATTTACTACATCCCTCCGGATTTTGGTTGCATTGGGTTTGGTTGTGCAAAAACTTCTCAGTTTAATGTACTCAAAGTTATCCATTTTGCATTTCATAATGCATTCTATCTCTTCTTTAGTAAAGAATTCTTCCCTTCTCCATAGATCTGATAAATACACTATTCCTTGCTTCTCCAGTTTATTCATGGTATCAGTCTTTATACCTAAATCATGTACCCATTTGGACTTTATTCTTGTGTACGGTGTCAGGTATGGGTCTATGCCTAATTTCCGCCACACTGTTATCCAGTTTTCCCAGCAATTTTTGTCAAACAATGAGTTCTTATCCCAGAAGCTGGGGTCCTTGGGTTTATCAAACAGAAGGTTGCTATATTCCTTGCCTACTGCATCTTGAGTGCCAAGTCTATTCCACTTGTCTACCTCTCTGTTTCTTAACCAATACCAAGTGGTTTTGATAATTGCTGCTTTATAGTACAGTTTAAGGTCTGGGAGCGCTAGGCCACCTTCCCAAGCATTTCTTTTCATTAGTCCCTTTGATATTCTGGACCTTTTGTTTTTCCAAATGAATTTTGATATTATTTTATCCAGCTCTAGAAAGTAATTGTCTGATAGTTTAATTGGTATGGCACTAAATAAGTATATTAATTTGGGTAGAATTGTCATTTTTATTATATTAGCACGGCCTACCCATGAGCAACTAATGTTTTTCCACTTACTTAAATCTGACTTTATTTGTGCAAAAAGTGTCTTGTAATTGTGTTCATATAGTCCCTGGGTTTGTTTTGGCAGGTAGACTCCTAAGTATTTTATACTGTCTACCCTAACTTTAAATGGGATTTCTCTTTCTATCTCTTGCTGTTGAACTTTGTTGCTAATATATAGGAATGCAGAGGATTTGTGTGGGTTTATTTTGTACCCTGCAACTTTGCCAAAGTTGTTTATTAATTCAAGTAATTTTTCACTTGAATCTCTGGGATTCTCTAGGTAAATCATCATATCATCTGCAAAGAGTGATAACTTAGTTTCTTCTTTGGCTATTCTAATTCCTTGAATATCTTTATCTTGTCTAATTGCTACAGCTAACATTTCTAGTACCATATTGAATAATAGTGGTGATAATGGACAACCTTGTTTCACCCCTGATCTTATTGGGAATGCATCTAGCTTATCCCCATTGCATATAATGCTTGCTGAAGGTTTTAGATAGATACTGCTTATTATTTTATGGAAAGTTCCCTTTATTCCTACGTTCTCCAATGTTTTTAGTAGGAATGGATGTTGTATTTTGTCAAAAGCTTTTTCTGCATCTATTGAGATAATCATGTGGTTTTTGTTAGCTTTGTTGTTGATGTGGTCGATAATGCTAATAGTTTTCCTAATATTGAACCAGCCCTGTAGTCCTGGTATGAATCCTACCTGATACAGCTAGCATTTCTAATGCCATTTTAAATAATAGTGGTGAAAATGGACATCCTTGTTTCACCCCTGATCTTATTGGTAATGCAATCAGTACTGAAAACAGTAGATTACTGTAGTCATTGACTATTACGTCTTATGTACTTAGCCAAATAGTTTTTCCTATTGCTGCTTTATATTATAGTTTTAGGTCTGGTATGGCCAGGACACCTTTCTTTGCATTTTTGCCCCACTAGATAGCTTTATAATTTTGAACTTTTTTTCTTCCAGATGAACTTTGTTATCATTTTTGCTATCTTAATGGAATAATTTTTAGTAGTTTTATTGGTATGGGACTGAACAAGCAAATTAATTTAGGTAGAATTGTCGTTTGTATTATATTAGCTCAACCTATCCATGAACAACTGATGTTTTCCAAATTACTTCAAATGTGACTTTATTTGTGCAAAAAGTGTTTTGTAATTGTGGTTATATAGTTCCTAGGTATATCTTGTCAGGTAGACTTACAAATATTTTCTATTGTCTACAGTAACTTTATTTTTTTTTTCTGTAAGCAATGTTCTTTTTTTTAAATTTAATTTTATTATTATTATTTTTTAATGTTTTACAATCACTGCCATAAAATTAAGAATTTATCCCCCCACGCCTGCTCCCCACTACCCCCCTCGCTCCCCATGACAGCATACAATTCTGTATAGATTCTACATATACTTTCCTATTGAGTACGTTTTCACCATAGTCATGCTATGTAGTTACAGTAACTTTAAATAGAATTTCTCTTTCTATTTCTTGCTGCTGGGATTTCTTCCCCAGGATTGTATCACCAAGTCAATATTCACAACCCTGGTGGTGACTATGAATATGCCAGTGTAGTTTTCAATCACAAAGTATAGAAGACTCTCCATATTGAAAGCAAAAAACAAAACATTTATTTATACACCAGAAAGCCAAATTCCAGAAGCAGAAAGCAAAATCTGTCATGGTGACCAGGAAGTTAATAAAAATGATCACAGCAAGGGGCAAAGCCATTCCCAAACATCTTCCTCTCTGCTGGGGACTTCTCACAAGCACACACTTACAAGCCTGAGCCTTGCCATGCTTGCCTGCCTGCTTCTCTATCCTTTACCCCAACCACATTCACTCATTTCCTTCTTATTCCTCTACCCTTCCTGTTCAATCTATTCAAGAAGCTCCTCCCACCACATGTATCTTAGACCTCCAGGTGATTCAAGCAGCTCACTTGGACCTGTTTGCATCATTATTCATTAAGGAAATTGATCTAATGCTTTCCTTTTCTGGTCTGGCTCTTCCTGGTTTAGGTATCAACACCATATTTGTATCACAGGAAAAGTTTGGTAGGGCTCCTTCTTCACCTGTTTTTTTTTTTTCCCAGATAGATTATATAGTATGGGAATTAAATGTACTTTAAATGGTTAGTAGAATTCTCTTGTGAATTTATTTAGCTTGGTTGATGCTTTTTTGCTTAGGGGACTCATTGACGACTTGTTCAATTTCTTTTTAGAAATTGGATTATTTTTAATTCATCTTCTGTTCATGTGGGCAACTTATATTTTTAAAATATTAATACATTTCAGTTTGATTGCAAAACTCATACCAGCTTCATGGTGCTATCTTTCACTGCACCAAATCTAGCAAAAGGTGTATGCAGCTCCACCTTCAGTAAGCTGGCCTTCATTTGCCAACCTTGTTTCACTCATGGCTGCTATTTGGATGAGATACCTCTTGAGTTCTCTTGCAACAAGAGCAGTTCTTCTTTCAGGTCTACTGGATTTTATGCTGTCTATTAGTGTGTGCATTTTCCATGTGCAGATGATGAGTGGAATCATCTTTGCAAATGTTTATGTACATTTTTTGTGTTTCAACCATATACTGGGATTCCCTGCCTGCCTGGATAATTAGGTCAGGGTTGTATAAGCAGGCAATGTTTAGGGCACCTCTTCTAGTCCTTTTCCTCACACCAGGAGGTGAGCAATGAGATCCTTAAAAGGCTGCTCAGACACGCAGGGAGCCGCCGAGTCCCTCTGCTACTTCCAGTGAGAAACGACCCTATGGCCTGGGCCACCTGTATGCAGGGTCGTGACTACAGCTCCCAGTGTATCTCCACCTGCTGCTTCATCACTTGCCTGTTGCCACAGGACTTTGAGGCATAATAGTGAAATGGTATGGGTGATGTCTTTTGATTTGTGCTTAAACTGGATTTAAGTGAGGCAGAGTTGCACAAAGTCATCAGCTTCAGTTTCTCCTCCAGAGTCATCATAGTCCAGTGGCAGGACAGAGTCAAGATGGTTGGTGATGGCTCAGGATGCATTGGATAACCTTGGCATGTTCGGTGCCTAACCAAATTCTAAGCACTCCACATCACCTGCTTCATATGCCTTCATGGCCTTTAGAACAAATTGTTCTCATCTGCCCTTTCCAACAGATGAAATCATCACATGCTTGGGGTAGACATCCCCCTAACTCACCAATGAATTCGGGAACCCTTGGTTACCCTTAACCTGGTTTGGCCCATCTACTGAAACAGTTTGCTGGGTTGTCGCCACTGCACATGCTGCAGTTTCTTGGAGCCACAGGTGAGAGTTAGGTGGAACAGGTGGATACCAAAGGTGGACAGAGCTCCAAAAAGGGCTCGGCAGCCATCATGCCAAAGGTACTGGTCCTCCCTAAACACACAGTGCTGATGGAGCCACATTGATTAGTGATAAGGGCACGATCCTAGAGAGATGGGCTGAAAACTTCCATAGTGTTCTCAACAGACCATCATCAATCAATGCTGAGGCCATTGACTTTTTAGCTTAGGTTGAAATCAACCACTCCCTAGCTGAACTTCCAACTGAAGAAGAGGTTTTGAGGGCCATTAGGCTCCTTTCATGTGGCAAAGCACCTGGTGCTGATTCTATTCCAGCTGAAATTTATAAGGTAGGGGGACTATTGCTCATACAAAGGATGACTGAAATTTTCCAGATTATATGTCAAGAGGAGGTTATCCCCCAGGAGTTCAAGGATGCCTCCATTGTCCATCTCTATAAGGGTAAAGGGAATATATTATCTTGAAACAGTCACAGGGGGATTTCTCTCTTAGTCATTGCTGGCAAAATTCTTGCTAGAGAATAGAGAATAGACTGATTCTTCACCTGTGAGATGGACATATACCTGAGAGCCAGTGTGGCTTCAGAAAGGGCTGAGGAAGAGTTGATATGGTGTTTGCTGCTGGATAGCTCCAGAAAAAATGCCAGGAGCAGAATAGAAGTCTGTACACAACATTTGTAGATGTAACCAAGGCCTTTGACACTGTTAGTCATGAGGGCTTGTGGAAAATTATACCAAAATTTGGTTGCATAGAGAAATTCATCAATATTGTACGTCAATTTTATGATGGCATGTTTGCCCGGGTTCTGGATAATGGACAAAGTTCTCGTGCCTTCCCAGTCAACAGTAGAGTGAAGCAGGGCTGTGTGCTTGTTCCTATGCTTTTTAGCATGGTGTTTTCAACCATGTTAACAAATGCTTTCGATGAGGATGAATCAAGGTCAATTACTGTACTGATGGTAAGTTCTTTAATTTGAAAAGGTTTCAAGCCAAGAACAAAGTGGAGGGAGTGTTGGTGTATGATTTTTCTGTTTGCAGATGATTGTTCATTCAATGCAGCCTCTGAAGCTGAGATGCAGCAAAGTGTGAATCAATTCTCTGCTGCCTGTGTTCATTTTGGCCTAATAAAAACACAGGCGCTCTGTCAGCCACCACCACACCATCCATACATGAAATCATCAGTTACAACAAATGGAGAAATTTTGAATATTGTGGATAAGTTTACCTACCTTGGTAGTGTACTTTCCAGGGATGTGCACACTGACAATGAGATTGATGCACACATTGCCAAAGCTAACTCAGTGTTTGGGAGGCTCCAAAGAAACGTTTGGAAGAGAAGAGGTATTAGACTGACTACCAAATTGAAGGTCTAAAGAGCCGTTGTGCTGACTTCATTGTTATATGCTTATGAAACATAGACAGTCTACCAGTGTCATGACAGGAAACTGAATCGCTTCCATTTGAACTGTCTGGGGGAAATTCTGAGGATCACCTGGCTGGATAAAGTAGCAGATGCTGAAGTCCTTTCTCTAGCTGAATTGCCAACCATTCAAACTTTGGTTCAGAGAACATAACTCTGATGAGCTGGCCATGTTGTTTGAATGCCAAAAAGACTGTTTCATGGAGAACTCACATCGGGCAGGTGATCACATGGTGATCAAAAGAAGCAATACAAGGACACTCAAGGTCTTTCTCAAGAACTTTGGATCTGACTGTGCAACATGGGAAACACTGGCACAGGACTGCTCATTATGGCTTGCCTATATAAGAAAAGTTGCTGTGCTCTTTGAGCAAAGCAGAATTGAGACAGGAAAAAGTAAATGCAGGATGAAGAAATTTGGGATATCCACCTCAAATATTCACATGGACTGTCTGTGCCCAGCCTGTGGTAGAACATTCTGAGTTCGTGTTGGTCTGATCAGTCACAGTTGGACATACTAAAATTTCACTTTACAATGGTGATATCATTTTGGTCCTGTTTGAAGACAAAGGAAAACAACCAATCAATCAACATTTCAATTAGATTTATTGACATACAGTTGGGCAAAATAGCAGGTCCTTAGAAGCATTTCTGGAAACAACTGGACAAAATCCCTTAAGTTTGAGACAGTACGCTTTCTACCATAGTAGCAGAGACCCACTTTAACCAACTGCTAAGTGTCAAGAAATGGGCTAGAAATGAGCAAACGAGAGAAAAAATTCTGAATATAGAGAGCCGCTATGGTGACAAGGAAGATAAAAAAAAACACACACTCAGAAGAAGACAACACACTCAACATTTCTGCATCTAAAGCCTTAAAGAAAAATCTGATTTGGTCTCAGGTCCTGGCAAAGCTCACAAAATATATTAAGAATCAAAGAAACATGTAGAGGAAAAATTGGCAAGAGTAATGAGAGTGATGCAAACAAATCATGAAAAAAGAATGAACAGTTTGGTAAAGGAGACCCCCAAAATGCAGAAGAAAATAACGCCTTAAAAACAGAGTACATCAGATGGTAAAAGAGGTACAAAATTCAGTGAGAAGAAAAATGGCTTGAAAATCATAATTGTTCAAATGAATAAAGATAGACAAAAATGAACTGAAGGGAATAATTTATTTAAAAAACATATTTGGTCAAATTGGGGGGAAAGAGGCACAAGCAAATTCACTGAAGAAACAAAACACTTTTAAAATAGAATTAGCTGAATGGAAAAGAAGGTACAAAATCTCAATGAGGAAAATAATTCCTTTAAAACTGGAATTCAGCTTGTGGAAGTTGATGACTCAATAAGACATCAAGAAGCAAACAATAAAGAATGAATAGAAGACAGTGAAATATCACCTCTAAAAACATCTGACCTGGAAAATAGATATAGGAGAGATAATTTTTAAAAAAAAGTATGGAACATTCTGAAAGCCAAGATCAAAACAAAAAGAGACTAGACATCATCTTTCAAGACATCATCAAGGAAAACTGCCCTGAAATTACAGAAGCAGACGGTAAATTAGAAATTGAAAAAAATCCTTTGGTCACTTCCGAATCCCAAAATGAAAACTGCCAAGAATATTATAGCCAAATTCCAGAGTTCCTAGGTCAAGGAAAATATACTACAAACAGTCAGAAAGAAACAATTCAAATACCGTGAGACACACTCAGAATTACAAAAGATTTAACAGTTTCTACAATAAAGGAGTAGATAGCTAAAAATGTGGTATTCTGGAGGGCAAAGGAGTTAGGGCTAAAACCAAAAATTGACTATCCAGCAAAAATGAATATTATCATTCAGGAAGGGAAATGGACATTCAATGAAACGGAGGACTTTTAAGCATTCCTGATGAAAAGACCAGAGCAGTAGAGGAAATTTGACTTCCAAATACCAGGCTCAAGAGAAGTGAAAAGGGTAGACAGGAAAAAAAATCATGAGACTTAATAAGGTTAAACTGTTTGCTTTCCTACATGGGAAGATGATACTTGCAACTAAGAACTTTCTCATTACTAGGACAGTTAGAAGGAGTATATGTAGACTGAGGACACAGGTGTGAGTTAAACACAATGGGATGATATCTTAAAAACAAAATTAGGGAGTGAGGAAGAAGATTGTTTTGGGAGAAAGGGAAAGGGAGAGGGAGAATGGGATAAATTATCTACATAAAAAAGGCAAGGAAAAGCTTTTACAATGGAGGATAAGATGGAGGAGGTGACAGTGAATGCTTGAACCTTACACTCCTCAGAATTGTCTCAAAGAGAGAATAATGTACACACTCAATTGGACATAAATATCTGTCTTAATCTACGGGAAAATCGGAGAGGAAAGGAATTGGGGAAGGGGGGTGTTCATAAGAGAAAAGGAAGATAAGGGAGGTAGTATCAGGAGCAAAAATATTTTGTGGAGGGACAAGGTAAAGAATATAATAAACAGAGAAGAAACAGGACAGAGGGATATATCAATTAGCGATTATAATTGCAAAAAGTGTTTGAAGCAAGTTTCTCTGATAAAGGTCTCATCTCTCAAATAGAGAAATGAGTCAAACTTATAAAAATAAGAGCCATCTCCCTGAGTTCAAATCTCGCCTTAGACACTTATTAGCTCTGTGACCCTGGACAAGTTACTTAACTCTGTTTTCTTTAATTTTCTCATCTGTAAAATGAGCTGAAGAATGGTAAACCACTCTATTGTCTCTACCAAGAAAACCTCAAATGAAGTCATGGAGAATCAGACACAACTGAAAAAAAGAATGGAAAAATTATCATTTTAAGCAAGACTTCACTGACTCCTACGCTTTCTAGTGATTTTACTAGCACTGGGTGTTATTTTTTGTCAAAGTTTTTTTTTGCATCCACTGACAAAATCAAGTTATCTTTTGTTGTCTTTGTTATTGATATGATCAATTATATTGATAGTTTTTTTCCAATATTGATCCAAACTTTCATCTTGGTATAAATCCCACCTGGTCTTACTATATAATAGACTAATACCTATGACTTCTAAGTTATCTCATTCAAAATACCCTAATAATGATACTATCATTAGGAGTTCCATAGGAATATAAAAGTTTATCCATGTTAAATTATTATCTCACTCAAGTTTCCCTGTTTAGGCTTCTCTTGAGTCATGTGTTTGATAGTCTTTTAATCAGGTATGCTTGAAAATACTGTTTCACTAAATATTCATTATTCCCTCTCAGATTGTACTTAATATTTCTAGATAGGTTATTCTTGGTTGTCCTTTTACTCTTGAAATATAATATTGCATTAGATTTCAATAGGCATATGTATGGAAAATTATTCTCTACTAAATTACAAACAAAATTAATAAAAAGAAATAAAATATTCCAAACCCTTCAGTCCTTTGTAGCAGTAGTTTTAAAATTTTATGTGATCTGGATTGTTATTTCAAGGTACTTGAATTTTTTTCTACCTGATTTCAGTATTTTCTTTTTGACTGGGGAGTTCTAAATTTTGGCTGCAGTATTCCTAAAAGATTTCATTTTGAAATTTCTTTCAAGAGGGATCTATTAGATTATTTCAATTTCTACCGTGCCCTCTGATTTTAAACTATCTAGGCAATTTTCTTTTATAATTTCTTAAAATATCATTTGTATAATCTTTTATTTGGAATAGTGGATTTCAAGTAGTACAGAAAATTTTAAATTATCTCTCCTTGATATATTTTCTGGAAAGTTATTTTTCATATTAGATACTTCACAAATTCTTCTAGTTTTTTTTTTCATTTTTTTTTTCACTTTGTATTCTTGTGTCTACATTTCTCCTGGAGTCATTAGTTTCCCCTTGACCAATTACAATTTTTAAGGGATTATTTCTTCAGTGAGTTTTTTATTTACCTCATTTTACTATTTTGCTAATTTCATTTTTAAGCAATTGTTTTCTTTGGCATTTTGTGTCTCTTCTACCAATCTGTTAATTCTCTATAATAAGATAACTGTCCTGTATAGTTCTCATTTGTTTTCCCAGTTTTAAATCTAATATTCCTACCAGTTGGACTTTTATCAAGTCTACATTTTCCTTTGAGAATTTGCCTGTAGATAATTTCAAGTCATTGTCTTCTTTTGGGTTTGTGTCTTGAGCTTGTCTGTCACCAGAGTACCCTTTTATGATTATTTTCTTTGTTGTTGCTGCTGTGGCTGTTGTTGTTCTTTGCTCATTTATTCAATCTGCTTCTTAACTTTGGACTTCATGTTGGAGTTGGACTCTGCTCACTTCTGAGAGGAAAACTGACCTGAAATTTTGTCCATTATGGCTTTCTGCTTTCACCATCTATTTAAAGTTTACATATCTTTTAAGATCTAGTCATTTTTGACCCTTTCCCCTTGAAGCCTTCCCTAATTTCTTCTTCCTCTTAGTTCTTATAATACTTACACTCAGTACCACTTGGGAAAAGGGGAAATTGATAAGAAATGTTAGAGATAAGGGAAAAAACGGATTCAAGAAAAGAATTTCAGTGAAGCAATAATGACAAGAGCAGAAAGAAGTGAAAAAAGACATTATATATAAGTAGTTACTATCATGTTAAATTTAATAATCACTTGAAAATTACAAAATTAATTCACTGTTTAATTTATGGCTCTCTTTTCTGTTTGTAGTATATTTAGAAGTTCATGTTTCTGAACTTTACTAAGTTCACACCAAAAAGAGAAAAATAATATTATTTGACCTAGAAGTACATTGTTCTCACTATTTCCATTAATAGAAGTTCTAAACATTTTCATATTTTATAACTTATCTCTATGTGTATATGTTTCATTGTTGATTCTTCAGAACGTATTTTGGTTTTAACTTCTTTATATTTTCTTGTGAGCATGAATTTTTTGTTTATCAATGTAACCTTTAGAAGATGAATATGATTAAAGAGCACATGCTAATTATGTGATGAAACACATCCCAATTTCTAGACTTTTTGAGAGGAGAGTGATTTATTACTTTTTGGAGGATGCTCTTTTTCACTTATTTGGGTTCTTTTGAATCTTCACAAGTTGTGTGCTTCCCTTTTTGTTTACCTGATTTAAATTTTATTTACCTTGTCAATATATCAAATTAGCAAGATACAAGCTTCAGTTCCTTTGCTGTGTCCTTGCCATCAACGCTACATTTATAAATGATCCTAGTTTTTTTTTATTGTATTGATATTAAGTCGTGAATTTTTTTTTCGCCTTTTGTTATGGTTTGCCTTATCCCATGTGAAAATTAACATTAGTAGAAGTCTGCATATTGCAATTTCACAAATTCAGGAACATACAGAACTTAGGAGAACATCTGGTATGTAAAAGAGTTGCATTCATAACATAGAGATACATCAATGAACTTTTAATCTCATTGCCATAATGTTGAAAATGTTAATTGTTTTAACTAGATCCTAATACTCTTTCTTGTATCATATTATGTCATGGTTCTAATGGAAATAATTTGCTTTTTACTGTCTTTTGGAAAATAAATGAATTTAACCTAAATTTTATGGGGTCTTATTCATTTGTGTGTATTGATCTGGCTTCCCTTCTATGGAATCTGTTACTGATGCTAATGATTTATTGTGATCTATCAATATTTTATTTGTCAAAATTTCACTGCATTCATAAAATTTTCTATGAAATGTAATAACATTGTCTAGAATTAACATAAGATTTTAAAAAGAAAGAAGGATATTTTTCTGCATGAACCCAGTAAAGGATAGTCAGAATTGTGTGTGCAAAGCAGAGCAACTCTCAAGTGGCATTAAACAATCATTCAAAAAACTTTAGGACTTTTCATGAATCATTCCCACAAATATCCAAATTTTCAGCTGTATGCTCCTGAAAACAATCAAAGTGATTATTTCTAGGGAGGATAGGAAAAAAATCAAATATACTTCACTCCTTTCAAGAGACAGAAAAATGATACTGTGTTACCACCTGTTATAAAGACAATCAAAAGTCCAGCTCTACTGCCAAATATTTCCTAATCCCCCTAAAGAGCGTGGTAAAGATAAACTCACTTTCACCTCATAACAGTAAGAAATGTGCCAAATAAGGCAAAAAGTATACAAATAATTTAATGGCTCTTTGGTCATTGGATAATGGCAGTTAACCTCTTTTCAAATCTTAAATTACCATGGCTATCTCCATCATTGTTATTGTTATTTATTAGTGTATTTTTATCACAATCTTATCACTTTGGTTGAATTCAGAGAGAAGCAATCTAAAGTCTAGCCACAATTTTACTATTACTCTTGTATATATAATGTTCTCTGAACTATCATACATAAAAATAAAATAATTGAGTGAGTATTGAGAAGATAGCTCACTTTCTGAAGATCCACTGAAAGAATGTTCAAGACAAGTCCTAATTATCAGATAGGATGGCAGGGATGAAATGCAGCTCATTTTGTATATCCAGCTTTATTTTCCTTTTAGAGGTTGCTATATTTTGAAGGTTTTCATTTAGCTACAACTTAAATGGTTTCACTCAACTCCAACCTGTGGATCCAAGAAGCTATAGCATGCATAGTGACCACATGCCAGCAAACTGTCAAGGTCAATAAAGTAAACCAAATTGAGGCTAAACAACAAGCGTCAAACCCATTTATGAATTGGGGGATGTTTACCCAAACTTGTGAAGAATATGTGGAGTGGGTGGATGAGAACTATTTGTTCCAATGCCTACGACAGAAGTTGTTATGGAGCACTTATAGCTTGGTCAGACATCAAAGATGCAAAGATCATCCACTGCATTTTGGTTGTGGCCATAGCCAGTCAACTTAACTATGTTTTGCCATTGAACTTCAAAGACTATGGAAGAAATAGTGAGATGGATAACTTTGCAAACTTACCTCACTTAGATCCAATTCACGCATGAGTCAAGACATCATCACTGATCCTCTTCAAAAAGGACTAATAACACAACAATAACAGACAGTATGAGTATTTTCTATACACACATCAGTTAAAAATATTGGTCTTGGTTTGGAGCGAAGACCGTAGAGGAAATATTCGGTTAAGGTCTTATGACCTTCCCCTCCAAATAACCTCACTATTTTAAGTTGGATTCTGGAATGGTAGAGTCAACATAAGGTCGGGATGAGATTTTTTCCAGCCAAAGAACATTTAGAAGACTGAAAAGAGAGAAATATGTGATGGGAATGAAAGTTAGCCCAAAGGCCACGAAGTGGGACTATGTGGTACCAAGAGAAGCAGCAGCATCTGGTGCTCTCAAAACAGATAAGGTAAGGGGACCTTGAAACTGGTCAGAAAAAGATGATAAGGGATCCCTGTGCTGTCACTGGACACAGAACTAAACAATGTATGGAAATTGTTGTGTTTATAGCCACTTCCGTGTCACAGTTCAAGGGAAAAGATGGCAATTGTGATCAAGAGATAGCAGGGGCTCTGAGGATTAATATCACTTCCTGTCTTAAGGGAACAGAGTTCCTTAGGAATAATACCAGTTGCAAACCCAAGGAATCAGAGATGCTTGCTAGGTAAGGATCAGAACTCAGATAAGGAAAGCAGTTACCAAACCTCTCAGCAGATCACATCACCCTGGAAGCTTTGAAAACATCCAAATCTCAAAGACTGGCTCAGACAATAGCAGTTTAAAAAAAGTCTGAGGCTTCTTATGCCCCACACACTGGGAAAAAAGTTGAACTTTAATATAAATTTCTTATTTTAATTAAATTATTTTACTTGTTTTCAGTATTCTACAATCACTTCCATATAGATTAGATTTTGCCCCTTCCCTCCCTCTCCTTCTCCCCCCCCTTCCTATTCCCTCGCTGAGACAGCACACAATCTTATATAGGTTCTACACATACATTCTTATTAATACATTTTCACTTTAGTCATGTTGCATAGAATAATTAAAATGAATAGGAGAAACCAAAAGCCTAAACAAAACAAAACATAATACAAAAGAAAATGGTCTGCTTCAATCTGTGATCCAATTCCATAGTACTTTCACTGTATGTGGAAGGGTTTTTTCCTCGAGTCCATTGGGAATTTCTTTAAGTCTTTGCATTGCAATGAAGTACTGTCTACCAGAAAAATTTCTCACACACTGTGGTTGTTGCTATGTCCAAAGTTCTCCTGGTTCTTATCCTTTCATTCAGCATCAGTTCATGTAAGTCTTTCCAGGCCTCTCTGAAGTCTTCCTGTTCATCATTTCTTATAGCACAATATACCACAACTAGTTCAGCCATTCTCCAATTGATGGGAATCCCCTTGATTTCCAGTTTTTGGCTATCACAAAGAGAGCTGCTGTAAATATTTTGATACATGTGAGACCCTTTCTGATTTCTATGATCTCTTTGGGATACAGTCCCAGAAGCTATGTTGCTGGGCCACAGGTTATGAACATTTTTGTAGCCCTGTCACCATAGTTACAAATTGCTTTCCAGACTGGTTGTATCAACTCACAGATCCACCAACAACCAACTGGTCTTCCAACTCTCCCACATCTTCTCCAACATTTACTATCTTTCTGTGGTGTCATGTTAGTCAATCTCATAGGTGTGATGTGGTACCTCAGAGTTGTTTTGATTTGCATCTCTCTAATCAATTGTGATTTAGAGCTTTTTTCATATGACTATAGATACCTTTAATTTCCTTCCTCTGAAAACTGCCTGTTCTTAATCTTTGAGCATTTAGTAATTTTGGAATGACTTGTATTCTTGTATATTTGGCTCAGTTCTCAAAATATTTTAGAAATGAAGCTTTATCACAGACAGTACTTGTAAAATTCTTTCTCCATTTTCTGCTTCCCTCCCAATCTTGGATGCATTGGGTTTGTTTGTGCAACAACTTTTAAATTTATTGTAATCAAAATTATCCATTTTGAACATCATAAAGTTCTCCATAAATCTGACAAATATACTATTCCTTGCTACCCTAATTTGTTTACAGTATCAGTCTTTATATCTATATTAGGTATCCATTTGGACTTTACTCTTGCATACAGTTTCAGTCATTGGTCTATGCCCAGTTTCTGCCACACTGTTATCCAGTTTACCCAGCAATTTTTGGCACACACTGAGTTCTTATCCCAGAAGCCTGGGGTCCTGAGGTTTGTCAAACAGTCGATTGCTATATACATTGACTACTGTGCCTTGAGTACCTGACCTATTCCAATTGGCAATCCCTCTGTTTCTTAACCAGTTCCAAGTGATTTTGATGATTGTTATTTTATAATACAATTTCAGATCTAGTAGGGCTAGGCCACCTTCCCTAGCATTCTTTTCATTAATTCCCTTGATATTCTAGACCTTTTGTTCTTCCTGATGAATTTTGACATTATTTTTTCTAGTTCTAGAAAACAATTATCTGGAAGTTTGATTGGTATAGCACTGAATAAGTAAATTAATTTAAGTAGAATTGTCATTTTATTATATTAGCTCATTATATTATATTATATTATAATATATTTATTATATTATATTCGCAACCAATGTTTCTTCCACTTACTTAGATTTGACTTTATTTGTGTGAAAAGTGTTTTGTATTTGTGTTAATATAGTCCCTGGGTGTGTTTTGGCAGATAGACTTCCAGATATTTTATAGTGTGTACTGTAGCTTTAAATAAGTTTTCTCTGTCTCTTGCTTTTGGGTTTTGTTAGTAATATGTAAAAAAGCAGATGATTTATGTGGGTTTATTTATTTTGCAACCTACAAATTTGCCAAAGTTGTTTATTATTTCAAGTAGTTTTTTCACTTGAATCTCTTTGATTCTCTAAGTATATTATCGTATCATCTGCAAAGAGTGATAACTTAGTTTCATCTTTGCCTAGTCTAACTTCTTAAATTTGTCTTTCTTTTCTTATTGCTACAGCTAGCACTTCTAATGCTGTATAAAATAACAATGGTGAAAAAAGGACATCCTTATTTTACCCCTGATGTTATTGCAAATGCCTCCAGATTATCCCTATTGCACATAATGCTTGCTGAAGGTTTTAGGAAAATACTGCTTATTATTTTATGGAAAGTTCAATGTATTCCTCTGCTCTCCAGTGTTTTCATTAGGAAAGGGTGTTGCATTTTGTCAAAAGCTTTTTGTGTGTCTATTGAGATAACTGTGTGGTTTCTGTTATTTTTCATTTTGGTATGATCAATCATACTCATTCTTTTCCTAACATAGAACCAACCCTGTATTCCTGGTATAAATCCTACCATCCATAATGTATTATTCTCAGGATACATTGCTGTATTCTTTTTGCTAATATCTTATTTAAAATTTTTGCATCCATATCCATTAGAGAAATTAGTCTATAGTTTTCTTTCTCTGCTTTGGCTTTTCCTGGTTTAGGTAACAGAACCACATTTGTATCATAAAAACAATTTGGTGGGACTCCTTCTTCATCAATTTTTTTCTAAATAGTCTATGTAGTATTGAAATTTACAGTTCTTTGAATGTTTGATGGAATTCACTTGTAAATTCATCTGGCTCTGGAGATTTTTTCCTAGCGGTTTCATTGGTGGCTTGCTCAATTTCTTTTGTGAGATGGTGTTATTTAAGTACTCAACTTTCTCTTCTGTTAATCTGGACAATTTATGCTTTTTAAATAATCTTCCATTTCATTTAGATTGCAGAATTTATGGGCATACAGTTGGGTAATAATTTCTAATTATTGTTTTAATGGCATGCTCATTGTAGGTTAGGTGCGTTTTCATTTTTGATATTGATAATTTGCTTTTCTTTCTTTTTTTAAAATCAAATTGAAGAAATAAATAAAATTTATCTATTTTATTGTTTTTTTCATAAAACCAACTCTTAATCTTATAGTTTTCTTCAATAGTTTTCTTAATTTCAATCTTATCAATACCTCCTTTGGTTTTCAGTATTTCAAATTTGGTATTTTCTTAGAGATTTTTAATTTATTATTTTTCTATATTTTTCAGTTGTATGCCCAATCCATTGATCTCCTTTTTCCCTATTTTATTTATGTAGGCATTCAAATATATAAAATTCCCCCTAAGAACTACTTTTCCAGTGTGTCATAAGATTTGTTAAGTTGTTTCAGTATTTTCATTCTCTTGAATGAAGTTGTTGATTGTTTTATGATGTATTGTTTAACCCACTCATTCTTTAGAATTAGCTTATTTTCAATTGAGTTTTCGTTTGTCTTTCCATGACCTTTGATTACATATAATTTTTACTGCATTATGGTATTAGAAGGATGCATTGACTATCTCTGCCTTTCTGCATTTAATTGTGAGGATTTTATGCCCTAGTACATGGTCAGTTTTTGTATTTGTACCATGTATTGCTGAGAAAAAGATATTTTCCTTTCTATCCTCATTCAGTTCTCTCCAGAGATATATCATATCTACCTTACCAGATTTTTATTCACCTTCTTAACTCCCTTCTTGTTTATTTTAGGTTAGATTTATCAAGTTGAGAGAGAGAGAGGTTGAGGTACCCCACTAGTATAGTTTCGCTGTCTATTTCTTCCTGTAACTCCCTTAACTTCTCCTCTAGGAAACTGGATTCTATAACACTTGGAGCATATATGTTTAGTAATGATATTGTTTCATTGTCAATGACACCTTTTAGTAGGATATAATTTTATTCCTTATATCTTTTGTTTAAACCTATTTCTGCTTTTGCTTTGTCTGAGATTAGGATTGCTACCCCTGCTTTTCTTAAATCAGCTGAAGCACAATATATTCTGCTCCAATCTATTACCTAATCCTTTTCAAATGTATTTCTTTTAAGTAACATAATGTGTAATTATCGTTTTTAATCGACTCTGCTTTCCATCTCTGTTTATGGGACAGCTCATCCAATTTACATTCACAGTTATGATTACTATCTGTGTCTTTCCCTCCAGCCCCTTCCCCTTCATTTGTGCTTTTAGTTCTCCCTTCTCCCCCTTCCCTTCTATAATAGAGTCTAAATTTTTTACCACCACCTCCCTCAGTGTTCCCTTCTTTCTTTCAACCCCCCTCCGCTTTACTCCCCTTTTCCCTTACTACTTTTCCCCTTCCTTTTAACCTACCCTCCCTATCCTTTCTCCCTTCCTCTCCTATTTCCTATAGAGCTAATTGTATTTCTATACTTACCTGAGTTTTTTGTAACCTCTTTGAATCCAATCAGTTGAGAGTACCTCTCAAACAATGCTTATCTCCCTCCCCTCTTTCCCTCTGCTGTAATTTATTTTTGTGTCTCTTCCTATGATGTAATTTACCTTTTTCTGCCTCCTGGTTTTCATATGTCCCATTGCAATCCCTTATATTTACTTTATACCTCCTCCTTCAATCAGTGTACATTACTCTTATATTTCATAATGAATATACAAATATCAAGGTTAACAATTATCATCTTCCCTTATAGGGATGTAAGCTGTTTGTCCCTACTGAATAACAAGTTTTTTCCTCATTTACATTTTTAGGCCTCTCTTGAGATTTGTGTTTGAAAATCAAACTTTCTATTGACTTCTGCCCTTTTCATGAGGAAGGTCTGGAAATCCCATGTTTCTTTGAATGTCCATTTCCTTACCTGCAATACTACACATAACTTTGCTGGATAACTGATCCTCGGTTGTTGTCCCAACTCCTTGCTTTACAGAATATCATATTCCAATTCCTTCAATCCTTAAAGTTGAAGCTGCATGATCCTGTGCGATCCTGACTGTAGTTCCTCAGTATTTAAATTGTTTCTTTCTGGGTGTCTGCCCCATTTTCTCCTTCACTTGATATTTCTGGAAGTTGGCAATGATATTCCTTGATGTTTTTAGTTTGGGATCACTTTCAGGAGATGAAGGGTGTATTCCTTCAATGTCTATTTTGCCCTCTAGCTCTAACACTCGTGGGCAGTTTTCCTTGATGATTTCTTCAAGATACTGTCCATGGTCTCCGTTTCACCATGGCTTTCTGGTAGACCCATAATACTTAGATTTTCTGTCCTGGATCGATTTTCCAGGTCAGATGTTGTTCCAGTTAGATATTTTACATATTCTTCTATCTTTTCATTCTTTATATTCTGTTTGTCTGATTCTTGATGTCTCACAGAGTCATTAGCTTCTACTTGCCCAATTCTAATTTTTATCAAATTGTTTTCTCCAGTTAATTTTTACATCTCCTTTTCCATCTGTCCAGTTGTTCTTTTTAAGGAGTTATTTTCTCCAATTAGGTTTTGTACCTCCTTTTCCATTTGTCCAATTTTCCTTCTAAATTCTTCTGTGATTTATTTTTCATATTTTTAAAATCATTGGTCAATTTTTCTTCTATTTTTCTAATCTGCCTTTTATAATCCTTTCTAAGCTTTTTCAAGAAAGCTCTTTGACCTTGAAACCAGTTCACATTCCCTTCTGAATTTTCTTATGGGAGTACAGTTTCAATGCTGACCTCTTTGATATTCGTGTTTTGGTCCTTGACCCCATTGAAAGATTGTATTATTTTTTTTCTGCTTTGCTTCTTACTCATGATGATCACCCTTCTCCTGGCTTTTAAAGTAGATCTATGTGTCTGGGGCACAGGGGACTCTATTCAACAGTTCTTGCGCTTTGAACTTGAGGCTTTGTACATTGTGGCCTCTTGTTCTTTCAACTGAAAGCTAAAATGATGCAGCTTACCTGGTGCTGAGCTGGCTGTTGTTGGGAAGCAGAGGCCAGGTGATGTCTTTTTAGTTTTACCTGGAGTTATCTTAGAGCTAGCTGTTTTAAGTGTGGGGGAGGAGTGGTCTGGCCACATGAGGTCTCCTCTACTGTGCTAGAGGATAGGCAAGCTCAGAGGCTGGTGAACCTGTCTTCTCCAGTTTTCCTGGGGTGCTGGGACAAGCTTCAGTTCCTGGAGATTGTGGGCTACTCTCCCCTGGGGCTCAGGATCTCCTCTTGTTTTGCTGAGGTGGGACTGTTTGGGCCAGCTCTGTTCCTATTCCAATTCAGTCACAGCAAGAGGAACCCTCCTTTGGGATTTTCCTAGCCACATGTGCTGAGTTACTGTTTACCCGTTTGACTGATCCAACTGTTCCAGGATGTATCCTGGGAAAATATTCTCTGTGCTCTTCAAGGTCAACAAAGGGAGGGAGATAGCAATTACTCATCTCTCAGCCAAGTTGCCTCCCAGAAGTTCCTTCCAACATAAATTTCTAAGTCAAGAAGTAGATTGGAAGGATGAGCAAACAAATTTTAAAGATCTTTACCACAAAAAAATACTGTGGTGATGGGGAATATCAAGACACAAACTCAGAAAAAAAAGATTACAAAATGAAAATAACAATGAACAAAGGCTTAAAGAACAAATGGTAAAGAAATGAGAGTGAGAACAAACTATGAAAAGGTAGTTAACAACCTGCTAAAAGAGTCACAAAAAGGACCGAAAAAGTAACACCTTAAAACGAAATTGACCAAATATAAAAAAGAAGTACACTGATAAAAATAACTCCTTATAAAGCAGAATTGACCAAATGGAAAAATAGACAATGAAGGCCACTGAAGAAAATAATTCCGTTAAAAATAGAATTGGAAAGCAGAGCCAGTAAATTCATTAGATATCGAGAAAAAATAAAGAAAAGTCAAAGGAATAAAACATTAAAAAAAATGATAAATTTGTCATTGGTAAAAGCAGTTAACCTGGAAAATATGTTTAGAAGAAAGAAAATTAAGTTTATAAAACTCAAAAGAACTATCAAATGATAAATATGAAAGGGAAATCAAAAGGTACTTGATAAAGTTAAACTGATTAATTTTCTATATGGGAAGATACTACACCTAACTTTCAAGAACTTTATCATTATCACGGCAATAGAAAGGATTCTATATAGAGAGAGGGCGCAGAAATGAGTTGAGTATTTTGGGATAATATCTTTTCAAGTGGCTGAATGAGAAAGAAATACCCTTTAGAAAAGGGAGAGGGAAATGGGGGAATTATATCACATAAAAGAGGTGTGCAAGAAAAAAAAATTAGAGGGTGGGGAAAATGGTTGGAAGTATTCAATACTTAAATCTTGTTCTCATTTAAATTGGTTCAAGGAGGGATAATATATAGAAAGACAGATAATTTAAATAAAAATACACTGTTAACTACAAAAATATCTACCTATCTATCTACCTATTCAAATGGGTAGAGAAATCCACCTTACCAATAGGAAAAAAGGAGAAAAAAATAGAGAAAAGGTGTGATAAAGGGAAAGGCAGATAAAGGAAGGCAGTGTTAAGAATCAAAACAGATTTTAGAGTACAGACTTCACAAAGGGAGAGATAAAAGGATAAAAAGAAGAAAATAGGAATAGTATTTTTCTTTTTTTTTCAACTTACATGTAAAGATAGTTTTCAACATTCACTTTTATAAGATTTTCAGTTCCAAATTTTCTTCCCTCCCCAATACAGCAAGCAATCTTACATAGGTAATTCAAGTACAGTCCTGTTAAATACATTTCCACATTTGTCATTTTGTAAAAGAATCACAATAAAAGGAAAAATAATCAGGAGAAAGGAAAAAAAACCTAAAAATTGTATAATGAAATCTGCATTCTGACTCCACAGTTCTTTCTCTGAATGTGGATAACATTTTTCATCATGAGTCTTTTGGAATTATCTTGGATCATTGAATTGCAGGGAAGAGTTAAGTTTTTCATAACTGATCATCAAGAAATGTTGCTATTACTGTGTACAATATTTTCGGGGTTGTGTCCACTTTACTCAGAATCAATTCATGTAAGTCTTTCCAGGTCTTTTGTAAAAAATCACTTTGCTCATCATTTCAAATAGCAAAATAGAATTCCATTACATTTCTATAGCACAACTTGTTCAGCCATTGCACAACTGATGCCATCCCCTTAATTACCAATTCTTTGGCACCACACACAAAAAAGCTGCTACAAACATTTTTGTGCAAATGAGTCATTTTATGATCTCTTTGGGATACAGATCTAGTGGTGGCATTGCTAGATCAACGGGTATTCACAGTTCAGTTGCCCTTTGGCCATCTTTCTAAATTGCTCTCCAGACTACTTAGATCAGTTCACAACTCCACTAAAAATGCATCATTGTTTCTATTTTCCCACATCTCAAATGTTTGTCATTTTCCTTTTCTGTCATTCCTATAGATATGAGTTGACACGTTCGAGTTGTCTTAATCTGCATTTATCTAATAAATAGTGATAAAGAGCATTTTTATAAGACAATAAATAGATTTAATTTCTTCATCTGAAAACTGCCTTTCATATGCTTTGACCATTTACCAGTTGAAGAATGGTTCTTACTTTTATAAATTTCATTCAGTTATATACTCAGGATATATATTAACAACAGTGATATAATTGTATATAATCTGCCTCCAACAATTTCATTAATAAAAATAACAATGAGACAACATTCCTAAATTTATGAGTTACAGTCTAAGTATTACTTAGGGCACAATTTATACTTCTAAATGCTTACGTCAGCAAAAAGAGAGGAATTTCCTTATGGCAGAAACAAAATAACTGAGAAAAAGCTAGGAGGTGATCTGAGCTCTACTTAGTTTACCTCAGAAACAAAAAATAAATCTAGCCTATAAATGCATTCTACAGCAACAGAATCTATTTAAAAATGGAGTGAAATGATTTTCTAGCTTAAGATAATTTAGAAGAACTTCAGAAAAGGTGGTTCCCATTTGGGTAAAAGGGAAGTCTACCTAAGCAAAAATGATGTCTGGACAAGCCGACAGGAAGATCTTTGCCACAGCACAGATCAGTAACTGAGGTCCCTCTATCCTGGCTCAGCAGGCCTGTGATACAGTTGACCAGTTGGGAGACTTCCAGGCCTGGCACAGAAGGCAAGTTGAAAATTCCAGAAACCAGGCTACAACAGAGACAACTAGGCTGGGTCACTCTAGCACAATTAACAAGCTGCAAGCACATGAGGTCCCAGCAAACAAAGCCGGTGACCAAGCCCCTGACCCCCAGCACAAGAAGCTTGGGCAGTGCCCCTGTACATGGCAAGGAGAGCTCAAATTTTAAAATCTTGAAATAGGTCAAAAATGAACAACAAGCAAAAATGAATATTGACCATAAGAAGTTACTACAGTGACAGGGAAGATCAAAATATAAACTCAGAAGAGAAAAATTTATCAATAGGCCTAAATTTAAAACTTCAAAAGGGAATACAACTTGGTCTTAAACCTGAAAGTTCTTCTTAGAAGAGGTCAAGAAGGATTTTAAAAGTCATATAAGAGAAGGAGAAGAAAAGTTGGGAGGGGGAAATCAGAAGTATGCAAGAGAGAGTCAACAGCCTGGAAAAGGAAGGACAAAAATTGACTGAAGAAAGCTATTCATTAAACAATACAACTAGTCAAATTGAGGATAGGGAGCCCTGAAGAAAACTCTTTAAAAAGTAGAATTGACCAAATGGAAAAAAGAGGTACTAACAATAACTGTAGAAAATAATTTCTTAAAAATTAGAACTGGGCCAGTGAAAGCTAATGACACTATGAGACATCAACAATCAGTCAAATAAAATCAAAAGAAAGGAAAAAGTAGATGAAAATATAAAATACCTCACTGGAAAAATAAATGCCATGGAAAAATATCCAGAATGGATAACTTAAAAATTATTGGGATACCTGAAAACCATGATTAAAAAAAGAGCATAATGTACAAATGTCTTCCTCTTTAGCTTTACTCACAAGTGATTGAGTCAATGGCATGTGTGAGTGTGTGTGTATCTGTGTATGGTGTGTGTGTGTGCAGGTGTGTGTGTGTGATTGGAAAATAAATGACACCAGAGAAGTTCAGAGTTTTCCAACATAATTTCTTTAGCTTTCACAGTATGCTTTATAAACTTGTCATTTAGCTTGTACTTCTGTTACCACAGTAAAGTCTCTATGACTACTTACAGCATCCTTGAAAAGCAGCAACACACCATTTTAGCTCCATTATTAGGAAATAAATTTTATATAGTAAAGTAGCCTCAGTACAAATATAAAATAAAGGTTTGGACTTGGTAGTGAACTCTGGCTTTTACCCTAAATCCTCTTCTTTCAGTATTCTTTTCTCCCTTCAAAACTTCTGCTCTATCCCAATGAACTTACTTCTCATTATCAAGGAAGAAAGCTATTTGATAGTCTTATTTTGGGTAAGTTTTTCTTGACAGTGATGATACAGTGATACTTAACTTTTCTGGGATGCAGTGCATTCATTTAAAAAATAAAGTGTTTGGACTAGGTTATTAAATTCTTTTCCGGGTTTATATCACATATCTCTCTTTAGGAGTATTTGCTTTTTGAAGGAACTTTGAGAATAATTTTCAACAACAAGAACAACAAAACAAAATGAATCACTAATGCAAAAATTTTGGAACAGTGAGACAAAGCAAAATTGTCCTAGTAGTTCGTGTATGCATATCTCATTGTCATCATTTCTTTGCATCTGGAGTTTGTCACGTATTGGGAGTAAAAATTTAACGAGAAACAAAATCACAATTCATGTTATTCCAGATGGAAACACAATATATTCGCTGTATTTGAAGATCATTTCTTAATAATTAAATTAGCTTTGAGTGGCACAGATTATCCATATTCTCAAATAACTCAAATGTCAAGTTAATTTATATATTATACCTAAAATATACCTTTTATTGTTGCTTGTTAATGAAGCTGTCCTTCATCCTAGGTGTCCACTGCGCTGGGTTCTTGTATTAATTTTAGTTTTCTCTAGAGTTAACACAAAATGACAAGGATACATTTCTAATAGGTAATAAAATTAAAAAAAAATAGAATTCATAAGGGATTATATTGAAAATACAAAGGATTTTTTCAGTTTATTTTTCAAGCAAAGTAACCCTGAGAGATATATTTAAAGGAAAATGACCTGGTACAGCAACAGGAACTAGAATCTGATAGGACTTAGTCACATCTTGGGATGTGCAAATTTCTTTTGTAAATTGTATTGTCAACTAGAAAGTGAACTGCAAAAAGAGGATGCAGAGAGTCATCATTAGTAGGCAAAATAAAGTACAGTACAACCAAATCTATAGCCCATTGGGAGAATCTGCAATGGTATGTGTGAAAGGGAAATAAAGTAAAATGTTAATACATTAAGAACCAGTGACTGATATTTTTCTGAAGGGTCTCTGAGTGTTTTCATCCATGTGCATTCAAATCATTCTGGATTCTAATAGTCATTGGAATGGTTGCTGAAATCTTGGCAGTGTAGAATAAGCATGAATGGAGAAACGCATCCTTGAAGCCTAGAATAAAAGTTTGGTTCTTACGTCTATAATATAATATAAAGGGTAATATTTAGGGCAATTTCTGACTATTTAATATAACTTTTCTTCCTTTTCTTTTTTTGGGTTTTATTTTTTATTTTTTGGGTTTTGTAAAGGCTGCTGGAGGAGCTGTGGTGGGGGCGGCTATAAGGGCTGCTGCAAGGTAACACACAGAGGACACTACGTAATGATGGGCAGCCAAAAGAAGTTGCTGAAAGGCCCACTTTCAGACTACAATGCCACATCCTGGTGTAAGGCTTGCTGTCAGGGCAATTGTAAGGGTTTTATAAGGACTGCTGTAAGAGTTGTAATAAAGGGCTGCTCTTAAGGGCAATTATAAGAGCTACTCTAAGGACTGCTTGAGGTACATTTGTAGGGGCTGCTCTAAGACCTGGTATAAGGGTTGGTGTAAGTGTTCTGACTGATGTTAAGTGAAACTGTAAGTCCTCCTTTAGGCAAAACTTCAACACCTGCTGGTAAGGGTTTGTTGTTGTTGTTGTTTTATTTTTTATTTATTTTTTTAGGAGCTACTGTAGGGACTACAGTAGGGGCAGATGCAAGGGCTGCTGCAAGGTAACACACAGAGGACACTACCTAAAGATGGGCAGCCTAAAGAAGCTGCTGAAAGGCGCACTTTGAGTCTCTAATGAAACATCCTGGCGTAAGGGTTGCTGTCAGGGCAAATGTAAGGCTTCCTTTTTTTTATTTTTAACACAGTTCGTAACAGATAAAGCAGTTCAAACTTTTGGTCAGGTGATAGTATTTATAATATGGACCACAAAAGAATTTTTTTTTAAACGTTAACCAACTGAGACACAAATAATATTTATGTTGCTAACTTCACAAGCTCTTGACCTAATTGCATCCACGGTATCACTAAGAATTAAAAGATCCTAACTTATTGTTGTTGATCTAAAGTCCTCTACCTAATAGCTTAATTTTAGACAACCTCGGATGTTCCCCTACCAATAATTTGTAATTGAATAGATCTGGTACTAAGCTTACAAACTTTTTGATTATAGGGAATTGCCACCAAGAGTAGGGACATTGCAGAAATACAATATCTCCCCAATTTCATGTCAATTCCAGGCAGGATTAGATTATTCACTTGAATTCAGTCAGGCTTAAAGTCTGCCAGGTGTCAGTAGGGAAACTGAGTCAGGATAATTCCAACTCAACTCATACTGAACAGCCGCTCTCGCACCCTTCCCTTGAGATCACTTTATGCAGTTCATGCCAGCAACTCATCAGATTACTGGCATCCTGGATTGGAGGCTCAGATCGCCTTTATTGCTACCCATACCTGGAGTTAAACTCAGAAGAAGAGTTGCTTAATAGTTCCATAGCATCTAAAAACAGCAAGTTCCAATAACCAAGTTTCAAATATGATTATAATTTCATTTTGGCTAAGGAACATCTTTTGAGGCAATTTTTAAGTGGCTTACATACCTTTCTATACATGTTCTAGTTCCTGATTAAATGGCGATCTTAAAATCAAATTTTCCATTAAAACCTTGACTTTTCCATCCATGCCAAATTTTACCTGAGGTTACCTTCCTCTAGGAAATTTAGACTGAAATTCTTTTCTCCAAACTAAAGATGCCATTGATTTATTCTCAGTAATTAATTCAGTCTATTTTTTTAATACTAATTGTTTTTACCTCCCTTTGTAAAATGTCCAGTCTTTCTCCCCATCACTCCCCTCCCCCCGCTTCCTAATACCTTGCATTCTGATTACTCCTTACCTCAATGTACCCTCCCCTCCATCATACCCCACCCCTCTCCTATCCCCATCTTCTCTCTTTTCTTGTAGGGCAAGATAAATTTCCATACCCCATTCCCTATAGTTCTTATTTCCCGATTATATGCAATAAAAATTCTCAATCTTTGTTTCCAATATTTTGAATTCCAACTTCTCTCCCTCCCCCCCTACCTCCCCAGCCTCACTGAGAAGGGAAGCAATTCAGTACAGAATAAATATGTGTTCTTTTGCAAAAGACTTCCATAATAATTATGTTGTGTAATTCTAATTGTGTTGTCCTCTGTCCTACCTTATCCCCCCTTATTTTCCCTCCCTACAATTGACCTTGTCTGTTCTCGATAGTGTTTATTTCTAGTGACTCCCTTCTCCCATTTGCCCTATCTTCTAATATTCCCCTCGCTCCACTTGTCTCCTCCTCTCCTACTTTCCAGTGGTGTGATATAAATTTTCATATCAAATTTAGTGAGCATGTTATTCCCTCCTTCAGCCACATGTGGGGACAGTAGCTTTATTTTTTCCCCTCTCCCCTTCTCCCTTATCTCCTCCACTGAATAAGGTTTTTCTTATCTCTTTTATGAATTATACCCTGCCCCATTCCATTACTCCCTTTCTCTTCTTGGAATTTTCCTCCTTCACCCCATAATTTTTATTTTATTTTATTTTATTTGTGTGTGTGTGTATGGGTATCATCTCTTCTGATATAACACACCTTGTACTCTCTATTTATCTATGTGTATGTGTATGTGTGTGTGTATACACAATCTCTTCAGCTACTCAAATACTGAGAAAAGATTCAAGAATTAAAAATATTTTCTTTCCATGAAGTAATGTAAATAGTTCAGCTTTAGAGAGTCTTTTATGATTTTTCTTTTCTGTTTACCTTTTCATGTTTCTCTTGATTCTTGTCTTGGGAAGTCAAATTTTTAAATACAGATCTGGTCTTTTCCTCAACATGAATTTTTGAAAGTCGTCTATATCAATGAATGACCATTTTTTCCCTTGAAGTGTTATATTCAGATTTTCTGGGTAGGTGATTCTTGGTTTCAATCCCAGTTCCTTTGACTTCTGAAACATCCTACTCCAAGCCCTTCAATCCCTTAATGTTGAAGCCAGATCCTGTGTTATCCTGATTGTATTTCCACAGTACTCAAATTGTTTCTTTCTAGCTGCTTGCAGTATTTTCTCCTTGATCTGGGAACTCTGAAATTTGGCCACAATATTCCTATGAGTTTCTCTGTTTGTGTTTCTTTCTGGAGGTGATAGATGAATTCTTCCAATACGCATTTTCCTCTCTGATTCTATAACATCAGGGAAGTTTTCCTTGATAATTTCATGGAAGATAATGTCTAGGCTATTTTTTTGATCATGGCTTTCAGGTAGTCCAATAATTTTTAAATTATCTCTCCTGGATCTGTTTTCCAGGTCAGTTGTTTTTCCAATGAGTTGTTTCACATTTTCTTCTAGTTTTTTCAAATTTTTGATTTTGTTTACTAACTTCTTGGTTTAACTCATAGTCATTTGTTTCCCTGAACTCAATTCTCCCTTTCAACGAATTATTTTGTTCAGTGAGCTTTTGAACGTTCTCCTCCTTTTGGGTGATTCTGCTTTTTAAAACCTCCTTCTTCTCATTGGCTTTTTGGACCTCTTTTTCCTATTGAGTTAGCCTCTTTTTAAAGCTGTAATTTTCCTCAGCATTTTAACTTTTCTTCCTTTTTTTGCCCCTCTACTGTTTTACTTTCTGTTTCTGCTGTTTTTGCTTCTACTCAAAGGGTATCTGGTGGTGAAAGCATCCATTAACTTCATCGTATCTGAAATTCTTACATTTTTGAAGGTTTATCAAGATATTTATTTTTCTAATTTTTTATTTCCTCTCTAATTATCCATTTTGGATTTATCTATCTATCTATCTATCTATCTGTCTGTCTGTCTGTCTGTCTATCTATCTATCTATCTATCTATCTATCTATCTATCTATCTATCTATCTATCTATCTATCTATTACATTTAAACTCAACATATTTATAACTGAATTCATCATTTGCCTCCTGAAACATACCCAGCCTCTAACTTCTCCTTTGCAAGTAATGACCTTCCCCTCATCTCCAGCCACTAGGTCTTCAAGGCTTATAATTATAAATTATTCTTCAATTCTTACTTATCCCTCATTACTCATACATACTCAGTTTCTAACATATGCTATTACCTATCAAGTATCCCTTGTCTTCGCTCCATTTATCTACTTCTACTAAAACTATACTGTTACGAACTCTTTAATGGTTGTTTTAAAATTATTTCTTAATTTAAAAAAAATAGTTACACATTTTTCTTTGACATAGTAGTTACTTCTAAATAAATAACGATAATCATAATAAACTCCCATTAAAAAACATCTAACAGTAATTTGCAACTAACTGATCATGTACTGTCTCTTTTTTATAGTTTGTGTTTTCATAGAAGAAATACAGGAATTGTCACTTAACCTAAATAATTAGGAGCAAATATTGGCCATTGCATTTGCTCCATGTTTCAGGTTAACAGAACAGTAGTGCTATATTCACTTAAATTGCTGTCATTGTGTATTTTTTCCTATATTTCTGCTTTTTTCTATTCTGCATCATTGTATATATTTTGCTGTTTCTCTGAATGTTCGTATATTTATATTTCCTTACAATGATAAAATATTCTTTAATTTCATATATCACAATCAGTTAAAGTACCCAATTTGGTGGGCACTTACTCCATTACAAACTTATTTCTATCCCTTAAAATAGTACTGTTATGAATTTTTTATGCATGAAAAATTTGTTTTGATCATTGAAAACTTTGTTTAAAAAGTGCAGGAGGAGATTTACTAGATCTAATAATAAGAATAATTTAGTAACAACTTCCACTATTATAAATAGTTTTTCACACATTTTGGATCACTTCAGAGCTATATTAATTTTGCATTAATATACAGATCTTTCCAGTCTTAACAACACAATATTTTCCATTAAAAATACAGCCTTTTTAAATTGTGAAATAGTTTTCAAAAGCTTATTTATTTTAATATCCAGCATTATTAGTGATTTTGACCACTTGTCATATGTAAATGACAATGTGCAAATTTTATTTTGAAAAATCTTCATGTCATTTGACTACTTGTCTATTGGGAGATGCCACTTAATCTAATAGAAATGGATCAAGTTACTATGGATTTTGAATGTCAGAATTTTCAGAGATATTAGATGTGAAGATTTGCCCCACCTCCTCAATTCACATATTTTGCTTTAATTCAAATGGAATTGATTTGGTCCATGTGAAAGATTTTTAATTTTATGTAATTAGAATTGTCTGTTTTTCTTTTCATGATCTCTCCTGTCTTTAATATGGATATAAATTCTTTAAGTAAGCAATTATTAAAGATGTTGGTTTTTTAAATTTCCTCTTCTTTTGGTGTGACTTTTCATAGAAGGATGGATAGGAATTGGAACTGTGATTTTATTGATGATGGGAACTTCCAGATGAGGAAATTTTATCAATTGGTATTAGTGCCTTCTCTGTAACTTAGTGTCTTAGAGAATTTCGTAAAAAAACTAAATTGTTGAGTGATTTACCTAGGATTAGAGAGTTGTATCACTGGGATGGCACTAGAACCTATATCTTCCTAGTTTCAAGGCTGTCATTCTATTCACTACACAGTGGAATTATTAGGCTATTTTAATGAAATATTGGCCTAAATGTATCTTCTCCAAAATTGCTCAATAATTTTGCCAAGGAGCTGAAGAAGAAAAAAAGGGTCTTTGTCCAAATTCTGTGGATTCTTGGCTTCATGTAACAGAAGAAGACTGCACATATATACTGTTGCTCTTGCTTATGTATTGTCACCTTAATTCTCTTTTATTTTTAATAAGTTGCATGTTTATTAAATTTATTATTTTAAAATATTAATTGACATCTAGTATAACTAGATACTCTTCATTCCTCCTTACTAATAAAGCATTCCTTGACATTAATCACATATTGTACCAGATGATAATTTTGCTATTATTTGTCTAAGTTTCATAAATATACTCTTGGTAAATTGGCGGGTATGGTGTTAAATCTACAATTTTATGTAAGTAGTATAACTATTAAATTATACTGGCACAGATGTGTACATTGATTGTTTTTCCAATTTTTTAGGTCTCTATTTCTATAAAATTTGCTAGGTAGTTATATTTATAGAAGCCATATGTGTGTAAATTATGGAATTATTATTTTAAATGGAGTTTAACTCTCTTTTGCTGCAGATTATATAAAGAATATGCAGAAATGATGATTTGGTGGATTTATTTTGCATGCTCCATCTAGTCTGAAAATGTTAATTGGTTTAATTATTTTCTTAATTTTTTTTATTTTATATTCCTGATGCTTAGCAGAGTATTGGGCATATGGTAAGTGCTTCATAAATGCATAATATCTTCCTTTCATCTTTGATAATTTTTTTGTCTATGTCAAATGTTGGAATAAGCAATTCAAGGTTATGAATGTCTTATTAATTATCCTTATAAAGTTTTCAATAAATTTCACAAATTTTAAATCAAATCAAAGCCGGATGAAAATATTCATTTATCTTCCTGTAGTCATTGCAACACTATTTGCATTTTTTATCTCCTGTACTAACTTGATGGATGTGGGATGAGACTTTCAAATTATTTTAATTTTTATTTTCTCTTTAGCAATATGTAGCACTTTAAAATGTAGTTATTGATAATTTGTGATGTTTATTTCTAAGAATTTTTGACTCATATCCTTTGAACGCTTACATATTAGAGAATGGATCTTAGTTTTAAATTTGTGGTAATTCCATATTACATATATACGTAAATTACCCATGATTACTTGCAGCCACAAGTACTAGTGCCCCCTCATGCCCTGTAAATGAAACCATAATGCTTGCTATGCTTCAGATGCAAGTACTAGTGCTCTTCTTGATCCTGAAACTGCCATCCAGAACCCCTGTGGACAATGGAGTTGCCATTAGCTCTACCCAGTGCCAGCAAAGGTATAATGTTAATGGGAGTTGAAGATCTTCCCCACTCATTAATAGCCCTCAAGTGGAGCTCATTAAGGGAACCTTGCTTAGGGAGGTTTACTTGCTTGAAGCCTTTCTCACCTTTGGTTAACTATGCACTGAAGCAAGTGGGTTGTGATGCTTTCTCACTCTCTCTATATTCTAAGGTTAGCATTTTGCTTCAGGGCTCACTCATTGGAAGAATGTTCATGTTATTTCTCCAGGCAAAACTCTGGAGAGCCATTAAGGAGTCATCCTCCCAACTACAGCTTTGAAAACCAAGATGTTGGTGCTTCTCCTTCTGGTAACTATGTATGGTCAGACAGTTTGATCAGTCCGTTCATCTGTGATATATGTATTACTTATAGTCAGACAGAAGCCTGTTTGTTGGCCTTTATACTATTTTCTCTGTTTATAATTTCTATTTGAATTTTCTCTGAAGTTCAGGGTGTTGATTTTTCTCCTGAACTAAGTGAATGATATATGTGTGATTAAAGTAAGATGGTTGACCCCTTAAAAGTTGCTTTCCTTTAAGAGAAATAGATCTAAGAACCTGTGCTAGCAGGTCATTTTGGATATGCTAGGTCATTTTGTTTGCTGTTACACAACTGTCCCCTGTAATCTCTCTCTGACTAGCTGTCTCAACCACTCACTGTCTCTATGCTGAAAGCTTGAGAAGATATTGTTGTGACTGTTGTCGTAGCTACTTCCAAGTCTCACAGCTAGTACTGGCACCGTGTGAATTGTGCTTTGAATAGGCCTCCAACCTGCTAACCTTCTAAGTTTTCTCAGGCTGCATAAATTGTCACCTTGACCTTTTTTTGTCTGTTCCATTCCAAAATTCGATTAGAGCTATTATTTTCAAGTTTTTTTGGAAAAGAAAGAAATGTGCTGGGTTGCTGCCTCTCATCCACCAACTAGTATCTGCTCCCTGTTAAGGGTGCATTTTATATTTTAAAATAAAGATATATGTACTTTAAAAATGTAATGATATTCCTAGCTTATGAGTCATACAAATACAACTGGTGACCCAGTTTTGACCCACCACACAATTTCTTTGTTTTTCTTCAATAAATTTATTTAACTTTTAACATTCATTTTCACAAAGTTTTGGGTTCCAAATTTTCTCCCCATTCCTCCCCTACCCCCACCCCAAAACATCGAGCATTCTAATTGCCCCTATCACCAATATGCCCTCTCTTCTATCATCCCTCCCTTCCATTGTCCCCATCTTCTCTTTTGTCCTGTAGGGCCAGATAACTTTCTATACCCCATTACCTCTAGTTCTTATTTCCTAGTGGCAAGAACAGTACTCGACAGTTGTTCCTAAAATTTTGAGTCCCAACTTCTCTTCATCCTTCCCTCCCCACCCATTCCCTTTGGGAAGTCAGGCAATTCAATATAGGCCATATCTGTGTAGTTTTGCAAATGACTTCCATAATCGTCATGTTGTGTAAGACTAACTATATTTCCCTCCATCCTATCCTGCCCCACATTGCTTCTATACTCTCTTTGGATCCTGTCCCTCCCCAAGAGTGTTGACTTCAAATTGCTCCCTCCTCCCATTGCCATCCCTTCCATCATCCCCCCACCCTGTTTATCCCCTTCTCCCCCACTTTTCTGTATTGTAAGATAGGTTTTCACACCAAAATGAGTGTGCATTTTAATTCTTCCTTTAGCGGAATGTGATGAGAGCTAACTTCATGTTTTTCTCTCACCTCCGCTCTTTTTCCCTCCACTAAAAAGTCTTTTGCTTGCCTCTTTTATGAGAGATAATTTGCCCCTTTCCATTTCTCCCTTTCTCCTCCCAATATATTTCTCTCTCACTGCTTAGTTTCAGTTTTTTAAGATATGATCCCCTCCTATTCAATTCACTCTATGCTCTCTGGCTCTGTGTGAGTGTGCGTGTGTGTATGTGCGTGTGTGTGTGTGTGTGTGTGTGTGTGTGTGTGTATGTAATCCCATCAACTACCCAGATACTGAAAAGTTTCAAGGGTTACAAATATTGTCTTTCCATGTAGGAATGTGAACAGTTCAACTTTAGTAAAGTCCCTTATGACTTCTTTTTGCTGTTTACCTTTTCATGCTTCTCTTCATTCTTGTGTTTGAAAGTCAAATTTTCTTTTCAGCTCTGGTCTTTTGGTCAAGAATGCTTGAAAGCATTTTTCATTGAAATTTCATTGAAAGACCATTTTTTTCCCTGAAGTATTATACTCAGTTTTGCTGGGTAGGTGATTCTTGGTTTTAGTCCTTGTTCCTTTGACTTCTGGAATACCATATTCCACGCCCTGTAATCCTTTAACGTAGAAGCTGCTAGAGCTTGTGTTATCCTGACTGTATTTCCACAACACTTGAATTGCTTCTTTGTAGCTGCTTGCAATATTTTCTCCTTGACCAGGGAACTCTGGAATTTGGCCACAATGTTCCTAGGAGTTTCTCTTTTTGGATCTCTTTCAGGCCGTGATCTGTGGATTTCTTGAATACTTATTTTGCCCTCTGTTTCTAGAATATTTGGGCAGTTTTCCTTGATAATTTCATGAAAGATGATGTCTAGGTTCTTTTTTTGATCATGGCTTTCACGTAGTCCCATAATTTTTAAATTGTCTCTCCTGGATCTGTTTTCCAGGTCAGTTGTTTTTCCAATGAGATATTTCATATTATCTTCCATTTTTTCATTCTTTTGGTTTTGTTTTGTGATTTCTTGGTTTCTCATAAAGTCATTAGTCTCCTTTTGTTCCATTCTAATTTTGAAAGAACTATTTTCTTCAGTGAGCTTTTGAACCTCCTTTTCCATTTGGCTAATCCTGCTTTTGAAAGCATTCTTCTGTTCATTGGCTTTTTGAACGTCTTTTGCCAGTTGAGTTAGCCTAGGTGTTATTTTCTTCAGCATTTCTTTTGGGTCTCTTTGAGCAAGGTGTTGACCTACTTTTCATGCTTTTCTTTCATCTCTTTCATTTCTCTTCCCAGTTTTTCCTCCAACTCTCTTACTTGATTTTCAAAATCCTTTTTGAGCTCTTCCATGGCTTGAGCCCATTGAATAATTATTTTGGATGCTTGGGATACAGAAGCCTTGACTTTTATGTCTTTCCCTGATGGTAAACATTGTACTTCCTCATCAGAAAGGATGGGAGGAGATGTCTCTTCACCAAGAAAGTATCCTTCTATGGTCTCATTTTTCCCCCCTTTTCGGGGCATTTTCCCTGCCAGTTACTTGACTTCTGAGTTTCCTCTCCACACCCATCTGGCCTCCAGTTCTTCCCAGCCAGCGCTTGGGATCTGAGATTCAAATGCTGATTCTCAGCCTCAAGTTTTTTGGTGGGGGTGGGGCTGCTATTCAGTGTGAGATTAAGTTCAGCTGCCACACAGGGTTTAGTTCCCTTAGGGGATTTATGTGGAGACCTTCAACAATGGATCTCAGCTCCTGCCTGCTTTGGGAGCCCTTGTCCTCTGCCACCTCCGCTGCTGCCTCCCGAGGGGGCCTGACTCATGGGGACACCCTGCTACCCACTCGGCAAGCTGAAAAGACCCTCTCACTGACCTTTGGCGCCTGTGGGTGGAGGGACTTGCACAGCCGCTGGAGATTCTGTCCCTGGAGCCTGCTCGGATCTGCTCCTCTTGGTGCTGCGTGGCCAAAGCAGGGCTGGGCTCTGCTCTGGGTCCGGTGCTCGAGGGACCTTTCGGGTCAGTTTTTCTGGTCTCTCTGGAACAGAAATCTCCTCCACTTCGTTGTTCTGTGGCTTCTGCTGCTCCAGAATTTGTTGGGAGTTCTTCTTTACAGGTATTTTATGAGCTGTGGGTTTGGAAGTAGCATATGCATATCTTTCTACTCCGCCATCTTGGCTCCTCACCCCTACCACACAGTTTCTAAACCCTGCTCTAGCCTATTAAGATTTCTTTCGATCTTTACTTTATTTTCTATTGCAATACCTCTTCCACTCAATTCTGTCATCTTCAAATGTGATAATAGCTCTACATATGCTTTTCTCAAGTCATTTATAAAAGAGTTAAACAAAACAATACCAAACAAAGGTCCTTAGGGCCATTGCATTTCGGCAACAGGTACTCCTTTGCTCTTTAGGAAAGTTACATTTTTTTTCTTTAAATGATGTTGACACCAGTCACAAAACTTAGCAATCTCAGTACACCAAAGTTCCACTATTCTCATTACTTCCTGAATGCTCATATTAAAAAAAAATATAGGCACAAGGAACACCAGATGTGTTCTTTGAAGCTTGGCTAACAGCTTCCAAGTTAACTCAGACAAGGAAGCTTCATTCAGATGAATAAATTCAAGGTGTCCTCAATGCCTGTCCTTACTGAATAGCTCTTTTCTATAGCTGAATCAGTCGCTGAAACTGTTGAATGACATATGAGTGTCTCATTTTATTCCAACAAAAATATAAACTATCAGGGTACTGGCACTAAGTCATGCGCAACACAGAATTACTCTAAATCTCTCAAGGTGTTGAAAATGTTCTGATAATGCTATTCACTGAGTCTGGAATCCAACAAGTTCTGAATACATTGCATTTTATCACTATTTAGTCTACATCACTTCATCTTTTCAATAAAAATCCCGTTTTCAAAAGTTTTGCTACAATGCATGTAAACTATATTCATTACATTCTCCTCATCTTTAGTTTTAGTGACCAGGTCAAAAAATAAAATGAGATTATTCAGTCATGACCTCATCTTAACGAAGCCATGCTGAAGGTTTGTAATCATCAATTTTTTTCAAAAGCTCATGAACTTTCTCTTTAGTTTTACATTCTAGAATTTTCATAGGAAGTGAGCTCACTGTTCTTCAGTTTTAGTATTCTATCTCTTCTTTCCTTCTTTTTATTTAATCAAAAAATATGTTTCATGGTAATATACTAGCTTCTATGATGTTTATAATATTAATGACACTGACACATCTTCCTCCTCTCTCTGTATCAACAATTTGATGACTTAAATTAATCACAGGCAACTATCTTCTGATATTTCTCAAAATTATTCATATGGTCAACATTACATTATATATGAAGTATATTACACCATGTTACACTATTATTTATTGACAGTAAGAAAAATCATAAAGTGCTTTAAGAGTTGTAAAATACTTTACAAATCATTTGATGCTCATAATGCTCCTGTAAGTTAGGTGCTATTATCATTCCCATTTTGCATCTGGGGAAGCTGAGGCAAACAGTGGTAAATGACTTGTATAAGGTCACAGAGTTAGTAATAATCTGAAGCCATATATAAATTCAAGTCTTCTTTATTTCAGGTGTGGCAAGATATTCACAGCATGATGTCCTTATTAATGCCTGGTTAGTAATTTTTCCTTTGTAATGTTCTATATATACTTCTTTGAATATAAATGGATGCATGAATTGACTTATTTCTTTTCTTTGTCAAGTGCTTATTGGTTTTCTAAGGTGTTCTAGCATTTTCCTTAAAAAAGATTTTTCATACATTGAAAAAGTACAACCATTTCCCCCCAAAGAAACTCTTTTTTATCTTTCTTTATAACAAAAAAAGTTGACCCAAACCAATTGACATAGTGTTTATATCTAAAAATATATGCCACGTTTTATACATGTATTAACCTACCTCTGTCCAAGGATAAAGAAGACATGCTTCGAGGGAAGTGGGCGGAGCCAAGATGGCAGAGTGAAAGCAACCACTCACCTAAGCTCCTGGACAAACTCCTCTGGATATCTCTGAAATGAGAATCTGATCAGACTTTGGAGGTGTAGAATCCAGTGGGTGACAGACTTTGACAGATTCGGAGCCCAGGTTGGACTGGAAGGTCCACGGGAAGGATCTGTTCCGCGGGGGTAAGCCCCCAGCACAGAGCGCAGCACGGTCAGCACAGCAGGGCGGAAGGGACCTGAGAAGCCCGAGACTGGCAGGCGAAACCAGCGGAGCAGGAGACAAGCCAAACGGAGCCAGTGAGAGCCGCTGAGCGTCAGACATCAGCGCAGCAGCCCTTGAAACCTTCAGCCTGAAGACTAAACTTCGGTAAGTCACCTACTTGAACTTCCGGGAGCTAGGATGGCGGAGTGATCAGTAAATGCTCTCTCCTCCCCTCTGATGACCGTGAAAGAACCATAAAATTCTTCCCCAGAAAAATCCTGGATCAGCGGGAACAGCAGAAGGGGGCAAATAGTCTCATAACACCAGAGGCTAGAAAAATAGCAAAGGGGGATTCTTCCTACTGTGGCGGAGGTGATCTGGAAGGACAGACGACCCAGGGCAGAGAAAATTCGCACTGAGACCCAGGCAAGCCTCAGAGCCGGGAGACAAGCCACAGGAGGGGCGGGAACATGCATTAGCTTCTAGGCTTGCCCCAGCCCTCCAGGGGAAATGGGAAGACAATAGGGAAGCTGGGATCACCATCCCCTGACCTTGCCTTTGCCTCAGGTCAGCTGAGGAGATATTTTGAGACCAGACCACCCCAACCACACACCTAACAAGCTAACCCCAGGGTTGATCTGGGAAAAAAAAACAAAAGCCTGCTTTTAGCCTAGACACACATCAGCTCAACTTAAAGATCTATACCTTCTGACTGAAAGAACCAGAAGCTACAACACTCAGCCAACATCATGAATCGGAAAAAGCAGACGAAAAGTGAAAAAACCATAGAATCTTTCTATGTGGATAAGGACCAAAACATAAACACCAAAGAGGTCAGAGCTGAGACTGTACTTCCATCTGAAACCTCAGATGGGACTATGAATTTCTCTCAAGCACAACTAGATTACCTGGAACATCTGAAGAAGGATATAAAAGAAAAACTGGCCAATGATTTTAAAATTGTAAAAAAAAAGAATTCACTGATGAGAACATCACTCTGAAAAGGAAAATTGAAGAAATGGAAAAGGCAGTTCAAAAATTAACTGGAGAGAATAATTCACTAAAAGGAAGAGTTAATCAAACGGAAAAGGAAACCCAAAACCTAATTGGGAAAATTGATCAGATGGAAAAAGAAGTACAAAAATTAAATGAAGAAAATAGCTCCTTAAAGGGAAAAATTGGGCAGATGGAAAAGGAGATGCAAAAGCTAACTGAAGAAAACAATACGATGAAGATTAGAATTGGACAAGTAGAAACTAATGACTCAATGAGGCAACAAGAATCAGTCAAACAAAATCTAAAGAATGAAAAGATAGAAGAAAATGTAAAATATTTAATTGGAAAAACAACTGACCTGGAAAATAGATCCAGGAGAGAAAATTTAAGAATTATTGGCCTGCCAGAAACCCATGATGAAGAAAAGAGTCTGGACAATATCTTCCAGGAAATCATCAAGGAAAACTGCGCAGAAGTACTAGACTCAGAGGGCAAAATGGTCATAGAAAGAATCCACCATTCCCCTCCCGAAAGGGATCCCAAACTCAAAACCCCAAGAAATATCGTTGCCAAATTCCGGAGCTATCAAGTGAAGGAGAAAATACTACAAGCAGCCAGAAAGAAACAATTCAAATATCAAGGACACACAGTCAGGATCACACAGGACCTTGCAGCTTCTACATTAAAAGATCGAAAGAATTGGAACCCAATATTTCATAAGGTAAAGGAGTTGGGACTTAAACCAAGGATCAACTACCCAGCAAAGTTCAGAGTAACATTTCAGGCAAGGAGAAAGACATTAAACGAAATAAGGGATTTCCAGAGCTTCCTGACCAAAACACCAGAACTCAACAGACAATTTTATTCTTCAAATGCAGGTCTCCAGAGAATCATAAAAAGGTAAACGGAGGGGAAAAAACAAAAACAAAAACTTGCTACTCAATTAAGGCAAACTGTTTACCTCCCTATAAGGGAAGATGATACCTGTTAATCTTGAGAACTGTGCAACTATTATGATAAAAGGGATATATGTAGAGGGAACGGGCATAAAGTAAGTGATGTCATGTCAAAAGTATGAATTAAGTATGAGAAGGGATTGTAATAGGAGGTGTGAAAAGGAGGAAGCAGAAAATGGCAAATTACATCACAGGAAGAAGTACAAAATTATAGTAGAGGGAAGGAGGGGAGGGAGATGAGCATTGTTTGAGAGGTACTCTCATCTGATTTGTTTAAAGGAGGGAACAATAATCTTAAGTAGATAATCCTAACTAGCTCTATAAGGTAGTAGGAGGGGAAGGGGGAAGAAAGGGGAGGGAGGCTAAAAGGGAGGGAAGAAGCAACAAGAGTAAAGGGGAGTAAAAGGGAGGGGGGCTAAAAGAAAGAGGGGAAGGCTGCAGCAGGAGGGGGAGAAAAGTGAATACTATTGAGGAGGGGAAGAGAGACGGGAGAGCTAAAAGCACAAATGGTGGGAAAGAGGATGGAGGGAAATACACAGATTGTAATCGTAACTGTGAATGTGAATGGAATGAACTCTCCCATAAAACGGAGACGGATAGCAGAATGGATTAAAAGCCATAATCCAACAATATGCTGCTTACAAGAAACACATTTGAAACGGGGGGATACACATAGGATAAAGGTCAAAGAATGGAGCAGAATATATTGTGCGTCAGCTCATGTAAGAAAGGCAGGAGTAGCAATCCTAATCTCAGACAAAGCAAAAGCAGAAATAGATCTAATCAAAAGGGCTAAGCACAGAAACTATATCCTGCTAAAAGGCACCATTGACAATGAAGGAATATCATTAATAAACATGTATGCTCCAAGTGGTATAGCATCCAGATTCTTAGAGGAGAGGTTGGGGGAGTTGAAGGAAGAAATTGATAGCAAAACTATACTAGTGGGGGACCTCAACCTCCCCCTCTCTGAACTCGATAAATCCAACCTCAAAATAAACAAGAAAGAGGTTAAGGAGGTAAATAAAACTCTGGATAAGGTAGATATGATAGATCTTTGGAGAAAATTAAATGGGAATAGAAAGGAATATACCTTTTTCTCAGCGGTACATGAAACATTTACAAAAATTGACCATGTACTAGGACATAAAAATCTCACAATCCAGTGCAGAAAGGTAGAGATAATCAATGCATCCTTCTCAGATCATAATGCATTAAAAATTACATGTAATAAAAGGCCATGGAAAGAGAAACCAAAAATCAATTGGAAACTAAATAATCTAATTCTAAAGAAGGGTTGGGTTAAAGAAGAAATCATAGAAACAATCAACAATTTCATTCAAGAGAATGACAATAGTGAGACAACATACTAAATCTTATGGGATACTGCAAAAGCAGTTATTAAGGGAAGTTTTATATCTTTGAATGTTTACATAAATAAAATAGAGAAAGAGGAGATCAATGACTTGGGCTTGCAGTTGAAAAAGCTAGAAAAAGAACAAATTGAAAATCCCCAAGTAAATACCAAATTAGAAATACTGAAAACCAAAGAAGAGATTAATTAAATTGAAATTAAGAAAACTATTGAATTAATAAATAAAACCAATAGCTGGTTTTATGAGAAAACTGTTAAAATTGATAAACCTTTGGTCAATCTGATTAAAAAAAAGAAAGAAGAAAATCAAATTACTAATATTAAAAATGAAAGGGCTGAACTCGCCTCCAATGAGGAGGAAATTAAAACAATAATTAGAAACTACTTTGCCCAACTTTATGCCTACAGATTCGATAATCTTAACGAGATGGATGAATATTTTAAAAAATACAAACTGCCCAGATTAACAGAAGAGGAAGTTGAATACTTAAACAACCCCATCTCAGAAAAAGAAATTGAACAAGCCATCAATGAATTCCCTAGGAAAAAATCTCCAGGGCCAGATGGATTCACAAGTGAATTCTATCAAACATTTAAAGAACAGTTAATTCCAATACTACATACACTATTCTTGAAAATTGGGGAAGAAGCAGTCCTCCCTAATTCTTTCTATGATACAAATAGGGTTTTGATATCCAAACCAGGAAGAGACAAAACAGAGAAAGAAAATTATAGACCAATTTCCCTAATGAATATAGATGCAAAAATTTTAAATAAGATTTTAGCAAAACGAATACAGCATCTTATCACGAGATTAATACATTATGATCAGGTAGGATTCATACCAGGACTACAGGGCTGGTTCAATATTAGGAAAACTATTAGCATTATCGATCACATCAACAACAAAGCTAACAAAAACCACATGATTATCTCAATAGATGCAGAAAAAGCTTTTGACAAAATACAACACCCATTCCTACTAAAAACACTGGAGAACGTAGGAATAAAGGGTACTTTCCATAAAATAATAAGCAGTATCTATCTAAAACCCTCAGCAAGCATTATATGCAATGCGGATAAGCTAGATGCATTCCCAATAAGATCAGGGGTGAAACAAGGTTTTCCATTATCACCACTATTATTCAGTATGGTACTAGAAATGTTAGCTGTAGCAATTAGACAAGATAAAGATATTCAAGGAATAAGAATAGCCAAAGAAGAAACTAAGTTATCACTCTTTGCAGATGATATGATGATTTACCTAGAGAATCCCAGAGATTCAAGTGAAAAATTACTTGAATTAATAAACAACTTTGGCAAAGTTGCAGGTTACAAAATAAACCCACACAAATCTTCTGCATTCCTATATATTAGCAATAAAGTCCAACAGCAAGAGATAGAAAGAGATATCCCATTTAAAGCTAGGGTAGACAGTATAAAATACTTAGGAGTCTACCTGCCAAAACAAACCCAGGGATTATATGAACACAATTACAAGACACTTTTTGCACAAGTAAAGTCAGATTTAAGTAAGTGGAAAAACATTAGTTGCTCATGGGTAGGCCGTGCTAATATAATAAAAATGACAATTCTACCTAAATTAATATACTTATTTAGTGCCATACCAATTAAACTATCAGACAATTACTTTCTAGAGCTGGATAAAATAATATCAAAATTCATTTGGAAAAACAAAATGTCCAGAATATCAAAGGGACTAATGAAAAGAAATGCTTGGGAAGGTGGCCTAGCGCTACCAGACCTCAAACTGTACTATAAAGCAGCAATTATCAAAACCACTTGGTATTGGCAAAGAAACAGAGAGGTAGACAAGTGGAATAGACTTGGCACTCAAGATGCAGTAGGCAAGGAATATAGCAACCTTCTGTTTGATAAACCCAAGGACCCCAGCTTCTGGGATAAGAACTCATTGTTTGACAAAAATTGCTGGGAAAACTGGATAACAGCGTGGCGGAAATTAGGCATAGACCCATACCTGACACCGTACACAAGAATAAAGTCCAAATGGGTACATGATTTAGGCATAAAGATTGATACCATGAATAAACTGGAGAAGCAAGGAATAGTGTATTTATCAGATCTATGGAGAAGGGAAGAATTCTTTACTAAAGGAGAGATAGAAAGCATTATGAAATGCAAAATGGATAACTTTGATTACATTAAACTGAGAAGTTTTTGCACAACCAAACCCAATGCAACCAAAATCCGGAGGGATGTAGTAAATTGGGAAAGAATTTTTACAGCTAAGCTCGGGGATAAAGGACTCATTTCTAGAATATATAGAGAACTGACCCAAATGTATAATCATACAAGTCATTCCCCAATTGATAAATGGTCAAAGGATATGAACAGGCGATTTTCAGAGAAAGAAATTAAAGCTATCTATAATCATATGAAAAAATTCTCTAAATCACTATTGATTAGAGAGATGCAAATCAAAACAACTCTGAGGTACCACATCACACCTATAAGATTGGCAAACATGACAGAACAAGAAAATGATAAATGCTGGAGAGGATGTGGGGGAGTTGGAACACTAATTCATTTTTGGTGGAGCTGCGAGCACATCCAACCATTCTGGAGAGCAATTTGGAACTATGCCCAAAGGGCTACAAAAATGTGCATACCCTTTGACCCAGCAATATCGCTACTAGGACTATATCCCCAAGAGATCATAAAAATGGGAAAGGGTCCTACATGTACAAAAATATTTATAGCAGCACTCTATGTAGTTGCCAAAAACTGGAAGTCAAGGGGATGTCCATCAGTTGGGGAATGGCTGAATAAATTATGGTATATGAATGTAATGGAGTACTATTGTGCATAAGAAATGATGAACAAGAAGACTTCAGAGAGGCCTGGAAGGACTTATATGACCTGATGCTGAGTGAAAGGAGCAGAACAAGGAGAACTTTGTGCACAGCAACGACCACAGTGTGCGAGAGTTTTTTCTGGTAGACTTGGAATTTTGCAATAACGCAAAAACTTCTTATAAAAAAAAAATCCCAAAGGTGGTTCTCAAGGTAAAATGCCTTCCACACTCAGAGAAAGAAATATGGAAGTCACTCACAAAATGTAGCAGATCATGTTTGTGTATGTGTATGTGTTTATGTATCATGTTCTGATTTGTTATACGATTTCTTTCATTTATTTTAGTCTGACTACATAGCATGACTATAGTGAAAATATACTCAATAGGAAAGTATATGTAGAATCTATACAGAATTGTATGCAGTCGTGGGGAGGGAGGGGGGTAGCGGGGGGTAGGTGGTGGGGATAAAATCTCAATTGTATGGCAGTGAATGTTAAACATTAAAAAATAAAAAAAATAAAAAAATATAAAAAATATAAAAAAAGAAGACATGCTTCATCATAATTTTCATTTTTCTCTTGACCAACATTTGACATTACCATAAATGAATTTACCATGAAGCTGCTGTGTATTAGTGTTGTTTTCAATTTCACATTTATAAAAGATGAATATATTATTCTCTGAGTCCTATTTACTTCATTCAACATCAGGTTACACGAGCCTTTAAATTTTTCTTTTAATTTTAAGCATGGAGCCAACCATGGTGGAACAAGGACTCCCACCACCCCTCCCCCAGCACACCCTATAAATCTTTAGATAATTACTCTTTAAAAAAAATCGAGTGAAACCATTTGTAGTCCAAGACAACTTAGAAAGTCAGCAGGAAAGACATGTTCCACCAAGGTGAATGAGGAGCACAGTCCTGCAAAAGCTGCACCAGTGCATACCACGCACCAACGAAGCAGGACAAGGAATTAGGAGACATTGAATAAATGGCAACCGTGCCAGTGAATGTGGGTTATAGTCCTGGATCTTAGTCCCAGGGTGAGGAGGAGCACTAGCACAGTAAACAATTTGCCCCCAGGAGAGCAGGAATTCTGGTCACAGTTCCAGGGCAGAAAAGAGTTCTTGTGGTCACTCACAAACCAGGGCAAAGTGTAAGACAGTAGGAAACACACCTTTGCTTAGATCATATACCTTAGAAGAGTCAAAAATTTACAGCTTCCCAGAATTGCATTTAAAAACAGTTACACAAAACTTGAGAGAGTGCCCCCTCCACTTCGGAAGCAGACCAGCACTCTATGGTAGCATAGAGTTAAAAGTCAAGAAACAGAATGAGAAAATGTGCAAACAAGAGAAAAAAATTCTGATCATAGAAAATTACTGTGTGACAAGGTAGATCAAAACACATACTCAGAAGACAAAAAAATCGAATTTCCAGCATCCTATGCCTCAAAGAAAAAAAAATATGAATTAGTCTCAGAACATGGAAGAACTCAAATAGGATTAGGAAAATCAAGTAAGAGAGACAGAAGAAAAATTGGGGAGAGAAACGAGAGTGGTGTAAGAAAATCGTGAAAAAATATTCAGCAGCTTGGTAAAAAGGCACAAAAAAACAAATGAAAAGAACGATGTCTTGAAAAGCAAAATAGGCCAAATGGAAAAAGACATGCAAAAATTAATTGAAGAAAAGAACTCTGTTAAAAGCAAAATTGGTCAAGTAGCAAAAGCTCAAGGAAGATAATAATTTCTTAAAAGCTAAATTGGGCAAATGAAAACTAATTGCTTTATGACACCTCAAGTAACAATCAGATAAGCATTTAAAAATAGAAAAGTAGAATAAAATGTGACATACTGACCTGAAAAATAGAGGAGAGATAATTTGAGAACTAGTGGACTGCTTGAAAGTCATGATCAACAAAAGAGCCTAGGATCATGTTATCAGAAATTATCAAAGAGAATAGCTCTGATACTTTAGAACATAAAGTAAAATTTTTTACTTAAAAATGTTGAAAGAATTAACTAATCTCCTCCTGAATGAGATTCCCCCCTAACGTGGAAAACTAATGCATTGTAGGTGGAATCATTAACTGATTTAACCATTCTGGAGAGCAATTTGGAACTATGTCAATATGAATATTAACTGTGTATGTCCTTTGGTACAGCTACTGGATCAAATTTGATACTACTACTAAGTCCATATCCCAAAGTGAACAAAAAAACTAGAAATGGACATATATATATTCATTCATTTATTTATTTATTTATAGCACCACTTTTTGTGGTGGCCAAAAATTGGAAATTGAAGGGATGACCATCAATTGGTCATAGCAATTGCTATTATGGGGAGGGAGAACTCAAAGGAGAGAATTGAATAAATAGAGTGCATGACAGAATTGAAGGAAATGTGATGAGTCTTTTGCAACATCACTACTATGGCAGTGTTTTGCAAGGCTACACATGTATGACCTATAACTAATTACTTGCTTTCTCAGTGATGGTGGGTGGAAAGGGAAAGAGGGAGAGAATGAAAAATTGAAAGCTTTAAAAAATGAATGTAAAAATTGTTTTTGCACGCAACTGGGAAATAAGCTGTGCAGGCAATGATGTGTAGAATTCCACCTTGTCCCATGAGAAAATAAAAGGAAGCGGAGATGGGAGAAAGGGTGCATGATAGAAGGGAAGGCTAATTGGGAAAAGGGTGAGTGGGATACATGCTGTCCTGGAGTGGGGGGAGTGGAAGAGATGGGGAGAAAATTTGAAATTCAAAATCTTTTGGAAGTGAATGTTGAAAACTGAAAATAAATAAATTATTTTAAAATAGATAAAATTACCAAGGAAATAAATTTTATTAAAATAGTTATAAAAGTATTCATTAAAACCAAGCAACAAACTCACGGAGCCCTACTTTTCAGCCCTTGCTTTAATGGATCTTTCTTCCCTAATTAATTCTTCTTGGTCATGCTTGGTAGGATTGTAGGATCAAGAGAGAGTTGTGGGAAAAGCCCATGGGATGGCTCAGGGTTGGTTTTGGGTACAGGGCTGCCCTGTTATGTTTTGGATTCTAGGACTACTGACTTTTCCTATTGGTCTAGTGTCCCACATTATTAGAAACCTTTCACTGCTTTTATATCCTTGTGATATAGTAAAAGATCATTGAAGGCCTCTGCATATTAAAGGGAGGCTGTGGATAAGAGTCAGGCTGGAAAGACTGGAGATTTGTATTGTTGGACCATTTCTTATTCCCTAAACAAAATAGGTGTTGAATTGATTGATATTTCTGCTGAAGCTAATATGTCACCAAAGTAATAACCTAATATGTATTCTGATCCTGCTTGTTGAATATTTTTTCCTCAAGAAAAAAAGAAAAAAAATTATTTTTTAAAAAAAGGAAGAATGGTGGTTAGAGGAGCAGCCTGTGTAAAGATGTAGAAATAGGAAATGGCAAGATATGTGTGAAGAAGGGCAAGTAATTTGACTGAACCATAGAGTTTATGAAGGTAGAAAATTTCAGTAAAGGCTACCTGGATTCAGATTATGAATATGTTTCTAGTTCCACAGTTTTTTTTGTTCCACAGATTTTTGACTGTGTAACTTCTCTCTTGCATATAATTGTTTTTTTTCTGCAAAATGTGTTTATATGTGGGAAGAGAGAGTAAGAAGAGAGTAATGGGAAAAGAAGGGAGTTTGACTAATTGAGGTCTGAGATCTTTCCCAGATCTAAGTGATGTGTGTGTGTGTGTGTGTGTGTGTGTGTGTGTGTGAGAGAGAGAGAGAGAGAGAGAGAGAGAGAGAGAGAGAGAGAGAGAGAGAGAGAGAGAGAGAGAGAGAGAGAGAGAGAGAGAGAGAGAGAGAGAGAGAGAGAGAGAGAGAGAGAGAGAGAGAAGACAGAATACATAGAGACAGTGACAGTCAGATATCAGACAGATAGAAGGGGAGTCCATAAAGATAAATCTGGCTTTCCTAAAGCTTTTCCCCTTTCCTGTCCTTGTAAGAGTTCTAGTTCTTTTAATAAGACCCTCTAAGAAACAGAAATAGAAAAATCTTTCTGCCAGATCCTTTTTGAGTTTATTCAGTATATAAATATGTATTCTGAAGACATAGTTAAATTTTTGCAAGTTTTGTGTAAACCATTCTATGAAAAAGTCCTTTTGTCTAGCAGAAAAAAAACCAAAAAAGCAAGTCAGTGACCAGGAAGACTTTAATGTGTAGCAAACTTTTGTAAACACATTCTTTCTGAAGACTCTAATTAACTGTTCTCTGAAATGATCCTTTTAGCAGTGATTTCCCTTAATTACTACAGATGAACAGTGGTCCTGGTGCAGTGTAGATGATGAATAGTTCAATAAATATTAGTGTTTATAGAACCTTTAAGGAATTACAACTGAAAAGAATTCAGAGACAATTGAATCCAGTCCTCTTATTTCACAGATGAGGCAAACGAAAGATCATGAGGAAAAGTGACTCATCCACAATAATGTAAGTGTCAGAAATAGGATTTTAACCAGGGTACTCTAACTGGAAAAGAGTGTTTTTGTTTTTTTTTTTAAAGTGCTATGCTGCCTTCTAAGTGTGCTCTTTTTAACCTTACTGGAATTTCTGGGAAGGACTACTTAGTTTTTGTTTTGGTGTCCTTAATAATTATCACTGTGCTTTGTGTATACTAATTTATACTAATTACAAATTTATAAATTTTATGGCTTGACAACTCTTTCATCAACTATTTACACCCAATTACCATATCTAATCACTAATTTTGAACCTGGGAAGACTTAGTTTCCAGTCCCTTATCTGACTCATATTGTCTATGTGACCTCAAGCAGCTAACAATCTATCTGTTCTAGCAAATCTCTGTAAGTTGTATAGAAAGTATATATCTACATTGGTAAAGGGAATTTCCTCACTTGGAGTTACCATGCCAACGAAATCCAGCTCATATGTTCCTATCATTGTGCAACAAAAAATTTTACAATATGATTACTTAAAACTTTCTCCTAGATGTACAAAATGACAATCCTACGGAATGCACAGTTTTCATACTTTTTTTTTTCAAACTTAGTATACTTTCAATTTGAAATGTCTTTTTTTCCCAGTTCATTAAAATGTATGAGACAGAGAGAAGAGTTCACTTTATTTGGAATATCGTAATTTTTTTTGAGGAAACTCATGCATCTTGACTCATTCAAATGTTCCTTGATCTAATGCTTACAAAATACAGAAATCCATTTTGAAGGATTCCTATCAAGAAATAATATGTGCAACTACTCTTCACAGTGACTAAATACTATTTTATGAGTCGACCCCTCCTTTATTTTCTTTTCTCATTAAGTTTCTTACAGAGAGCTTCTTTTATTTATATATTGTTAAAACATGAAGTCCATTGAGTCTATCATGTAATTTTAAAAAGGGGAATTGTACAGTGCAAATTCAAGAGGCATCTATTATATTTCAGCACAACAGAAGTCAATAAATTCATTACAGCCTCAAGACTGATTGATAAGGCAGCTCTTTTACATGCTACCGTGAGAGCTTTATTTTGAAAACAGTGAAGGAGCAACTGTTGGAAATCCTCAAAGATCGTGATATTAATATTACTGTGATTCTGGCAGGTAGGCTGGTTTCAGTTGTAAGGGTATACTTATGGAAATGTCCCATTTACTGATATTCCAGAAGCCTGCTTTTTCCAGTCCTGCAAAGCATGCCTTAATTTGATTTTTCTGTTCATAAACTAACTCCATTGGAGCTCAATGCAGTGACGTTTAAAGGCCAGGGAGATTATGGAGTGGGTTAAACAGCTTCTTAAGCAATTTTTGTTTATATCAACAATTTAAATTCGTCTTGATATGGAAAATATTTTTTCCTGCAAAAAAATTCATCTAGCTTTTTGGGAAGATGCTAGGGTTGGAAGCTCAATTCCATGTGGACAGTCTCGGGCGGGTAAAGGTGGGAACTTCTAAATCTTAGAGTTCTCACGAGACCCCCCAGGAAACGACTGGGAATCGAGGTGAACCGAGCTATCTAGTGTATTTCCGCCTCTTCCCGTGAGAAACGTGATGGGAGAGAGCTCTCCCCGCCCTCGAGATTGTCCCGGATCTGGGCACACTATTGTTATCTAACAGCATGGTATTCAGATGCAAACTATGCTGCTGGAGAGTTTAAGTAGGATCAGGAAAGCCTGAAAGCGCTCTTGGGCGGAGGGGCGCGGAGCGGACAGGACAACAAGGCTCCGCTTTTCCTCTCTCTTCTCTTCCCTCCCCCTCTCTCCCCACTTACACTTCTACTTCCAATCTCTTATTGTAAGATCTTTGCCTCCTTGGGAGATTCTTCGCTCCCTCCTAAGGAAGAATTCCCCTGCACTTGTAACTAGACCCTGAAATAAAGCTCAACCCTTGTTCGACTCTGGAACGTCCTTTCTCTCATACGAGCATCCGGTTTGGCCAACCGAAGACCTCCGATAGAGGTAAGGGAAGACTCGGGTAGCCCTCAGGCCTCTAGGCCTGGCAGGAAGAGAATAGTTAGAAATAACACATGCAAAGGAGACAGGAAGCTTCTTGGAATATAGTACTGGCTTCTATTCTTTCTCTGCAATGCTTCTGCTGCTTTCTTGTGAACTATCAACTTTAGAACCATTTTTAGGTATTGACTACCAGGCAGGAACTGAAAGGAAATCCTGCAAAGGAGTCTGAGGGTTTGAAAAGATCTCAGCTGAACTGAAGATTTGAACATAATTGGCATTCCCTTTATCAGTAAGAATAAAGAGCTGATGACTTTCAATTAGGCAGATTGATGAAATTATTGACTTGAAAGATCCACTTGTCCACTATTGAACAGAATATGTGAGCCTGAAGATATGTTGTTCAACCCGATTCATGAGGCTGAGGAGGTCTAATAAAAGGTCAATGATACTTCTCCAAGACAGTCACCACAGGAGTAGCCACAAGAGTATCACAACATTTCAGAAGATGTCAGCTAAGAATCTAGAAGTTCAATTTCAATACATGACATCCCAATGGAGCAGGGAAGGACAGTGGAGATCTTCTTAGCCCCTATGGGAGCCGGTGAATGATGACACCAAAAGGAACCAGAGACCCTGTAGAGGGTACGAATAAAAATGAGACAACCGCATTAGATAATCTCTAAGATTATTTCTAATGTGAAAATATCATGATGGAATTTCATTGGTCAAGATAAGGAGTGATTGAGTGACATTTTTTCTTATTCTTCCAGAATGCATTTGACTCTAGATCATGATGTGCAAGTGAATTGAATTAAAGTGAGAGAGGGCTTCAAAGTCTTCACCCTCGCTTTCTCATCAGGAGCCTTCTGGGTCAGTGGCCAGACATAGATCAGGACAAGAGAAAAATTTCCTTTAAAAATCAGCCTTAACAACAAATAGCTGTGTCTCTCATTGATTGACCAACAATAGGCCCCACGTCAAGTCCTAATTGGTCACTTTTGGGGTCCATTGGTTCAGAATGAACGTAAATAGAAATTGTTTCTGTTTTGGCCAGAAACCCTGAGGGTCTTCCCCTCCTAGATCTTATGTCTTTTTCCTTTCTTAAAGAAGCCACTATTTGCCTCATTTCTTATTAAGCCTTAATTGCAGAATGGGAGTTGCCTCAGTCAAACTGAGACCTGTTAAAAACCTTAGCTTGAAAAGACCAAGGTCATCCACTTCATCCTGGGCCATCTGCAGTTGTCTTGATCTGTATCTGGCTACCAGATTCAGATGACTGCAGAGGAAAAAGTGAAGCTGCTGACTTTTCACGGTTTTCCCTGATTTAAATACAGTTCACTTGCATGTCATGGCATGAACTCTCTGATGTCATCATCCTCTTCACAAATGAAGGACAAACAGCAGCAGCAAGCAGCAACTCTAAGCCAGAAATTATTTGAATTATTTGATCCTGATTTGAAGTGAGAATCTGGGAGAATTTGGGATGCTATTTGTCGCTTTCCCCCTAAAAATTACAAAGAATAAAAAAGAGAAGTCCATCATTCTATTACATGTATTTTATTACGTAGTAAGGATGACATAATGTGCTGTCTTTATGAGTTTCAGGTATACTGTTAATACTGTGACTCTTCATTTTCACTTTCGCTACAATTCTTTTTTATGAGAAATATAATTTGAATATTAGTTTGATTTTTCATATGTCTTTAATTCTTGAACAAATATCATTTTCCATAGACTAGATATTCAGGACTTTGTTTCATTGATGACAATTTGATTAATATTTTTAATGTTAAGCCCTAAACCCTATATCTCTTATAGATTATTTACCAAGTAAACCTCTTCTCTCTCTTGTTTCTCTTAGTACGAACTGTTTGACACTATAGTCTCACCTAATTTGTATCCTTGGCACACTGACATGGGGCTTATTCTGGGACTGAATGGCGTTTATGGATTTGGAGTTATAGCAGAAATGAAGAGAAATGAGTTGACATGACTTTAACAGTGCAATTTACATACTGGTATTGGTACTTAGGCTGGGCCTTTAGGAGGGGTTGAGACTAAAAAAGAGAGGTTGATAGAGAAACAAGGAGAGTTTGGATTGCTGTTTTTCAGTTGTATCCAGCTCTTTGTGACTTTGTGGACCATATCACACCAATACTATCCATGAGTTTGCTATTTCCCTCTCCAATGGATCAAGACAAACAGAGCTTAAATGACTTCCCCAGAGTCACTCAACTGGTAACTGTCTAAAGCTGAATTTGAACTTCAGTCTCTCTGGCTCTAGGCCCAGTTCACTGAACAATCTAGCTGCCTCCTGAGACTGGATAGAGAAAAATAAGGTCTCATACCCTAAGGCATAGACAGATAATTCTTATTTCTTCTCCAACAAATGAATTAAAGATTATTTATTAAATATGTATTATGTATCAAACACTGCACTAAGCTTTGCAGATAGAAACAGAAAAGAGGTATCCCTCTTCACAGGGAAGGAAAGAATTTATCTCCAGTGGGAAAAGAAAACCCTGGAGGTCCTAAAATGATACTGGAGTGCTTACTCTGGAGGGAACAAGGGGAGTATGGAGAGAATCAGCTTGCCACCACTGGAAAGGAGTTAGTGGAACCAAGTAGCTATTCTGAATTCCTTTAAAAAGGATTGAAAATAAGTGGAGCACCTGGGAAAGATGGAAAATGATGAAGTAAGCAGTAGCAGGTCAGGGAGGAAAAGAGGAAGACAAGGGTGAACTTGACTTAGGCCCTCTAGATTCTCTGATGGAGTCTGAGGAAGCTTGAGTCAGAGGAAGAATTTTTAGCTATATTTTTTAATACAACAGGACCTATATGGTCCTCCACACATGTATTTATTTATTACTTCATTTTTTTGTTATTAAATTTATTTTTCTTCTGTTTTCAATATTCACTTTCACAAGACTGTGAATTTCAATTCTTCTCCCCATCTCTTCCCTCCCCCCACCCCAGGATAGCATGCATTTTGATTCTGCTTACCCCTTCTTCCATCACTCCATGCATTCTCTCATCCCCTTCCTTTTTGTTTTCCTGTATGGCAAAATAGACTTCTATACACCATTGTCTATATATCCTATTTCCTAGTTGCATGTAGAAACAATTTTCAACATTCATTTTTAAAGCTTTGAGTTCCACATTCTCTCATTTCCTCCCTCTCCACCCATTCACACTGAGAAAGCAAGCAATTTGATATAGGTTATGGATGTCTAATCATGCAAAATACTTCTATAACAGTCATCTTGTGAAAGACTAACTCTGTTTCCCTCTATCCTATCCTGCCCTCCATTTATTCTATTCTTTGACCTGTCCTTCCACAAAATTCTTGCTTCTGATTCCCCCTTCCCCCAATCTGCTGCCGCTTTTATTATGCCCTGTCTCTTATCCTTTCCCCTCCTGCTTTCCTACAGAGTAAGATAGATTTCCATATGCCACTGAGTGTGTATGTTAGTCCTTCCTTAAGCCCAATCCAATGAGAGTAGGGCTCACTTATTCCCTCTCACCCCCCCCCTTACCTCCATTGTAAAAACTTCTTCTTGTCTCTTCTATGTGAGAGGATTTACTATATTCTACCATTCCCTCTTCCCCAATACATTCCTCTCAACACTTAATTTAATTTTTTAGATATAGTCCTTTAGTATTTAGCTTACCCTGTGTCCTCAGTCAAAACATACACAAATACATACATACATACATACATAGATGGGTGTGTGTGTATACACATACATACATATGTGTGTGTGTGTGTGTGTGTGTATATTCCCTCAAAATGCACTAATAGTGAAAACGGTCTCATGAGTTACAAATATCATCTTTCCATGTAGGAATATAAACAATTGAACTTTAATTAGTCCCTTATGGTTTCTCTTTTCCTTTTTCATGCTTCTATTGGTTCTTGTACTTGAAAGTCCAATTTTCTATTCAGCTCTGGTCTTTTCAGTTAGAATGTTTGGAAATCCTCTATTTCATGAAATGCTGAAATTTTCCCCTGAAATATTAACCTGAGTTTTGCTAGATAGGTGGTTCTTGGTTTCTACATATATATTTCTACACAACTTATTTCCACCCTTCTAGGGAAAATGACTTTAGAAACTTGTGATTCAAGAAAACCCAATATGATTGGTTTCATGATATGAGAAATGGGGTGCGTCAGGATGGTTCCTACAGTATGTGGCTCCTGCTGTGCCCAAACTTCTTGGGTCATGCAGGATTTTCTCGAGGAAATATAACCTGTGTCTGTTGATCCTCTCTCTCTGCTTGATTCAGGAGGTCCTGCAGCTATTGGTATCCTTAGGTTCAGATAATTATGTAGACTCCTCTAGAGAACAGAATCAGATTCTAGAAAAGCCATGAAAATGGTGACAGATGGAAACATAGAAGGAGGAGAGAGAAGAAGGAAGAAGTCAAATAGTATTCACACAGACACTGAAACAGACTTGGTTCCCTGGAGATAGGCGTTCGCATTCTTTTTGCCTTCTTCAGGCTACCAAGTAGCATCCATGGAAGACAAAGAACTCACAAATGATGGAAGTACAAACTAATAAGGAATTGGAAATATAGAAGGGGAGAAAGAATTACTTCAAGATAAGAATGTGAAGGAAGAGAATCAGCAGAGCAGGGTATCACTACATGAAGCAGCAATCTGAAATATATTTATGCCAGGATAATGAGTCCTGTAGAAATGAGATATCCAGAGAATGTATTGATTCTGTGCAAACACTGAGTAATTTCCTTTTGTGAGGTGATGTAGATGAAGGCAAAATGGAAAGTAAAAGTTTCTCATGGAAACCAAAGTTGCTGCAACTATTGGCATCGACGAGGAAACCATCTTTAGAACTGTTGCCATTCTTGGTAGATTATAGAAAATATGTAGATATATTCTCTTCCTAGTCCCAGTTCAATATATAGAGGTTTGGTGAATTGACTTCTGACCATTAATGACAAACTAGTAGAGGGTTGTTTTTGATGACAGAGTACATACCTGAAGACAGATGTGGAAGTGCAGACAGTTGATCAAGGATGTCAAGGATCAGGCATTGGTGCACCTCAAACCAGAGAGAAATATTGATTATAAACTGTAGGAGTCACTGAAACAATGAGTTCAGTAGAGAACTACAACAAAGTGAAACTCGTGACAACTCTTCAAAATGAGAGGAGTATTTCTGAAAGCAGGAAACAGGAGGTACATCTTAGTTACACATAGTGTCATTGCTGTACTTTATATTTGAACCCTCTATTTCTAGAGATCTTTTTAATGTAAAAAGGAATGTATCCAGGTATTAAGTATCAAACAGACAGACATCATTCATTCATCTTGCAAAGTGACTACTATGCGCCAGGCACTGTGTTATGGGTGGGGGAAAGAAAGATAAAATTGAAAAAATAATCCATTGTATTAAGGAGTATATACTCGCTTGGGAGAGACAAGATCTAAATGCTCACAGAAAACTTATTGCAAAGTAGATAAGTAGCAATTTTTGAAGAAAGGTACTAACAATTGAGGGTACCAGGATAATCTTTCTTTATGAGGTGAACACATGAAATAACCTTTAAAAGAAGACAGGTAGAAATGAGGAGAGGGTGAATTTTAGGCATGAGACAAATCCTCTGAAAAGGCCTCAAAATAAAAGTGTAGTGTGTAAGTGATGACAAGTAAGCCAATTTGTTAAGAACACATAATAGATGAAGGGGAATATTATATAATAGCCAGGAAAGGAAGTTAGAGTCAGGTTATAAAGGATTTAGAAGCCAAATAGACCTCACTGGTTATGATACTGCCACTGTACAAAGGACATATGAAGGAAGATGCTATCTGCAGCCGGAGGAAGAAATGACAAATAGAAGTTTATATAGAAAGATTTTGCACACAAACACACACATATAAGCATGCACACACACATACACACACATATACATACACAAACACCTGTGTCTAATGGGAGCCATCTCTAGGGCAAGGGAGGGGGAAGATAGAAAAAAAATAAAAAAAATACATGATAATATTTTCATATATTTAAAAATAATAGCAAGTTGTACATAACAGATTTAGAGTTTTATGTGTAATCATCTGTTTTATTATACTACTACCTAGAATTGCCTGTTTTATTCCATAAATTAAAAAAAAAATAGAAAAAGCTAAATAGAGTCATTTTAATTTTCATCCTAGACGCAAGATGAATACATTGAGAATTCTTGAATAAGGAAATGCAAGAATTAGGCATATGCTTTGTGGAAATCAGTTTAGTAGGTATATGAAAAATGAATTAGAGAAAGAAGAAATAGGAGGCAAGGAAAACAGTTATAAAGGAAATTGGCGATGAGGGATTAGAATTCAGCATAGAAAAGGAGTGTGAATCCTGCAGCCTTGAGGCTAAATGTGGCCCTTTAGGTCCTCAAATGCAGCTCTTCGACTACATATAAATTTCACATTCTGTCAAAGAGCCACACTTGAGGGCATAGAGGTCCACATGTGACTTCACGGCTGCAGGTTACCCAAACTTGGTAGAAGATGGTGTTGATTACATAAATATAGGAGTCACCTGCATGGCAATTATATGTGAAACTCTTGGAGCTGACAAGATCATCAAGAGCTTGGAGAAGTGCAAGAGTCAGGGATAGACAAATACATATACATAATGGGACGTAGGGTGTGATCAAGAAAAGAATACTGATAGGTGATTTTTAGACATAGCGAAACGATGAAAAATTAATGTCACCACAGAAAAGAATTTGCTTGGAAAAAAAGGTGGTGATTCTCAGTGTCAAATGTCACAGAGTTTAAAAAAAAGATAATTGTAAAAATGCCTTTAGACTAGAAAATTAATAGAACACTGGTAAACTTACAGAACAATTTTATTTGTATGATAAGCTCAAAATGAATCCTGGGTGCATGGGGTCAAGAAAAGTGTGGAAGGGGGCAGAGCCAAGATGACAGAGCAGAATGATGCACATACATTAGCTCTTACCTCATAGCCCATAAAATACCTGTAAAGAAGAACTCTCAACAAATTCTAGAGCAGCAGAAGCCACAGAAGAATAGAGTGGAGGAGATTTCTAGCCCAGAGTGACTTGAAAGACCAAAGGGAAAGGTCTGTTGCACCAGATGTGGAGCACAGCCTAGCCCAGTTCTGGCCATGCAGCTCCAAGAAGAGCAGAACTGAGCAGGCTTCAGGGACAGAATCTCCAGTGACAGGGCAGGTCCCTCAATCCACAGGTGCCAAAGGTCAGTGAGAGGGTCTTTTAAGCTGGCTGAGAAGGGAGAAGGATGTCCCCATAACTCAGACATCCACAGGTGGCAGCAGTAGAAGCAGCAGCAGACAGGGGCTCCCAAAGAAGGCAGTGGCCAACATTCATTGTTGAAGGTCTCATTGTAAACCCCATGAGGGAACTGAGCACTGTGTGGTGGCCCTGCTCTCATCTGAGCAACTGATCTTAATTTCACACTGAATAGTGGCCCTGCCCTCGCCTAAAGCCCCTGAGGGTCTGGAGCAGAGCATCTGAATCTCAGCCTCTAGTGCTGGCTTGGAAGAACTGGAGGCGAGGTGGCTGTGGAGAGGAAACTCAGAAGTCAAGTAACTGGCTGGGAAAATGCCAAAAAAGGGGAAAAAATAAGACCATAGAAGATTACTTTCTTGGGGAACAGGTGTTTCACCCCATCCTTTCAGGTGAGAAAGAACAAGGCATACTGTCAGAGGAAGTCAAGGCCTCTACCTCCAGGGCCTCCAAAGGGAATTTAAACTGAGCTCAGGCAATAGAAGAGCTTAAAAACAAGGTGGCAGTTTACTAAAGGAGAACCAAAAAATGCTGAGGAAAATAACAGCTTTAAAAAGAGGCTAACTCAACTGAAAAAAGAGATCCAAAAAGCCAATGAGGAAAAGGAGGCTTTAAAAAGCAGAATTAGCCAAATGGAGGAGGAGGTTCAAAAGCTTGCTGAACAAAATAATTCGTTGAAAGAGAGAATTAAGTTCAGGGAAATAAATGACTATGAGATAAACCAAGCAGTTAGTAAACAAAACCAAAAGTTTGAAAAAATAGAAGATAATGTGAAACATTTCATTCGAAAAACAACTGACCTGGAAAATAAATCCAGGAGAAACAATTAAAAAATTATGGGACTACCTGAAAGCCACGATCAAAAACATAACTTATACATCATCTTCCATGAAATCACCAAGGAAAACTGCCCTGATATTCTAGAACCAGAGGGCAAAGTAAATATTGAAAGAATTCACTGATCACCTCCTGAAAGAGACTGGAACAGAGAAACTCCTAGGAATATTGTGGCCAAATTTCAAAGTTCCCAGATCAAGGAGAAAGTACTGCAAGCAGCTAGAAAGAAACAATTTGAGTATTGTGGAAATACAATTAGGATAACACAGTATCTTTCAGCTTCAACATTAAGGGATTGAAGGACTTGGAATAGAATATTCCAGAAGTCAAAGGGCTGGGATTGAAACCAAGAATCACCTACCCAGAAAATCTGAGTATAATACTTCAAGGGAAAAAATGTTCTTTTAATGATAAAGAGGACTTTCAATCATTCATATTGAGGAAAAGACCAGATCTGTATAGAAAATTTGACTTCCCAAGACAAGAATCAAGAGAAGCATGAAAAGGTAAACAGAAAAGAAAAATCACAAAAGACTCTCTAAAGATGAACTGTTTACATTACTACATGGAAAGAAAATATTTATAACTCTTGAATCTTTTCTCAGTATTTCGGTAGATGGAGAGATTGCATACACACACACACACACATACACATATATAGACAGAGAGTGCAGGGTGTGTTGAATCATAAGAGATTATATCCACACAAAAAAATTAAAGTAAAATAAAAATTAAGGGGTAAGAGAGGAATATACCCGGGAAGAGAAAGGAAGAAATGGAACGGGGCAGACTATAACTCAAAAAAGAGATAAGAAAAATCTTATTCCATGGAGGAAAAAAGGGAGAAAGGGAGAGGTGGAAAATGAAGCTACTCTCTCCATATGTTGCTGAAGGAGGGAATAACATGTTCACTAAATTTGAGATGAAAATTTATATCACACTACAGGAAAGTAGAGGAGTAGAGACAAGGGGGGTAAGGGGAATGATAGAAGGGAAGGCAAATGGGAGAAGGGAGTTACTAGAAATAAACACTTTTGAGAATGAGAAGGTCAATTGTGGGAGGGAAAAATTAGGGGGGATAGAGTAGCACACAGGGCAATATAATGAGTACTACACAACACGATTATTATGGAAGTCTTTTGCAAAACGACACAAATTTAATGTGTATTGAATTGCTTGCTTCTCAGTAGGATTGAGGAGAGGGAGGGAGAGAGAAGTTGGAATTCAAAGTATTAGCAACGAATGTTGAGAATTTGTATTGCATATAATCTGGAAATAAATACAGGGAGTGGGGTATAGGAATTTGTCTTTCCCTACAAGAAAAGAGAGAAAATGGGGTAAGAGAAGCGTGGGGTGTGATAGAAGGGAGGGTACATTGAGAGAAGGAGTAATCAGAATGCAAAGTATTAGGAAGCAGGGGAAGAGGAGTGATGGGGAGAAATATTGGACATGTTACAAAGTGAGACAGAAGCAATTAGTATTAAAACAATTGACTGAATTAATTACTGATAATAACTCAATAACATCTTTTAGTTTGGGGAAAAGAATTTAAGTCTAAATTTCTTAGAGGAGGATAACCTCGGGTAAAATGTGGCATCCATGGAAAAGTTAGGGTTTTAATGGTAAATTTGATTTTATGATTGCTATTTAACCAGGACCCAGAACATGTATAGAAAGACATGTAAGTCACTTAAGACTTGCCTCAAAAGATGTTCCTTAGCCAAAGTGAAATTATAATCGTATTTGAAACCTGGTTATTGGAACTTGCCATTTTTAGATGCTATGGGACTATTAAGTGACTGTTCTTCTGAGTCTAACTCCAGGTATGGATGGCAGGAAAGGTGGTCTGAGCCTTCAGTCCATGACACCAGTAAGCCTATGAGATGCTGGTATGAACTGCAAAAGGTGATCTCATGGGAATGGTAGGAGAGAGGCTGTTCAGCTTGGGCTGAGGTAGGATTCTCCTGACTCAGTTTTCTTACTGACACCTGGCAGACTTGAAGCCTGACTGAATGCAAGTGGACAGCCTAACCCTGCCTGGAAGTGACACGAAGTTGGGGAGATATTGGATCCCTGCTATGTCCCTACTCTTGGTGGCAATTTCATATAGTCAAAAGGTTTGTAAGCTTAATACTAGATCTATTAAATTATAGATTATTAGTAGGGGAACATCGGAGGTTAATTCTAAAATTAAACTATTAGGCATAGGATTTTAGACCAACAACAATAAGTTAGGGTCCTTTAATTCTTAATAATACTGTGGAGACAATTAGGTCAAGAGTTTGTGAAGTTAGCAGCATAAATATTCTTTGTGTCTCGGTTAATGTTTTTTTAAAAAAAATCTTTTTTGATCCATATTGTAAATGCATTAAAAAGAAGTATCACCTGAACAAAAAAAAAAATAAAATTAAAATTAAAAAATGAAAAAGGTGGAAGAGAAAATAGAAACAAAGAATGAAGATAACTTTTGTTGGAAATTCGTAGGAGGATAACAGCATGGTAATTTGAGCATACGGTCTGATGAAATGAATTTTTTTTCTTTTTTGATTTTGTTTTTAAGAATGAGAGGAAAAAGCACCAATTGGTTAGTAGATAAGCATCCAATGTGGATAAGGAATATTGAAAACTATAAGGAAGATATTTTGGCAAACTTGCAGAGGAAACAATTAGAAGGTGGTGTCAGACTCTCTTCTTTCTCTGACAAAAGAGCAAAGGAAGATACAATTAAGGGTGATATAGAGGTGATTTAAAGTATAGAGTTGGAGAAGAATAAATCTTTCAACAAGAGATTCATTCATGTTAAAGTAAACTGTGAGGAAATGCATTAAACATACCTGATAAGAATTTCATATTCCAAATAGTAAACAATTGATAGAAATAATACAACTTTTAAATGAAAATATAAACTTCTTTTTGCATTTCTAAAGTACAAAATTTAAAAAAAAAGAAAGGAAAAGAAAAGATAGCTGAGGATTTCAGTTGAGATAAAAAAAAAATCAAAACTATGTACTCAGAAGACACTTTATGTCCTCCTGAGCAGCATTCATGTATCACCTAGGGCAACAGTGTCCAGAACTATCCAATAGAATGGTGTCTGGAATAGAGTACTGAAAAGAAGTATTGAGTGCAGACTACATGTGAAGACAATTAAACCTGCTGATGTCATGACTAACAACAGCAGCAATATATCACCTAAGTCATCAATAGTCATATAGTGCCAGAGATATGTTACTCCCTATATGTGTGTCTCTTCCCATGAATATTCAAATTTGGACTACTAAAATTAATGCCCTTCTGAATTAATGAAAAAAAAATATGAAAGAAGGAACCCTAGTTGTACCAGATCTCAAACTGTTTAGCAAAGTGATAACTATCAAAACAATTGAGTACTGGCTAAGAAATACGGAAATGATGAGATACACAACACAAGGTAGAAAACAACCACAGTAATTCCTGATTTGATAAATAGAAAAATCTATATTTTGGGGACAAGACCTCACTATTTTACAAAAACATCATGGAAAACTCATAAGGAGTTTGACAGATCACTACCGCTTACTATATACCAAGATAAGGTTAAAATGAGTATATAAATTAGACATAAAGTGTGATATCATACAAAAATAAGGATGTGAAATAGATTATCCTTTAAATGTATGGGTAAGGATGAAATACATATAAAATAAGAACTATTACTAAACAAGTGAAAGAGAATATTATGAGATACAAAATGGATCATACTGATTACAATAAAAATCTTTCACACAAACAAAAACAATGCAGCCAACATTAGGACCAAAGCAGAAAACTGGGGGTAGGGTAGGGTTATATCAAATTTCTCTGATAGAAGCGTTATATTGAAAATATATGAAAACAATTGAGTCAAATGTATAATAATATGATTCATTCCCCAATAGATAAATGGTCAAATAATATTAATAAGTGTTTTATTTTTTTCACATGAGGGAATCAAAGGTATTTGTAGTCATGGGGAAAATACTCTAAATCATCGTTCATTAGCGAAATGCAAATTGAAACTATTCTGACATACCATCTCACAACTATCAAATTGGCCAATATGACAGAAAAAGTAAATGAAGAATATCAGAGGGGATGTGGGGTAATTGGGACACAAATTCATTGTTGGTGAAATTGTGAATTGATGCAGCGATTTTGGAGAGCAATGTACAATTATGAACAAAGGACTAGAAAACTGTACTTACCTCTTAACTCAACAATAATTCTACTAGACTCAGAGAGATCAAAAAAAAAGGACAAGGACAAATGCGCACAAACATATTTCTAGCAGCTCTTTTTTTGTGTGGTAGCAAAGAATTAAAATAAATGAGAGGAGATCTATCAAATATATTTTGGTGGAAAAAGTTGTTGTTTATGATTGGTATGGAGTATGATTATGCTATAAAAATTAATGAGGAGTATGGTTTCAAACAAACCTTGAAAGACTTGCACGAACTGATGCAAAGTGAAGTGAGAAGAACAAGGATAACAGTGTAGATAGAAACAACAATATTATAAGGATGACCAGTATTGACTAACTTAGATATTTTAATCAGTACAAAGATCCAAGACAAATATGAAAGACCTATGTTGAAAAATGGTGTCCATGTCCAGAGAAGGAATGAATGAATTCTGAGTACGTATAGAAAGAAGTATACTGGTTTTTTTAACTTCATTTTGTTCAATTTTTTTCTTTCACAACATGACTAATATAGAAATATATTTTGTATGACTCCATTTGTACAATATTTATTGAAATATTTGTTTTCTCTGTGATGGAGAAGAAGAAGAAAAGAGGAAGAGAATTTGGAACTCAAAATTTTAAAAAAACAAGGGTCAAAAATTGTTCAAACGTGATTAGGAAAAAAATGTATTTTTAAAAATAATGTTCTCCACAAAGTTCAGAATAACCTCAGAAAATGTACACGAACTGATGCTGGCTGAAGTGAGCAGAACCAGGAGAACATTTTACACAGTAGCACCAATATTGTGCGTGGACCAACTTTGATAGACTTAGCTCTGTTCAGCAATACAATGACCTTCTAAGATAATACCAGAAGACTCATGAGAGGAAATGCTATCCCCAACCAAAGAAACAGCTATGGAGTTAAGGCATATCAAAGCTTAAAATTTTATCTTTTTTTTCTTTCTCATTGTTTTGCTCTTTTGTTCTGCTTCTTTCACAACATGGCTAATGTGGAAATATGCTGATTGTGATTGTACTAGTATAGCCTATATCAGATTACATGCCATCTTGGGAAGGGAGGTGGAAAATATTTGGAACGGAAAATCTTAAAAAAGTGAACACTGAAAACTAAAAAGAGAAGGAAGGAAGGAAGGAAGAAAGGAAGGAAGGAAGGAAAAATGTTTCTTAACACATGTATTATCGCCTCATATGTTATCTATTTCTGTCCACTCTTCCCACAAAGGCTATATGTATTTGTGAGAACATGTGCCCTGAGTTTCTAAGTGAAACATCTCTTTTTAACTTTTGTTACAGTGTCATTTTAAAACAAGTGTATTTTCTTTGCAGCAATTGTGCATTTTGAATGACTATTAAATGTAAATGCATTGATGGCTCCTAATCCACTACAGTTAAGGTGGAGAGACTTGGGGTAGACATTCCTGGGGGAATATGTTTTCTAGATTGGAGAGCACCCTATTACATCACAGAGTCAAGCAGAGAATAGTTAAATAAGAATAATGAGTAACAGTAGAAGTCGAGAGATGCTGTAATGGTAATTATGAAAGTTAAAGATCTTCAATACTTATTAATGGGCCTGCCCGTTAAGGAAAGTTTGATTAAGGGAGATTTGTTCTGTAGGAAGGCATACTACTTCTGTGAATTTCTAATGAGGCACTACTTCTCGAGGGTTGTGTTGCTCTCTGGCTCTGAAAAAGTATATAAATACTCTGAAGTGAAGTTTGTTTTGGGACTTACTCATTGAAAGTGTTTGTCTGTCAAGAAGAGACACTGGGCAGTTGCTAAGGAGACCCTCAGCTTTGAAAACCCAGACGTTGGTGTTTCCCTCACTAGTAACTATATATGTAATGGTCAGATAGTTGGATCTGTCTGTTGATTTGTGATATATGTATTGCTTATGGTCAGACTGTTGGAAATCCTATCCGTAGATCTTTTTTCTCTGTTTGTATTTTCTCTTAAGTTCAGGATGCTGACTTTTTCCCATGAACTAAGGGAATTATATATGTGCTTAATTAAAGTGATTATTGTTCCTCAAAAGTCCATTTCCTTTTATTTTTTGATTTTTAAATTAAATTATTTTATTTGTTTTGAGTGTTCTGCAATCACTTCCACATATCTTAGATTTATCCCTTCCTTTCCTCTCCTTCCTCATTCCTTCCCTGAGGGGGCATGCAATTTTATATAAGATCTACAAATATAATTATATTACGTACATTTTCACAATAGTCATGTTGCATAGAAGAATTAAAATTAATGGGAGACATAATAAAACAAAACAAAACAAAAGATAATACAAAAGAAAATGGTTTACTTCATTCTGTGACCAAATTCCATAGTTCTTTCTCATAAAGTGGAAAGCATTTGGTCTCAAGAGTCCACTGGGAATTACTTAAATCCTTGCATTGAAATGGAGTACTAAGTCTACCAGAAAAATTCCTTTCACACTGTGGTTGAGGCTATGCACAAAGTTCTCCTGGTTCTGCTACTTTCCCTGAGCATCAGTTCATATAAGTCTTTCGAGGCCTATCTGAACACTTCCTGTTCATCATTTCTTATAGCACAATAGTATTCCAAGACATTCATATACAACAATTGATTAAGCCATTCCATAATTGATGGGCATCTCCTTTATTTCCAGTTTTGGGCAACCACAAAGAGAGCTACTATAAATATTTTTGTACATGAGGAACCCTTTTCCATTGTTATGATCTCTTGGGGAAATAATCCTAGAAGCAATATTGGTGGGTGAAAAGGTATGCACATTTTTGTAGCCCTTTGGAAATAGTTCCAAATTGCTGTCCAGAATGCTTGCATCAGCTAATCTGACAGGTGAGATGTGGTACTTCAGAGTTGTTTTGATTTGCATCTCTCTAATCAATAGTGATTCAGAGATTTTTTTTCATATGACTATAGATAACTTTAATTTTTTCCTCTGAAAATGCCCTGTTCATATACTTTGATCATTTATCAATTGGGGAATGAATTCTATTTTTCTACATTTGACTCAGTTCTCTATATATTTTAAAAATGAGGCCTTTATCAGTGACACTAGTTGCAAAACTTCTTTCCCAGTTTTCTCCTTCCCTCTTAATCTTGGTTGCATTGGATCTGTTTGAGCAAAAGCTTTTCAATTTAATGTAGTCAAAACTATCCATTTTGTAGTTCATAATGTTTTATATTTCTTGTTTAGTCAAGTGTTTCTCCATTCCCTATAAATCTAATAAATACACTATTCTTTGCTTCACTAATTTATTATGGTATTAATCTTTATACCTAGATCATGTATACATTTGGACTTTATTCTTGTGTATGGTGTCAGGCATTGGTCTATGCCCACATTCCCCCAGCAATTTTTGTCAAACATCGAGTTCTTATCCCAGAGGCTGGGGCCCTTGGGTTTATCAAACAGTAGATTGCTATATTCACTGACTACTGTGTCTTGAGTACCTAAACTACTCCACTGGTCTACCCCTCTGTTTCTTAGCCAGTACCAATTGGTTTTGATAACTGCTGCTTCATAAAAAACTTGATATCTGGTAGCTAGGCCACCTTCCCTAGCAATTCTTTTCATTATTTACCTTGATTCTGGACATTTTGTTCTTCCAGATGAATTTTCATATTATTTCTTCTAACTCTAGAAAATAATTATCTGAAAGTTTGATTGGTATGGTACTGAATAAGCAAATTAATTTAGGTAGAACTGTCACATTGGCTTGGCCTACCCCCGCATAGCTGATGTTTTCCCACTTACTTAGATCTGACTTTATATGTGTGAAAAGTGTTTTGTAATTGTGGTCATAAAACCCCAGGGTTTTTGTTTGTTTGTTTGTTTGTTTTGTTTTGTTTTTTGGCAGGTAGACTCCCCAATATTTTACAGTGTCTACCTTAGCTTTAAATAAGATTAGTCTTACTTTCTCTTGCTGTTGGGCTTTGTTAGTAATATACAGAAATGCAGAAGAATTGTGTGGGTTTATTTTTACTGTGTTATGCTTATTTTTTTTATTTTTGCTTTTCAAAATTCATTTCCACAAAAGTTTGAGTTCCATGTTTTCTCCCCATCTCTTCACTCCTCTCACTTCAAAACGCCATACATTCTGATTACCCCTTCCTCCAATCTGCCTTCCCCTCTATCCCATCCCTCCTTTCCCTTATCCCCATGTTCTCTCTATTCTTGTAGGGCACGAAAGATTTCCATACAGCATTACCTTTATTTCTTTTTTCACAATTGTATTCAATAATTATTCATAACATTTGTTCCTAAAACTTTGAGTTCCAACTTCTCTCCCATTCTCCTTCCTCAACCTTCCCCACTGAGAAGACAAGCAATTCAATATAGCCTATATATGTGTAGTTTTGCAAAAGACTTCCATTATAGTCATGTTATCTAAGACTAACTATATTTCCCTCCATCCTATCCTGTCCCCCATTAAATGTATTCTCTCTTTTGACCTTGTCCTTCTCCAAAAAGTGTTTACTTCTAATTACTCCCTCCTTCCATTTTCCCTCCCTCCTATAATCCCCTCACCCTCCATCACCTTCTCCCCTACTTTCCTGTAGTGTAAGATAGATTTTCATCCAAATTGAATGAGCATGTTATTTCCTTCTTAAGCCAAATATGATGAGAGTAAGCTTCATTTTTTACCTCTCACCTCCCCCCTTTTCTCCTCCATTGAAAAAGCTTTTTCTTGCCTTTTTTATGAGAGATAATTTGCCTCATTCCATTTCTCCCTTTCTCCTCAAAATATATTCCTCCCTCTCCCCTTGATTTCATTTTTTAGATATCATCTGTTCCTATTCAACTCATCCTGTGTGTGTGTGTGTGTGTGTGTGTGTGTGTGTGTGTGTGTGTAATCTGTCCGAGTACCCAAATACTGAGAAAAGTTTCAAGAGTTAAAAATATTATCTTTCCATGTAGGAATGCAAACAGTTCAACTTTACAAAGTCCTCTGTCATTTTTCTTTCCTCCTTACCATTTCATCCTTCTCTAGATTCCTTTGTTTGAAACTCAAATTTTATATTCGGTTCTAGTCGTTTTATCAAGAATGCTTGGAATTCCTCTATTTCATTGAATGACCACTTTTCCCCTTGTTTTGCTAGGTAGGAGATTCTTGATTTTAATTCTAGTTCCTTTGACTTCTGGAATATCATATTTCAAGCCCTCGATCCCTTCATTTAGAAGCTACTAAATCTTGTCTTATCCTGATTGTATTTCCACAATACTCTAATTGTTTCTGCCATCTGCTGGCAATATTTTATCCTTGACCTGAGAACTCTGCAATTTGGCTACTATATGACTAGGAAGTACTCTTTTTGGTTCTCTTTCAAGAGGTGATAAGTGAATTCCTTCAATATTTATTTTGCCCTCATTTGTCTTCCCAATTTTTCCTCCACATCTCTTACCTGATTTTCAAAATTCTAATTGAGCACTTCCATGGCCTGAGACCATTTCATGTTTATTTTGTAAGTTTCCCATGCAGAAGTCTTGACTTTTAAGTCTTCCTCTAGTGGTATGCACTCTTCTTCCTCATCTGAAAGGATGGATGAAAATACCTGTTCACCAAGAAAGTAGCCTTCCTTAGTCTTATTCCCCCCCCCTTTTTTTTGGCATTTTCCCAGAAAGTTCCTTGACTTTTCAGTCCTTTGTCAAGAAGAGGGTGTACTTTGGGGGTCTGTAAGTTCTCAGGTCTTCCACAGTGGCACAATCAAGGGAGAGGAGTTTACTCCTTTCCTTGATCCTCACTCTGTTCTGTGAGCAAGCACAGGCTCTCTGATCTGACCAGGATCAGCCTGCAGGATTCCCTCTCCAGGACCTCCACCAGCTCCACCATCAAGCACTCTTCCTCAACCCAGGAGAGCCACTCAGGGCTGAGATGCAGAGCCGTGGCTCAATTCCCCCGGGGGTCTTAGGCAGAGGGCTCCAAAAATGGATGTTGTTGCTGCAGTTGCTGCTTCTGGCAGTCCAGACTGCCTTCTCTTCTCACTGAAGTGAAAGAGCTTTCTCACTGACGTTTGAAGCTGTCTTTGGAGTTTGTGGGTTGAGCAATATGGGAGCCACTGCTGTTGGTGGCTCCCTGAAACCCAATCGAGATCCTGTCCCTCTTGGATTTTTTCAGCTGCAAGCCCAATTCATTGATCTTTTTTCTCTGTCTTACTCATGTAAGCATTTAAAGATATAGAACTTCCCCTAAGAACTGTTTTTCAGTATCCCTCAAGATTTGGTAGGTTGTCTCATTGTTGTCATTCTCTTCAATAAGTTGCTGATTTTTTGTATGATTTTTTGTTTAACCCACTCATTATTTAGGATTAGATTCTTTAGTTTCCAATCAATTTTTTGTCTATCTTTCCATGGACGTTTATTATATATAATTTTTATTTCAGTATGATCTGAGAAGTATGAATTGAATACCAATGCCTTTCTGCACTGAATTATGTGGTTTTTATGTCCTAGTAGATGGTCAATTTTTGCATATGTGTCATGTACCACTGAGAGAAAGGTATATTCCTTTCTATCCCTATTCAATTTTCTCCAGAAAGCTATCATATCTACCATATGCAAAGTTTTATTCACTTCCTTAATTTCTTTCTTGTTTATTTTGAGCTTAGATTTATCAAGTTCAGAGAGGGGGAGGTTGAGGTTTACTGTCTATTTTTTCCTGCAACTCGCTGAACTTCTCTTCTAAGTATTTCAATACTGAAGCACTTCGAACATCAAAGTTTAGTAATGACATTACTTGGTTGTCTATGGTGCGTTTTAGGAGGATATAGTTTCCTTCCTTGTTTCTTTTGATTAGGTCTATTTGTGCTTTTGCTTTGTGTGTGATTAGGATTACTACCTCTGTTCCATCCTTTTATCATTACGCTGTGTGTATGGCTCCATTTCAAATGTGTTTCTTTTAAACAACATATTATTGGATTGTGGATTTAATCCATTCTGCTCTCCGTTTCCGTTTTGTGGGAGAGTACATTCCATTCACCTTCACAATTATGATTACTATATGTGTCTTTCCCTCCATCTGGCCCTGGAGATTTTTTCCTTGGGATTTCACTGATTCAATTTTCATTTCTGAGATGTGTATTTAATTACTCAACTTCCTCTTCTTTTTGTTATACAGGAAAATTTAATTTTTTTTTAAATAATCATTCTCATTTGGGTTCAGGAATTTATGAGCATGCAGTTGATTGTTTCTATAATTTTGTTTTTAATCTACTGATTCTTTAAGATTAGATAGTTTTGTTTCAAATTAGTTTTTGCTTTATATTCCCATGGCCTTTGATTACATGAAGTATTTTTTGTATTATGATCTGAGAAGAATGCATTGACTATCTCTGCCTATCTCCACTGGAACGTGAGCTTTTCACGGCTTAATACATTGCCAATTTTTGTATATGTGCCATGTGACACTCAGAAAAAAAAATATTTTCCTTTCTCTCTCCATCTTTGTTTTATAAGACAGTTCATCCAATTCACATTTACAGTTATGATTGCTATCTGTATCTTTTCTTCCATCCTCTTTCCCCCCATTTGTGCTTTTAATTCTTCCTTCTCTCTTCTCCTTCACAATAGAGTTTTGGTTTTTGCCGACTGCCTGAATCAGTCTTCTCTTCCTTCTTTCAGCTCCCCTCACTTTTACTCCCCTTTACCCTTACTACTTCTTCCCTCAATTTTTGCCTCCCCTCCCTTTTCTTTCTCCCTTCCTCTCCTACTGCCTATAGAGCTAGTTAGATTTCTATACTTAACTGAGTTTGTTCCCTCCTTGAACCAAATCCAATGACAGTAAATATCAAATAATGCTCATCTCTCTCCACTCTTTCCCTGTACTGTAATATAATTTCGTGCCTTTTTCTGTGACGTAATTTGCCAGCTTCTTCCTCCTCCTTTTAACAACTCCTGTTACAATCCCTTCACACCATTTTATCACGTTTTTATCATCACATCATTTACTTTATAGCCACTCCTTCCATGTATGTTTATCAATTTTATAGATTGTGATGAATATAAAATTCTCAAAATTAACAACTTTCGCCCTATCACCTTCCCTTATAGGGATATAATCAATATGCTCACATTGAATAACAAATTTTCCCCCAATTTACTTTTTTATGCCTCTCTTGAGACTTGTGTTTGAAGATCAAATTTTCTATTGAGCTCTGACCCTTTCATCAAAGAGGTCTGGAAATCCCTTATTTCATTGAATGCCCCTCTCCTTCCCTGAAATATTACATTCAATTTTGCTGGGCAATTGATCCTTGGCTGCAGGCCCAGGGCCTTTGCCTTAGAGAGTATCACATTCCAATTTCGTCTGTCTTTTAATGTAGAAGGTGCAAGGTCCTGTGTAATCCTGGCTGTAGCTCCTTGATATTTGATTTGTTTCTTTCTGTCTGTCTGTAGTATTTTCTCCTTCACTTGATAGTTTTGGAATTTGGCAACGATATCCCTTGGTGATTTTAGCTTGGGACTCCTTTCAGGAGGTGAACAGTGGATTCTTTCAAAGACTATTTTGCCCTCTGGATTTAAGACTTCTGAGAAGTTTTCCTTGATGATTTCCTGGAAGAAATTGTCCAGGATCTTTTTTATCATGAATTTCTGCTAGACCAATATTTCTTAGATTTTCTCTGCTGAATCTATTTTCCAGCTCAGTTGTTTTACCAATTATATATTTTACATTTTCTTCTATCTTTTCATTCTTTAGATTCTGTTTGCCTAATTCTTGATGTCTCATAGAATCATTAACTTCTATTTGCCCCATTCTAATTTTTATCAAATTGTTTTCTTCTGTTAACTTTTGCCTCTCTTTTTCTGTCTGTGCAATTCTTCCTTTTAAGGAGTTATTTTCTCCAGTACTTTTTGTGCTTCCTTTACCAATTGTCCAATTTTTCATGTCAGATTTGGTGCTTCCTTTTCCATTTGTACAATTTTACATTTAAATTATTCTCTGATTTCTTTTTTGGTATTTTAAAAATCATTGGAGAGTTTTTCTTCTATTTACCTAACTTGGATTTTAATATCCTTCTTCATCTCTTCCAAGAATGCTTTCTGTGTTTCAGATCAGTTCATAGAACATAGAATTTTTCTATAGGGACAAGGACCAAAACAAAATTAACAAGGAGGTCAGCATTGAAATTTTATTCCCTCCTGAAACTTCAGAAGGGAATATGAACTGGTCTGTAGCACAAAGAGCCTCCTTGGAAGAGTTCAGGAAGAATCTTAAAACACAAATTATAGAAATAAAGGACAAACTTGCCAATGATTTCAAAAATATGAAAAAAAGAATTCATTGAAGAGAACAGATACTTAACAGGAAATTTAGACAAATGGAAAATGAAGTCCAAAACCTATCTGGTGAAAATAACTCCTTAAAAGGAACAATTGGACAGATGGAAAAGGAGATACAAAAGTTAATTGAAGAAAACAATTTGGTAAAAAGAAACCAGGCAATTAGAAGCTAATGAATCTATGAGACACCAATAATCAATCAAACAGAATCTAAAGGATGAAAATATAGAACAAAATGTAAAATACCTAATTGGTAAAACAAATGACCAGAAAAATAGATCCAGGGGAGAAAATTTAAGAATTATTGGCCTGCCAGAAAGCCACGATGCAAAAAAAGAGTCTGGACACCATCTTGCAAGATATCATCAAGGAAAATTGTCCAAAAGTCCAAGACTCAGAGGGCAAAATAGTCATCGAAAGAATCTACCACTCAGATCCTGAAAAACTCCAAAGTATATCGTTGCCAAATTCCAGAACTATCAAGTGAAGGAGAAAATACTGCAGGCAGTCAGAAAGAAACAAATCAAACATCAAGGAGCTACACTCAGAACCACAGAGGAACTTGAAACGTCTACATTAAAAGATCGATGAAATTAGAATGCGATATTCCATAAGGAGAAGGAGCTGGGACTACAACCAAGGATTAATTATCCAGCAAAGTTGAGCATAATATTTCAGGCAAGGAGATGGGCATTCAATGAAATAAGGGATTTCCAGACATTGTTGATGAAAAAGCCAGAACTCAATAGAAAATTTGATCTTCAAACATAGGTCTCAAGAGAGGCATAGAACAGTAAACAGGGGAAAGAAAAAAAAAAAACTTGTTGCACAATATGGGCAAACTTTTTACATCCCTATAAGGGAAGATAATACTTGCTAATCTTGAGAACTGTATATTTATTATGATGTGTAAACGGAATATAAATAGAGAGAGGGAGTGGGTATAAATTAAATGAAGGGATGATGACAAATGTGATTTAATGGTGAGAAGGGACTGTAATGGGGGATGCGAAAAAAGGAGGAAGAAGCAAATAAATTCAATCACAGAAAGAGGCACAAAATATATTACAGCAGAGGGAAAAAGGGGAGGGAAATAAGCATTGTTTGAGAGGTACTCTCATCTAATTGGAATCAAGGAGGGTACAACAAACAGAGTTAAGTATAGAAATACAATTAGCTCTGTAGGCAGTAGCAGGGGAAGGTGGAAATAAAAGGAAGGGGAGGCTTAAATGGGGAGAAGAAGTAGTAAGGGGAAAGGGGATTAAAAGGGAGCGAAGCTGAAAAAAAGGGAGGGAAGACTGAGAGAGGTGGTGGTCAAAAATTAAAACTGTTGTGAAGGCGAAGGGAGAAGGGATCTGTTGCTGAGTAAACAGAGCAGAACCAGGAGAATTTTGTACACAACAACCACAATGTGCGAGGAACTTTTTCTAAAAGACTTAGTACTTCACTGCAATGTAAGGCCTTGAAAAATCCCCAATGATTTCATAAGTCAAAATGCCTTCCACATCCATAGAAAGAACTATGAAATTCGATCGCAGAAAGTAGTAGATCATTTTCTTTTGTATTACATTTTGGTTTATTTTATGATTTCTCCCATTCATTTTAATTCTTCTCTGCAACATGGCTAAGGTGAAAATGTATTTAATAAGAATATGTGTAGAACCTATATAAAATTGTATGCCATCTCAGGAAAGGAGGGGGACATTATGGGGGAAGGAACAAGATAAGTCTAAGCTAATGGAAATGATTGTAGAATACTGAAAACAAAACAAAATTCTACGAGACTCAGAAAAAAAATCGATGAATGATCAATGCCATACAATCTCATATCCTCTATATCTCTTAGATATTTGTGTGCCTGAAAGAACCTCTTTTCAATAGCATTTTCCATGAAGGCTTGTTTTGTTCATTTTCATATTTTTGCTGAAGATATGTCCATGCATGTACAATTTGTTCCTATTTGTTCCTATATATGTGTGTGTGTGTGTGTGTGTGTGTGTTATAAAGATGAAAAAGCAGACATATAGATCAGAAGTTGCTGTCTCCTCATTCCTTTTTTTTTCTGTGTGCTGGAGGAGGTAGTGAAAATACAGTTGAAGTATCCCTCTCTTTGAGACATCTTGAAAAGATACATGTGCCTTTAAAATTATATTGCCTCCAGCATAGATTTCTTTAGTTCCAGATGCATTTCAAATTTTGTTACTACTCCATTGCATAATATTTAATCCTAAGGCTGCAAAAATCAAATGCACTTATTATGTTACAACTCAGTCAAGTGTAGTGTGAATAAGTCCCAGGCAGCAGTCTCATGTATCTGAATTTTCACCTCTCAAAATTATAATCATGAAAAAAAACTTGGTAATTGCTTCCAAAACAATGAAATATGTAGAGTGAATTCAAATAATGCAGTGACTTTAGGGGATTCGTAGTCGTACTAACTGAAACCTTGCCGCATTGTTTTCATTCTAAAAATGCCTTTTTTTATAACAAAAATAGTCAAAAATCTGTTCCATTTTATGACTAATTTTTGTCTCTCTCGTGGTTTCATCTACTAGCATCCTTTTTAAACTCTGACTTAAAGTTCATGCCAGCCTCTCTGCAGTTGACTTTTTTTCTTCAGTAGGTTTTCTCTGATTACTTCTTGTGTTTTTCTGTCTTCCTTCTGCCCAATGTTTTTTAAAAAAGGACAATTTACAAAATTAAGAAGTCAATGTTGTCGTGTGGTTTTATTTATATTAAATACGTAAATAAGGATGTGGTTTGGCTCCTCTCATATATATCAACCAAAAAGTACAAATGGAGAATATATACAGTTAAATTAATGTTTATGGGTGGTTTAAGAACTATGTGATTCGTAATAATGTTTGTCTTCTTTTTTTCAGCCACACTATAACTGGAACATTTAGAATACATTCAATAAATTTGGAAATTTTTTTGTATAAATATTATATAGGGAGGGGCAGGATACATATCAACAATGTGACACAGGGTAAAATAATTTAAATTCATTAAGCAAACATTTGTCAACTACCTACTGTATTGAAGTCATAGGGGACATCTTCCAAAATTAAACAAGGAGGTTATATTATAGTACATATACAAATAATGAAATATAGGAACATTTTATGGAGTATTGAATACAAATAAAGGAGAGGGTCCTTTGGGTATGGGAAGACTTTATATAGGTGGGATATAAATTGATTCCTAGGGGCTGAAGTGAAGATGGAGCATATATTGAACAGGAGAGAAAGACTATACAAAGACCCAGAAGGGGAAGATAAAATGCCAGGTATAGAGAACAACTAATACCTTAATATGGCTTGCTAATAAACTGCTAGAAGTCCAAAAGTGTTGGATGTTGAAGTGTTATGAAATGTCCAGAAAGTTAGTTGGCAAAAAGATTGCAGAAGTCTCTAAGTCCCATTGTGAGGAGGTTTTAGGTTACTGCAAAGAAAAGAATAAGCAATTGAAGATTTTTGAGTATTCAGTGACCTAAATAGATCAACGTTTCAGAAAGATGTATTTGCTATCTGGCTAAAAGATGAGAAAATTGAAGCAGAGACAACAATTGGGAGACTACTAAAATTATCCAGGTGAAAGGTGAAAACATTTTAGACTAGATTAAACCATATGAGTGGAGAAAGTAGATACATGTATGTAAACAGTAAAGTGTAGAGTCTAGAGAGGGAAAGAGAAGAGAGCTGAGGATACTGTGTAGAGGATATGGGATAACAATTCAGAAAAAGGGAACTAAGAAAAATGGCTTTTATGGGCTGGAGAAAAATAAAAAAATACAAAGCTCAAGGAATTCATGCAAAGCGAGAGCTTTTAGGAAGAGTGCATGATCAACAATATGAAAAGTTGCAGTACAGTCAATTAGAATGAAGACAGTACAAAGGCACTTGACCTTAGTGACTATGGTATTGATAATAACTTGATGGGAGAAAATTTAATTAAAGGGAAGATTTGCAGTCAAAAGATCTGAGTTCAAGTCCCAAGTTGATTACTTACCATCTGCATGATGCTGGGAAACTTATTATCTCTGTATTGAATTGTTTACTTGTTTAATAAATTAGTTTAAGAAAGTTGGAATGCATTCATTCTATGATTCTCTTATGATTCCCATTCTAAAGCTGCTATTTTATGATTTTTAAGTATAAGGATATAATCTAAGTTTTATGGTAGTGATTGCAAAACATTAAAAAACAAAAAAAAATTTTTTAAAAAAAGTATAAGGATAAAGGAGTTCAGACATGCACAAAATGGAAAAAAAAAAACAAACAGTTGAATTTAGATGTTAAACAGCTTCATTCCAAAATGACTCAGCAAAGCTGTTAGTGATGAGTGTAGAAACATTGAAATTTGATTCATCCCCACACCCTTCTTCTCATCTCCTAGCTCACAAGCCCCCATCAATGCATTTACATTTAGTAGTCAACTAGGGGACCCAGTTAGTTAAATGCACATACATTTAATGAAGGAAGAGAGCAAAAAAGAAATGTTTGCATTACATTTGCTTCATTTTGCTAAATTTGCTAAAATCTCTCACAAATACCTGCAATATCAGTAGAATGGATGGACATACATGGGGGTATATGTGGTTGGGGCATATATATGGAGGGACAATTCATACCTCAGACACCTAAGTATCACTAATGTATTCTAGAGATATCATCAAGTAGTTTCTCGTGACACCAAGGCCACGGATTTTGCTATTTTGACTGAATCCTTGTTTACCAAAGTCTTTTCCAGACATTGATTCACTAGCCCATGTTCAACTAGATAGTGCCTTACCAAATAGGACAGCTAGGTGGTGCGGCGGATAAGAGCACTAGTACAGGAGTCAAGAGGAACTGAGTTCAAATCTCACCTCAGACACTTGACACTCACTAGCTGTATAACCTTGGGCAAGTCACTTAACCCCAATTGCCTCATCCTAGGTCATCTCCAGTCATCCCAATGAATATCTAGTCACTGAATTCAGATGGCTCTGGAGGAGAAACAAGGCTGGTGACCTGCAAAGCCCTCACTCATTCAAAAAACAAAGTCAAGTGAAAGTCATGTCATTATTCGCTGATGGCACGGTCTTCTTCAGCAGAGAAGGATGAACACATGCTTTACCAAATATTGCTTGATGAATGCTGCTGCTGATCACACAGTCCCTGTTGAAGACAAAGGCTTAAAATTTTAACTCAGCTTAAATCTTGGGCTATGTTTTTCAAAGGGAAGAGTAAGTGGAAGCATGATTTTTGTTTTTTAATTCAATTAAAAAAAACAATTACCACACACACTATGTGCTAGTCCTGTGCTAAGCATGGAGAATCTGTATCAGAGAAACTTTTTTCTCAAATAACTTATAATCTGAAAGGCGAAGATGGTTGAGAATTTTGGGACTTCCAGTAAACCAGATAGTAGAATACGCAGTAAATCACTGTATCACTCCCATATTCACCACTAAACAATCATAAAATAGAATATTAAAACAAATTCTGGAATAGTAGAATCAGCAAAAAGATGGGGTACAACAATCACCAGGGCCCATAGGCACTGGCACAAAAAACCTGAGTGTGTACCCATTTCATTCTGGGTTCAGGGCTCAAATTTAAAAGAAAGTAAAAAGACCAAAATACGAGCAAAATAACAAGAAAAAGAATGTGACTACAGAAAGTTATTATAGAGACAGGAAAAATCAAGACACAAACTCAGAAGAGAGGACAACAATATTAAAAAATCTTTAGACAAAATTTCAAAGAAAAATGGAACGTGGTCTCAAAACCAGAAAGAACTCATAAAAGAGCTCAAAAAGAAGTTGAAAAATCATATAAGAGAGGTAGAAGAAAAAAAGAGAGAAGTGAGTGACGCAAAATAATTGTGAAAAAGACAATCCCTTGAAAAACTACTTAAAACCTAGAATTGGCCAAATGGAAAAAGAAAAAGTCATTGAAGAAAATAAATCCCTGAAGAGTGCAATACAAATGGACACTAATAAATAGTGGTTTAGAGTATTTTTTCAATTGATTATGGATAGCTTTAATTCGTTTATACATATCATTTGATCATTTGTAAATTGGGCAATATCTTGTATTCTTAGAAATTTGACTCAGTTTTCTAAGGATTTTAGAAATGAGGCCCTTATCAGACACTAGTGTAAATATTTTCCCTAGGTTCTGATTTCCTTCTAATCATAGCTGCATTAAATTTCTTTCTACGCACTTTTTTTTTTAATTTGAGGTAATCAAAATGATCCATTTTTTTCATTTAATAATGTTCTGTATCTCTTTTATTATTCATAAATTTTTCCACTCTCCATAGATCAACAGGTAAACTCTTCATTGTTCTCCAGATTAGCTTAGTATATGACCATTTACACCAAAATTTGGTTACATTTGTAAAATATCGTCCTACACCTAGTTTCTCCCACACTACTTTCCAGTTTTTCTTTGCATTTTTTGTCCAAAAGGAGGAGTCCTTAAGTTTATCAGATGCTTGTAAGTCATTGACTACTGTATCTTGTGTACCTTACCTAATCAACAGATCCACCACTCTATTTCCTAGTCAGCACCAGGTTTTGTGACTACTGCTTTATCATACACTTTTTAATCTCGTGTGGCCAGGCCACCTTCGCAAGCATTTCTTTTCATTGATTCCCTTGATATTCCTGACCTTTTGTCCTTCCAGATGAATTTTGTTATTAATTTTTTCCAGCTCTATAAAATATTTTTGGTAGTTTGATTGGTACAGCACTGCATAGCTAAATTTATTTCTGTAGAATGCCCTTTTTTATTATTATAGTTCAGTTTAACATTGAGAAACTGATATTTTTTTCAATTATTTGGATGTGACTTTATTTGTGTGAAAGGTGTTTTGTAATTGTGTCCCTATAGTTCCTGGGTTTGTCTTCATTGGCAGACTCCCAAATATTTCATAGTGACTACAGTAATTTCAAATAGAATTTCTCTTTCTATTTCACTGTTGGACTTTGTTAGTAATATATAGAAATGTCAAAAGCTTATGTGGATTTATTTTATATCCTGCAACTTGGATAAAGTTACTAATTATTTTAGGTATTTTTTTTTTACTTGATTCTCTAGATATAACATCATATCATTTGCAAAGAGTGATAGATTTGTTTCTTCATTGCCGTTCTAATTTCTTCAATTTCTTTTTCTCCCCTCATTCTTTCAGCTAGCATTTCAAGTATAATATTGAATAACAGTATTGATAATGTACATCTTTATTTTACCCCTGATCCTATTGGGAATACTTCTACCTTATCTTCATTGAATATAAAGCTTGCTGATAGTTTTAGATGGATGGTACTTATCATTTTAAGGAAAATTCCAATTATTCTTATGCTAGTGTTTGTAATAGGAAGGTATTGAATTTTGTTAAAATCTTTTCCCACATCTACTGAGATCATCATATGATTTCTGTTAATTTTCTTATTGATATGGTCAATTATGCTGATAGGCTTCATAATACTGGACCAGCCTGGAATTCCTGGTATAAATCCCACCTGGTCATAGTGTATTCCTGGTATAAATCCCACCTGGTCATAGTGTATTCTCCTTGAGATAAGTTGTTGTCATCTCTTTGCTAACGCTTTTGGGTTGTTTTTTTTTGTTTGTTTGTTTGTTTTTGTTTTTTGGTTTTTTTTGCATCTATATTCATTAAGGAAATTGGTCTACACATTTCTTTCTCTCTTTTGGCTCTTCCTGGTTTAGGTATCAGCACTATATATGCATCATAAAAGGAATTTGGTAGGACTCCTCCTTTACCTATTCTTTCCAAAGAGTTTACGTAATATTTTTAATTAATCATTGTTTTTAATATTTGGTAGAATTCACTTCTAAATAGATTTGGCCCTTGAGATTTTTTCTTAGGGAGTTCTTTTATGACTCGTTCAATTTATTTTTCTGAAATGGGGTTATTTACTTTATTTCCTCTTCTATTAATCTGGGCAATTTTTGTTTTTGTAAATATTCATCAATTCCACTTAGACTGTGAGATCTATTGCCATAGAGTTGGGTAAAATAACTCCTAATTATGATTTTAATTTGCTCCTCATTGGTGCATTTTTGATACTAATAATTTGGTTTTCTTTCTTTGTTAGGTCCAATTAGCCAAATTATCTATTTTATAATTTTTTTATTAACCAGGCCTTAGTTTTATTTATTAGTTCAATAGTGTTCTTAATTTCATTTTAATAATTTCTCTTTTGGTTTTCAAAATTTCTAATTTGGTTTCTAAATGGGGATTTTAAATTCATTCTTATTCTAGATATTTAAGTTGCATACCCAATTAATTGATCTCATTTTAGTCTATTTTATTCATGTAAGTATGAGGAGACAGAAAATTTCCCCCCAGAACTTCTTTCCCTGCATCCCATTAGTTTGGATATGTTGTCTATTGTCATTCTCTTGGATGAAGTTATTGATTGTTTCTATGGTTTATTGTTTGACCAACTCCTTCTTTAGGACTAGATTATTTATTTTCCAACTAATTTTTGCTTTATCTTTCCCTGGCACTTTTTATATGTAAATTTTATTACATCATGATTTGGAAAGAATGTAGTTAATATCTCTGCCTTTCTGCAATGGATTGTGACTTTTTTCTTTCCTACTACATGGTCACTTTGTGTCGTGTTGCTATGCATTGCTGAGAGAAAGTATATTGCATTCCATTCCCATTCAGTTTTCTCCAGAATTCTACTATATCTAACTTTTCTCAGATATTATTCACATCTTTAACTTCTTTCTTGTTTATTTTCTGGTTATATTTTTTTCTCAAATTTTGAGAAGAGGAGTTTGAGGGCCTCCACTAGTATAGTTTTGCTGTTAGTTTCTTCCTGTTACTACCTTAATTTCTCTAACAAATTGGATGCTTTGCTACTTGGTGCATATACATTCAATATTAATATTACTTCATTATCTAAGGTAGCTTTTAGCAGGATGTAATTTCCTTCTTATCTCTTTTAATTACATCTATTTTTGCATGTCCTTTATCTGAGAACAAAATTTCTACCCCTGCTTCTTTAACCTTGACTGAAACATAACTTGTTCTCCCCCAACCTTTTGCTTTCACTTTGTGTGCATAAATCTGCTCTTCAAATGTGTTTTTTGCAAATAACATGTTATAGGATTATCATTTTTAATCCACTCCGATATCTATTTCTGTTTTACGGGGGAGTTCATTTCATTTCCTTTCACAGTTATGGTTTCTAACTCTGTCTTCCTTTCCATCCTATCCCCCTGTCCCCGTTAATGCTTTTGTCTCTTCTTGTTTGTTTTGATTTCTCAGTGAGTTTTTGCTTCTGACCACTACTTCCTTTTATCTGCCCTTCCTTCTATGAGTTCCCCTCGCCTTTCTTTTCCCTTTCCCCTACTACCTCTTCCTTGCTTTCTGCTATTCCTTCTATCCACTTTCCTCCTCCTCCCTTATCCCATCTACTTCCTGTAGCGTCAGATAGATTTCTATACACAAGTTAGTGAATATATTCTTTACTCTTTGAATCAAATCTGGTGAGAGTAAGGTTCAATCAATGTTTGCCTCCCTCCCCTCTTTTTCTCTATTGTAATAGGTCTTTGAACCATTTCATGTGATGTAATGTATGCTTTTCCGTATCCTTTCTTCTTCTTCCAATAAAACCCTTTTTATTTCTTAATTATTTTTTAATCATTGCATTAAAGTTAACTTATGCCCATACTCTCGGTTTATGCATACTTCTTCTAAATACTGTAATAAATATACAGTTCTCTGATTACATTCCTACATGGAAAGACCGTATTTGTAACTCGAGACTTTTCTCAGTAATAAGGTAGTTGGAGGGATTATATCCATATAGATAGAGGGCACAAAGTAAGTTGCATAGGTAGGGATGATATCTAAAAAAATAAAATTAAAGGGCGAGAGCAATATATTGAGAGGACAAAGGGAGAAATAGAATGAGGCAAATTATCTTACATAAAAAAGGCAAGACAAAGCTTTTTCAGTGGAGGGGAGGAGGGGAGAAATGAGAGGAAAGAGTGAACCTTATGCTCATCTCATTTGACTAAAAGAGGGAATAACATCCACATTCAATTTGATATGAAAATCTATCTTAGACTACAGGAAAGTAGAGGGAAAGGGGATAAGGTGGGGGTGAGAAGATGATAGAAGGGATGGCAAATGAGAGGAGGGAGTAATTAGAAGTAAACACTTTTGAGGAAGGATAGGGTCAAAAGAGAGAATGGAAGAAGTAGTGGTAGGATAAGATGGAGGGAAACATAGTTTGTCCTTCAAAATATGATGGTTATTGAAGTGTTTTGCATAACTATACATGTAGAATATATATTAAATTTCTTGCCTTCTCAGTGGGAATGGTTGGGAAGGGAGGAATGGAGAGTAGTTGCAACTCAATTTTTTAAAAATGAATGTCAGAGGGGTGGAGACAAGATGGCAGAGTGAGAGCAACAACTCACCTAAGCTCTTAGATAAACTCCTTCAGATACCTCTAAAAAAGGAATCTGACCAAATGTTGGAGGTGCAGAATCCAATAGGACACAGACTGAGGAAGATTCAAGGCCCAGGACAGACTGGAAGGTACACAGGACAGAGCAGTTCCATGGGGGAGAGGCCACAACACACAGCGCAGCACATCCAGTGCAGCAGAGCAGGAGGGCCCTGGGAATCCTGAAACAGCAGCAGGTGGAACCAGCAGAGCGATGACCCACATCCCAGGGTGAGAGACCAGCAGAGTGAGTGACAGCCACTGAGCACCAGATATCAGCACAGCAGCTCCTGAGACTTTCAGCCCAAGGATTAAACGTCTGTAAGTCACCTAATTGAACTTCCAGGAGCCAGGATGGCAGAGTGATCAGTAAATGCTCTCTCCTTGCCCGTTGATGACCTTCAAAAGACCATAAAATATTTCCCCAGAAAAATCCTGGATCAGCGGGAACAGAGGAGGGGGCAAACAGTTTCACAACACCTGAGGCTAGGAAAATAGCTAAGGGAGATTCCGCCCACTGTGGCGGAGGGAAACCAAAAGGAAAGGGGCCGCAGGGCAGAGGAAACTCACACTAGGACCCAGGCAAACCTCAGTGCCAGGAGAGGAGCCATAGGAGGGGTGGAAATTCTCACTAGGATCTAGGTATGCCTCAGCACTTCAGGGGAAACGACAAGACAATAGGACAGCTGTGATCACCACCCCCTGAGCTTGACTGCCTCAATTCGGCTGAGGAGATCTCCCATGACCAGACCACCCCTCCCCCACACTTAAGAAATAAACCCTAGGGCTGATCAGGGAAACACAAAACAAAAACTTGCTCTTAGCTTTTTAACACAAGTCAGCTCAACACCATGTTCTGCAGCTTCTAACTGAAGGTACCAGAAGCCGCAACACACAAACACCATCTTGAACAAGAAAAAGCAAAAGAAGGGTGAAAAAACCACAGAATCTTTCTATGGGGACAAAAACGAAAACACAAAAACCAAAGAACTCAGTGGTCAGACTGTACTTGTATGGAATGAACTCTCACATAAAACAGAGATGGATAATAGAATGGATAAAAAGCCATAATGAAATAATACTGTTTACAAGAAACGCATTTCAAAGGGGAGATATGCACAGGATGAAGGCAAAAGGCTGAAACAGAATATATTGTACTTCAGTTGATGTAAGAAAATCAGGAGTAGCAATCCTAATCTCAGACAAAGAAAAAGCAGAAATAGATCTAATCAAAAGACATGAAGATGGAAACTATATCCTGCTAAAAGGCACCATAGACAATGAGACAATATCATTACTAAACATGTATGCTCCAAGTAGTGTATCATGCAGATTCTTAGAGGACAGTTGGGGGGGTTGAAGGAAGAAATGCACGCCAAAACTATACTAGTGGGGAACCTCAAAATCCCTCTCTCTGAACTTGATAAATCTAATCTCAAAATAAACAAGAAAGAGAATAAGGAGGTAAATAAAACTTTGGATAAGGCAGATACGATAGACCTCTGAAGAAAACTGAATGGGAATAGAAAGCAATATACCTTTTTCTCAGCAGTACATGGAACATATACAAAAATTTGACCGTGTACTAGGACATAAAAACCTCACAATACAGTGCAGAAAGGCAAAGATAATCAATACATCCTTCTAAGATCATAATGCAATAAAAATTATATGCAATAAAAGGCCATGAAAAGATAACCCAAAAATCAACTGGAAACTTAATCATCTAATCCTAAAGAAGGAATGGGTTAAAGAAGAAATCATAGGAAAAAATCAACAATTTAATTCAAGAGAATGACAATAATGAGACAACCTATCAAAACTTATGGGATACTGCAAAAGCAGTTCTTAGGGGAAGTTTTATATATTTGAATGCTACATAAATAAAATAGAGAAAGAGGAGATCAATGACTTGGGCATGCAGCTGAAAAAGCTATAAAAAGAACAAGTTGAAAATCCCCAAGTAATTACCAAATTAGAAATACTGAAAACCAAAGAAGAGATTAATAAAATTGAAATTGAGAAAACTATTGAAATAATTAATTAACCAATAGTTGGTTTTATGAAAAAACTAATAAAATTGATAAACCTTTGGTCAATTTGATTAAAAAAAGAAAGAAGAAAATCAAATTGCTAATATCAAAAATGAAAGGGGTCAACTCACCTCCAATGAGGAGGAAATTCAAACAATAATTAGAAACTATTTTGCTCAACTTTATGCACACAAATTCGATAATCTAAATGAGATGGATGAATATTTTAAAGAATACAAATTTCCCAGATTAACAAAAGAGAAAGTTGAATACCTAAACAACCCCAGCTCAGAAAAAGAAATTGAACAAGCCATCAATGAACTCCCTAGGAAAAGATCTGCAGGGCCTGATGGATTTACAAGGGAATTCTATCAAACATTTAAAGAACACTTAATTCTAATACTATATAGACTATTTTTGAAAATTAGGGAAGAAGTAGTCCTCCCAAATTCATTTTATGATACAAATATGGTTTTGATACCTAAACCAAGAAGAGATGTAACAGAGAAAGAAAATTATATACCAATTTCTCTAATGAACGTAGATGCAAAAATTTTAAATAAGATTTTAGCAAAACAAATTAAATATCTTATCACTAGAATAATACATTATGATCAGGTAGGACTGATACCAGCAATGCAAGGCTGGTTCAATATTAGGAAAACTATTAGCAATTTTGATCACATCAACAGCAAAACTAACAAAAAACACATGATTATCTCAATAGATGCAGAAAAAGCTTTCGACCAAATACAATACTCATTCCTATTAAAAAACATTGGAGAACATAGGAATAAAGGGAACTTTCCATAAAATAATAAGCAGTATCTACCTAAAACCTTGAGCAAGCATTATACGCAGTGGAAATAAGGTGGATGCGTTTCCAATAAGATCAGCGGTGAAACAAGAATGACTATTATCACCACTCTTATTCAATATAATACTAGAAATGTTAGCTCTAGTAATTAGACAAGATAAAAAAATTGAAGGAGTAAGAATAGGCAAAGAAGAAACCAAGTTATCACTCTTTGCAGATGATATACTTAGAGAATCCCAGAGATTCAAGTAAAATACTACTTGAAATAATAAATAACTTTGGCAAAGTTGCAGGTTACCATAATAAACCCGCAGGAATCTTCTGCATGCCTACATATTAGTCACAAAATCCAACAGCAAGAGATAGAAAGACAAATACCATGTAAAGCTAGGGTAGACACTATAAGATACTTGGAAGCTTACCTGCCAAAACAAACCCAGGTACTATATGAACACAATTACAAGACACTTTGTTGCACAAATACAGTCAGATCTAAGTAAGTGGAAAGACATCAGTTGCTCATGGGTAGGCTGAGCTAATATAATAAAAATGGCAATTCTACGTAAGTTAATTTACTTATTTAGTGCCATACTAATTAAAGCATAAGATAATTATTTTCTAGAGCTGGATAAATTAATACCAGAATTCATATGGAAGAACAAAAGGTCCAGAATGTCAAAGGGAGTAATGAAAAGAAATGCTTGCGAAGATGGCATAGCGCTACCAGATCTCAAAATATAATATAAAGCAGCAATTGTCAAAAGCACTTGATCCTGGCTAAGAAACAGAAGGATAGACAAGTGGAATATACTAGGCACTCAAGACTCAGAAGACAAGGAATATAGCAACCTCCTGTTTGATAAACCCAAGGACCCCAACTGCTGGGATAAGAACTCACTGTTTGACAAAAATTGCTGGGAAAACTGGATAACAGTGTGGCGGGAACTAGGAATGGACCCATACTTGACACCATATTCAAGAATAAAGTGCAAATGGGTACACGATCTAGGTATAAAGATTTATACCATGGGCAAACTGGAGGAGCAAGGAATAATATATTTATCAGATTTATGGAGAAGGGAGAATTTTTGACCAAAGAAGAGAGTGAAAGCATTATGAAATGCAAGATGGATAATTTTAATTACATTAAACTGAAAGGTTTTTGCACAAACAAACTCAATGCAACCAAAATTGGAGGGATGTAGTATATTGGGAAAGAATTTTTACAGCTAATATCGGGGATAAAGGCTTCATTTCTGGAATATATAGAGAAATGAGTCAAATGTACAACAATACAAATTATTTCCCAATTGATAAATGGTGAAAGGATGTGAACAGGCAATTTGCAGAGGAAGAAATTAAAGATATCTATAATCATATGAAAAGATGTTCTAAATTACTTTTGGTTAGAGAGATGCAAACCAAAACAACTCTCATCACACCTATCAGATTGGCAACCATGATAGAACAGGAAAATGATAAATGTTGGAGAGGATGTGGGAGAGTTGGAACACTAATGCATTGTTGGTGGAACTGTGAGCTCATCCAACCATTCTGGAGGGCAGTTTGGAACTATGCCCTAAGGGATAAAAAATGTGTATGCCCTTTGACCCAGCAATATCGCTTCTAAGACTATATCCCCAAGAGATCATAAAAATGGGGAAGTGTCCCACATGTACAACAATATTTATAGCAGCACTCTTTGTACTTGCCAAAAACTGGAAATCAAGGGGATGCCCATCAACTGGGGAATAGTTGAATAAATTATGGTATATAAATGTAATGGAATACTATTGCACCATAAACAATGATGAGCAAGAAGACTTCAGAGAAGCCTGGAAGGACTTATACGATCTGATGCTGAGCAAAAGGAGCAGAACCAGGAGAACTTTGTGCACAGCATAGACTTGGAACTTCGTAATAACACAAGAACTTAAAAACAAATGATTCCCAATGGTTTTCTAAGACAAAATGCCTTCCGCACTCAGAGAAAGAATTATGGAATTCATTTGCAGAATGTAGCAGATCATGTTTGTATATGTGTCTCTGTGTGTGTATTATGTTTTGATTTGTTATATGATTTCTTCCATTTATTTTAGTTCGTCTATACAGCATGACTATAGTGAAAACGTATTTAATAGGAAAGTATGTGTAGATCCTATGTAGAATTGTATGCCGTCTTGGGGAGGGAGGGGTTTGGGAGGGTAGGTAGTGAGGGAAAATCTAAGTTTTATGGTAGTGATTGTAAAATAATAAAAATAAAAGAAATAAAAAGTAAAAAAGATTAAAAAAAAAGAATGTCAATAATGGCTTTTACATGCAACTGGGAAATAAGATATATAGGCAATGGGGTATAGAAATGCATTTTGCCCTACAAGAAAATAGAGGAGATGGGGATAAGAGAAGAGAGTGGTGCGATAGAAGGGAGGGCAGATTGGGGTAAGTGGTATTCAAAATGCACACTGCCTTGGGGTTGGTAGAGGAGAGAAACGGGAAGAAAACTTAGAACTCAAATTCTTGCAGAAGTGTGTTAAAAACTAAAAAAAAATAAAATAAATTAAATTTAAAAATAAAGTGAAACATAAATCATCTAAAATAAACTTAAGAGTTACAAAGAAATACCTTCCTGTGTTGGGAAATAAACAGTTTGATCTTATTGAATAACATGTGTCTTTGTTTTATTTCCTTTTCATGAAATTTTGCTTCTCTTGAGTCTTATATTTGAAGATCAAATTTTCTCGTCAGCTCTGGGTTTTGTTTTTCATTAGGAATGTTTGCAAACCAGTATTTCATTGAATATCCATATTTTCCCTGAAATATTATGATCAGTTTTCCGAGTAACTTATTCTTGGTTGTAATCCAAGGTCTTTTACCTTTCACAATATCACATTCTAAGCACTCCAGTCTTTTAATATATAAAAGCCCCTAGGTGCTGAGTAATCTGAAAGGTAGTTCCATGACATTTAAATTTTTTCTTTTTAATTACTCTCTGTATTTTTTCCATGAACTGATAATTATGAAATTTGGCTGTAACTTTGAGGAGATGATTATTGTATTCTTTCAATGGCTATTTTGCCTCTGAATGTAGGATCTCAGGGTAGTTTTCCATGATAATTACTTGGAAGATACTATAGGATTCCCTTTTGATCATGGCTGTCAGATAGAACAAAGTTCTTATATTATCTTTCCCAGATCTATTAATCAGCTCAGTGGTTTTTACAATGAGGTAATTTACATTTTCTTCTATTTTTATTCTTCTGATTTTGCTTGACTGATTTTTGATGTCTTGTGGTCACTAGCTTCCACCTGCCCAATCTTAATTTTTAAAGAAATGGTTTCTTCAGTTAGCTTTTGTACTTCCTTTTACATTTGGCCATTTCTACTTTTTAAGGAATTCTTCTCCTCAGTGAATTTTTGTACCTCCCTTCCAAACTGGTCAATTCTACTTGTTAAGGAGGTCTTCTCTTCAGTGAATTTTTGTACCTCTTTTTCCATTCGACCCATTGCATTTTTTAAATTACTTTCTTCAGTAAATTTTTGTCCTTCCTTTTCTATGTTAATGGCTTTTTCTTGCATGCCTCTCATTTCTTTTCCCAATTTTTCTTCTACCTCTCCTATTTCACATGTAAAATGCTTCTTGATTTCTTTCAACAGAGTTTTTAGTGTTTGGAACCTATTCAAATCCCCTTTTAAGTTATCAGGTGTAGTTATATTGAAAACATCGTGCCCTTATGAGTTTGTGTTTTGATCTTCCCTTTCACAATATTTCAAGCTTTCATAAGAAGACCAGAACTAAACCAGAAATTTTACCTCCAATATCAAGACCCAAGAGAAACATAAATAGGCCGAAAGGGAAAAGAAAATGTAAGGAATTCAATAGAGCTAAAATATTTACATCCCTCCATGGGAAGATATTTGTAATTCTTATTAACAGTGCACTTCAAAGGAGCATACACGGAAAGAAGGTACAAGAATAAGGTGAAGTTGAGGTAATGATATGCAAAAACTAAGGAATGAGAAAGAGGAGTGCAATGAGTAAAGAAGGAAGGGAGAAGTAGAATGAGGTAAATTATCTATGAAGAGGTAGGAAAGACGTATTACAGTGGTGATGAAAATGAGAGATTAGGCAATAAGCATCTCTTGAATCATACTCTCATGAGTATTGATTCAAAGAAGAGATCTTATATATAATTAATTGAATATATAAATCTATATTACATGTAAGAGAAGTAGGACAGGATGGAATCAACTAAAGATGGATTGCTGCTTGACAGGGAGGGCAGTTCAAGAGACATGGTAGACAGAAGCAAAACAATGGTGAGGAGGAAAGGGTGAAAGGAGAGAGGACACTCAGCAGGAAATATAGGATGGGGGAAAACAGATATGTAATAACCATAGCTGTGAATGTGAATGGGATAAAATCTCTCATAAAATGGAAGTGGACAGCAGAGTGGAACAAAAACCAGAATCCAACAATATGCTGTTTAAAAGAAACACTTCTATCATAAAGATACACACAGAGCAAAGGGAAAAGGTTGGAGTAGAATGTCTTATAGCTTCAAATGAAGTAAAAACAACAAAAAAAGAGTACTAATCTTGATCTCAGACAAAGCAAACACAAAAATAGACCTAATTAAAACAAATAAATAAGGAAACATCTTGATAAAAGGCATCATAGACAATGTAACAATATCAGTACTATATATATATATGTGTGTGTATATATATATGTATGTGTATATGTATGTATATATATACATATACATATATACTATATATACACATATATACGTATATATATGTATACACACATATATGTGTGTGTGTGTGTGTGTGTGTGTGTATCCCAAGTGGTATAGAATCCAAATTCTTAAAGGAGAAGTGAAGTGAGAAAGACGGAAGAAACAAATAGAGGAAATATACTGGGAGGACCTCAAATGCCCCCTCTCAGAACTTAAGAAATCCAACCAAAGAGAAATAAGAAGGAAACTAAGGAAGTGAACAGAATGTTAGAACAGACCTTTGGCATGATTTAGAAATAAGGATGGGAGTGGTGACTATAAACAAATCAAAACAAGGAATAGTCAACCTGTGAGATCTACAGAGAGGAGAAGAATGCATGGCCACACACAGTATTAAAAACTGTAAAATAGTAATTTTACTTATATTAAATTTAAAAGCATTTGTAAAAACAGAACCAATACATCTAAGAATAGAAGGAAAGTATAAAGATGGGAAACATTATTTATAACAAGTATCTGTGATAAAGGCATCATTTCTCAAATATATGGAGAACTCAGTCAAATTCATCAGAATACAAATAATTCCCCAACTGATAAATTCCAAAGGATTTGAACAGGCAGTTTTAAGATGAAGAAATTAAAGATATGGCATATGAAGAAGTATTCTAAATCACTTTTGATTAGAACAATGAGAATGAAAACAACTCTGAGGTACCACTCATACCTAATCGAATGGCTAATATGGCAAAAAAAGAAAACAATAAATGTTGGAAAGCATGTGGGAAAATTAGGAAACTAATGCATTGTTAGTGGAATTGTGAACTGATCCAACGGTTTGGGAGACCAATTTGGAAGTATGTCCAAAGGACAACCAATTTATGCATACTCTTTAATCCAGCAGTACCATTAATAGATCTGCATCCCAAAGAGATCATATAAAAGAGAAAAAGACCCACACATAGAGAAATATTTATAACAGCACTTTTGTGGTGGCAAAATATTAGAAATTGAGGGGATGCCCATCAATTAGGGAATGGCTGAACACGTTAAAATATATGAATATGATGAAAGACTGTTGTGCAATAAGAAATGATGAAAAGTCCGATTTAAGAAAAACCTATAAAGACTTGACCTGGTGCAAAGTGAAATGAGCAGAACTAGGCAAATCAGTATCAGCAATAATGAGTGATGACAAACTATGAATGACTGAGGTCTTCTGAATAAAACTATGATCCAAGATCAGTACAAAGGACTTAGGAAGGAAAATACTGTCCATATTCAGGTACAGCACTGATGGATTCTAAATACAGATTGAACAATGTTCTTTTTACTTGTGATATTTTTTCTTGAGTTTTTTTTTGTTCTGTTTCTTCTTTCACAATTGAGACTAATATGATGATATTCTTACATAATAGCACATTTATAAATAATATCAAGCTGTCCACCATTTTCAGAAGAGGAAAGAGGAGGTATGGAGAGAGAAATAAATGGAGCTCAAAATATTTTAAAAATGAGTGTTAAAAAAATTGACATGTAACTAGGGAAAATAAAATGATATTTAAAAGAGAATAAACATAATACACGAAAGGGAGCTGAAAAGGGGTGTGGGTATGTGGGGTTAATGTTATATAAAGATGGAGTGGAAATCAAGGAGAACAGATAGTGAAAAATGGAGTTACCTGAAAAGTCCTGAACCCCTGTAAGGGAAGAATTTGATAGAAGTTTCTTGTGCTACTATCCAACCCTTTAATCTGATAGTAGAAGTGGCTGAGAGAACTGAGATGTTGTTGAACATCAAAGGTGGGTCATATTGTTATAATATTTTAGGTAATCGGTTTATCCTACGGGGTGCAGAATGTTCCAGTGGAGTTAAATACAAACAGCATTGCTCATACAAATGGGAGAATATTTTTAAACTAAATAAAATCCATGAGCTTTTTCTAACTTCTTTAGCAAAAGAAGAAACCCTTAAGCATAATTTCTGGAGATATGCTTTTAGAAAAAACATCACACACTATATTGATTAACTTTCAGAATATGTTAGTTAGATTTGCTTTCGATTTTCACATCTTTTATTATGCATTTGACATTTCATAAGATATGAAATATAGTAATAGATTCAAACGTATTTGAGAGGTAGAAGGAAACAGCTTTAGTTCACCCCTATTTTTTTAATAAGGAAAAAAACCCTAAACCTTAGAGAAATAAAAGACGTATTATATAGCTAATTAATTTTGAAGTTAGTACCAAAATTCAGTTTTACTGACTTCTTCTTCAGAGAAATTAAATATAAAATATTAACTATGTTCCAATGATATTTTTTCTTTTTTTTCTTTTTAAAATTTATTTATTTAACTTTTAACATTAATTTTCACAAAATTTTGGGTTCCAAATTTTCTCCCCATTTGTCCCCTCCCCCCACCCCAAAACACCGAGCATTCTAATTCCCCTATTACCAATCCGCGCTCTCTTCTATCATCCCTCTCTGCCCTTGTCCCCTTTTTCTCTTTTGTCCTGTAGGGCCAGATAACTTTCGATACCCCTTTACCTGTATTTATTTCCTAGTAGCAAGAACAGTACTCAACAGTTGTTCCTAAAACTTTGAGTTCCAACTTCTCTTCATCCCTCCCTCCTCACCTCTTCCCTTTGGAAGGCAAGCAATTCAATATAGGCCATATCTGTGTAGTTTTTTTTTTTTAATTTTTTTTTTTTATTTAGCTTTTAACATTCATTTTCACAAAATTTTGGGTTACAAATTTTCTCCCCTTTTCTCCCCTCCCCCCCAAATGCCAAGCATTCTAATTGCCCCTATGACCAATCTGCTCTCTCTTCTATCATCCCTCTCTGCCCTTGTCTCTGTCTTCTCTTTTGTCCTGTAGGGCCAGATAGCTTTCTATACCCCTTTACCTGTATTTCTTATTTCCTAGTGGTAAGAACATTACAGTTGATCCTAACACTTTGAGTTCCAACTTCTTTAGCTCCCTCCCTCTCCACCCCTTCCCTTTGGAAGGCAAGCAATTCAATATAGGCCAAATCTGTGTAGTGTTGCAAATGACTTCCATAATAGTTGTGTTGTATAGGACTAACTATATTTCCCTCCATCCTATCCTGTTCCCCATTACTTCTATTCTCTTTTGATCCTATCCCTCCCCATGAGTGTTGACCTCAAATTGCACTCTCCTCCCCATGCCCTCCCTTCTATCATTCCCCCCCCCACTCTGCTTATCCCCTTATCCTCCACTTTCCTGTATTGTAAGATAGGTTTTCATACCAAAATGAGTAGGCATTTTATTCTTTCCTTTAGTGGAATGTGATGAGAGTAGACTTCATGTTTTTCTCTCACCTCCCCTCTTTATCCCTCCACTAATGAGTCTTTTGCTTGCCTCTTTTATGAGAGATAATTTGCCCCATTCAATTCTCCCTTTCTCCTCCCAATATCTTTCTCTCTCACTGCTTGATTTCATTTTTTTTTTAAGATATGATCCCATCCTCTTCAATTCACTCTGTGCACTCTGTCTCTATGTGTGTGTGCGTGTGTGCATGTGTGTGTGTGTACTCCCACCCAGTACCCAGATACTGAAATGTTTCAAGAGTTACAAATATTGTCTTTCCATGTAGGAATGTAAACAGTTCAACTTTAGTAAGTCCCTTATGACTTCTCTTTGCTGTTCACCTTTTCATGGTTCTCTTCATTCTTGTGTTTGGAAGTCAAATTTTCTTTTCAGCTCTGGTCTTTTCATCAAGAATGCTTGAAAATCCTCTATTTCATTGAAAGACCAATTTTTCCCCTCAAGTATTATACTCAGTTTTGCTGGGTAGGTGATTCTTGGTTTTAGTCCTAGTTCCTTTGACTTCTGGAATATCCTATTCCATGCCCTTCGATCCCTTAATGTAGAAGCTGCTAGATCTTGTGTTATCCTGATTGTATTTCCACAATACTTGAATTGTTTCTTTCTAGCTGCTTGCAATATTTTCTCTTTCACCTGGGAGTTCTGGAATTTGGCCACAATGTTCCTAGGAGTTTCTCTTTTTGGATCTCTTTCATGTGGAGTTCTGTGGATTCCTTGAATATTTATTTTGCCCTCTGGTTCTAGAATCTCAGGGCAGTTTTCATTGATAATTTCATGAAAGATGATGTCTAGGCTCTTCTTTTGATCATGGCTTTCAGGTAGTCCCATAATTTTTAAATTGTCTCTCCTGGATCTATTTTCAAGGTCAGTTGTTTTTCCAATGAGATATTTCACATTATCTTCCATTTTTCCATTCCTCGGGCTTTGTTCTGTGATTTCTTGCTTTCTCATAGAGTCCTTAGCCTCCATCTGTGCCATTCTAATTTTGAAAGAACTATTTTCTTCAGTGAGCTTTTGAATCTCCTTTTCCATTTGGCTAATTCTGCTTTTGAAAGCATTCTTCTCCTCATTGGCTTTTTGAACCTCTTTTGCCAATTGAGTTAGGCTAGTTTTCAAGGTGTTATTTTCTTCAACATTTTTTTGGGTCTCCTTTAGCAGGGAGCTGATTTGCTGTTCATGCTTTGACTTCATGTCTCTCATTTCTCTTCCCAGCTTTTCCTCCACCTCTCTAACTTGATTTTCAAAATTCTTTTTGAGCTCTTCCATGGCCTGAGCCCATTGAGTGGGCTGAGACACAGAAGCCTTGATTTCTGTGTCTTTGCCTGATGGTAAGCATTGTTCTTCCTCATCAGAAAGGAAGGGAGGAAATGCCTGTTCACCAAGAAAGTAACCTTCTATAGTCTTATTTCTTTTCCCTTTTCTGGGCATTTTCCCAGCCAGTGACTTGACCTCTGAATATTTTCCTCACACCCACCTCACCTCCTGATCCTCCCAGCCAGTGTTTGGGGTCTGAGATTCAAATGCTGCTTCCAGCCTCAGGGCTTTGGGCGGGGGCAGGGCTGCTATTCAGTGTGAGATTAAATTCAGATGCTCAGGTGAGGGCAGGGCTGCCTCTCAGGCTCAGTTCCCTCAGGGAGTTTATGCACAGACCTTCAACAATGGATCCAGGCTCCTGCCTGCTTGAGGAGCCCTGGTCTGCCGCTGCCCCTCAGCTTCTGTCTCCCGAGGGGGCCCGAGCCATGGGGGCACCCCACTCCCCCCTCGACCCGCCAAAGGGACTCTCTCACCGACCCCCGTCACCTGTGGGTGGAGGTACTTGTGCGGCCGCTGGAGATCCCGCCCCTGAAGCCCGCTCGGATCTGTTCCTCTCGGTGCCGCGGCCACGGCAGGGCTGTACTCAGCTCCCAGTCCCGGCGCCCAGTCCGCAGCACGAAGGACCTTTTACGAGAGGTTTGCAGGTCTCTCCAGAACAGAAATCTCCCTCGCTCCAATGTTCTGTGGCCTCTGGGTGCAGAATTCGCCGTGAGTTACTTCTTTGTAGTTGTTCTATGGGTTGTGGGTTCGGAGCTATGTGTATGTGCGTCTTTCTACTACGCCATCTTGGCTCCGCCCCCCCCTCTGTGTAGTTTTGCAAATGACTTCCATAATAGTCGTGTTGTATAAGACTAATTGTATTTCCCTCCCTCCTATCCTGCCCACCATTGCTTCTATTCTCTCTTTTGATCGTGTCCCTCCCCATGGGTGTTGACCTCAAATTGCTCCCTCCTCCCAATGCCCTCCCTTCCATCATCCCCCCCACCCTGCTTATCCCCTTATTCCCCACTTTTCTATATTGTAAGATAGGTTTTCATACCAAAATGAATGTGCATTTTATTCCTTCCTTTAGTGGAATGTGATGAGAGTAAACTTCACGTTTTTCTCTCACTTCCCCTCTTTTTCCCTCCACTAATAAGTCTTTTGCTTGCCTCTTTTATGAGAGATAATTTGCCCCATTCCATTTCTCCCTTTTTCCTCCCAATATATTTCACTCTCACTGTTTAATTTTATTTTTTTAAGATATGATCCCATCCTCTTCGATTCACTCTGTGCATTCTGTCTCTGTGTGTGTGTGTGTGCATGTGCATGTGTGTGTATGTGGTTGTGTATGTATGTGTGTGTGTGTAATCCCACCAACTACCCAGATACTGAAAAGTTTCCAGATTTATAAATATTGTCTTTCCATGTAGGAATGTAAACAGTTCAACTTTAGTAAGTCCCTTATGATTTCTCTTTGCTGTTTACCTTTGCATGCTTCTCTTAATTCTTGTGTTTGAGAGTCAGATTTTCTTTTCAGCTCTGGTCTTTTCATCAAGAATGCTTGAAAGTCCCCAATTTCATTGAAAGACCATTTTTCCCCTGAAGTATTATACTCGGTTTTGCTGGGTAAGTGATTCTTGGTTTTAGTTCTAGTTCCTTTGACTTCTGGAGTATCCTATTCCATGCCCTTCATTCCCTTAATGTCGAAGCTGCTAGGTCTTGTGTTATCCTGATTGTATTTCCACAATACTTGAATTGTTTCTTTCTAGCTCCTTGAAATATTTTCTCCTTGACCAGGGAACTCTGGAATTTGGTCACAATGTTCCTAGGAGATTCTCTTTTTGGATCTCTTTCAGGAGGGGATCTGTGGATTCTTTCAATATTTATTTATTTCAATATTTATTTTACCCTCTGATTCTAGAATCTCAGGGCAGTTTTCCTTGATAATTTCATGACAGATGATGTCTAGGCTCTTTATTTGATCATAGCTTTCAGGTAGACCCATAATTTTTAAATTGACTCTCCCGGATCTATTTTCCAGGTCAGTTGTTTTTCCAATGAGATATTTCACATTATCTTCCATATTTTCATTCTTTTGGTTTTGTTTTGTGATTTCTTGGTTTCTCATTAAGTCATTAGCCTCCATCTGTTCCATTCTAATTTTGAAAGAAATATTTTCTTCAATGAGCTTTTGGACCTCCTTTTCCGTTTGGCTCATTCTGGTTTTTAAAGCATTCTTCTCTTCATTGGCTTTTTGAACCTCTTTTGCCAATTGAGTTAGCCTATTTTTCAGGGTGTTATTTTCTTCAGCATTTTTTTGGGTCTCCTTTAGCAGGGCATTTCCTTGTTTTTCATGCTTCTCTTGCATGTCTCTCATTGTTCTTCCCAGTTTTTCCTCCACCTCTCTAACTTGATTTTCAAAATTTTCAAAAGGGAGGAAATACCTGTTCACCAAGAAAGTAACCTTCTATAGTCTTATTTTTTTTCCCTTTTCTGGTCATTTTCCCAGCCAGTGACTTGACTTCTGAATGTCCTTTTCACACCCACTTCGCCTCCAGATCTGCCCAGCTGGAGCTTGGGGTCTGAGATTCAAATGCTGCTTCCCTGCCTCAGAGCTCTTGGCGGGGGCCGGGCTGCTATTGAGTGTGAGATTAAGTTCAGGTGCTTGGGTGGAGGCAGGGCAGCCTCGAAGGCTCAGTTCCCTCAAGGGGTTTATGGGTAGACCTTCTACAATGGATCCAGGATCCTGCCTGCTTGGGTAGTCCCTGTCTGCTGCTGCCTCCCGAGTGGGCCTGAGTTATGGAGACACCCTGCTCCCCTCCCAGCAAGCCGAAAAGTCTCTCTCGCTCATCCCCAGCGGCCGTGGGTGGAGGGATCTGCGAGGCCACTGGAGATTCAGTCCCTGAAGCCTGCTCAGATCTGCTCCTCTCGGTGTTGCGTGGCCAAGGCAGGGCTGGGCTGGGCTCCAGGACAGACCTTTCATTGGTTTTCCAGGGCTTTCTGAAACAGAAATCTCCTCTGCTCCTTTTTTCTGTGGCTTTTGCTGCTCCAGAATTTGTTGGGAGTTGTTTTTTACAGATATTTTATGGGCTGTGGGTTTGGAGCTAACGTGTGTGAATCTTTCTACTCAGCCATCTTGGCTCCTCCCCCAGGAGTTGATATTTTTTCTTACATCATTGTGACAAATATAACAACAATAACATGCAGGCACTAAAAGACATATGCACAAATACTGTGTGTGTATTATATGTTCTACATATACCTGTATATATATCTTTATACATATGCATATGTGTACTGGTTATGTCAATCAATTATGTCTGACTCATTATGATTCTGTTTGGATTTTGTTTTGTTTCTAGCACAGATAATTTAGTGGTTTATCATTTTACTCTTCAGTTCATTTTATAGATGAGGAAACTGAGGCAAAAAGAATCAAGTGACTTGTCCAGGGTCACACAGTAAATATCTGAAGCTATATGTGAACGATGTTACTCTACCCATGATGCTACTCTACCCACTTTGTGCCTACCTTTCCCATAGGTGCACATATATGAGTTTACACACAGTATGCATACCCTTATAATCTACATGCATCTATTCATTCACATATACACAGAAATGTACACAAAATCTATAACAATATCTTCATGCTGTTGCTCATCTTCATTTTCAAACAGGCTCAATGACATCACAAGATAATATCTTCACTTGTGTATGAAATGGATTTAAGTGAAGCAGAGTGGCACAAAGTCATCAGTCTTAGTCTTTCTCCCAGAATTACCAGGTCCAATGACAAGACAAAAGTCAAGATAATTGTTAGTGGTTCTGGAGCAGTGGGTGACATGGCAATCTTACATGCCTGACCAAGCTCTAACCACTCCACAGCAGCTGTTTTGGCTGCTATCATAGCCATTGGAACAAATTGTTCTCATATGCCAATTCTGCCAAGGAAGTCTTCACATGCTTGTAGCAGACATCCCCCTAACGCATAGATGGGTTGGAAGCCTTCCAGTTTCTCTCAGCCTACCCTCTTGAGACAGTTTTACCAGGATGTGGCTAGTATGCATACTACATCTTCTTGCAGCCACAGGTGAGAGTTAGGTGACAGATAGAAACCAAAGGTGAATATAAAGCCCATAAGCCCTCAAATCAGAAGTTCTGGTCCTCCCTGAATACGTCGATAGCCAGTGACCTCTACCTTCTAATTAAACGTGAATTGTAATGACAAGCATAATATAAAATTTAAAAAATTAACAAAAAAGAGATACAATGTGAAGTTATAATGCATTAAGCAGGTTATTTTGATTACATACTTGGGCATAATTTTAAAATTTTCTCTATAAATTTACTATAAACATTTAATTGCTGAATAAATACAAGTTCAAAAGAAGGCTTTCACATGAGAAAAACTATTATAACAATCTCAAAAATAGATCCAGGACAGAAAATTTAAGAATTATTTGCCTATCAGAAAACCATGATGAACAAAAAGAGCCTGAACAATATCTTCCAAGAAATCATCAAGGAAAACTGTCCAGAAGTGCTAGACCCAGAGGAGAAAATATTCATCAAAGGAATCCACCATTCACCTCCCTAAAGGGATCCCAAGCTAAAAACACCAAGAAATATTGTTGCCAAATTTTAGAACTATGAAGGGAAGGAGAAAATACTACAGGCAGCCAGAAAGAAACCATTGAAATATTGAGGAGCTACATTCAGGAGGACACGGGACCTTGTAACTTCTACATGAAAAGATTGAAGGAATTGGTATCTGATGATCTGTAAGGCAAAGGAGTTGGGACTACAACCAAGGATCTGTTACCCAGAAACGTTCAGCATAATATTTCAGGCAAGGAGATGAACATTCAGTGAATAAGGGGTTTCCAAACCTTCCTGATAAAAAGGACAGAACTCAATAGAAAATTTGATCTTCAAGAGAGGAATAAAAAGGTAAACAGGGAAAAAGAAAAACTTGTCACTCAATTTGGGGGCACTGTTTACCTCCCTGTAAGGGAAGATGATACTTGTTACTCTGGAGAACTGCATATCTATTATGAAATATAGAAGGGATGTACATAGATGGAGGGAGCAGGTTTAAAGTAAAGCATATGATGAAAAAAATGTGATTTAAGGATGCAAAGGGATTGTATTAGGAGATGTGAAAAGGAGGAAGCAGAAAAGGATAAATTACATTATAGGAAGAAGTACAAAATTATATTACAGTAGAGGGAGAGAGGGCAGGGAGATAAGCATTGTTTGAGAGGTACTCTCAACAGATTTGCTTCAAAGAGGGAACAGCAAACTTAATTAAGTATATAAATCTAACTAGCTCTATAGGCAGTAGGGGAAAGGGAAAAGAAAGGAAAGGGGAGGATAAAAAAGAAGGAAGAAATAGTAATGGTAAAAGGGGAGTAAATGGCAGGGGGGCTGAAAGAAGGGAGGGAAGACTGTGGGAGTGGTGGTGAAAAATTAAAACTCTTTTGGGGAGGGGAAGGGAGAACTAAAAGCACAAACGGTGGGAAAGAGGATGGAGGGAGAGACACAGATAGTAATCATAACTGTGAATGGGATGAACTCTCCCATAAAACGGATATGGATACCAGAATGGATTAAAAGCCATAATTCATCGATATGTTTTTTTACAAGAAACATGGTTGATATGGGGGAATACACATAGAGTAAACATAAAAGTTTGAAACGGAATATATTGTGCTTCATCTGATGTAACAAAAGCAGGGGTAGCAATCCTAATCTCACACAAAGCAAAAGCAGAAATAGTTCCTAGCAAATGGGAAAAGGAAGAAAAGTATATTCTGCTAATAGGCACCCTAGACAACGAAGCAATATCACTACTAAACATTTGTGTATGTTCATCCTTCCTTACCGAAGAAGGCAATGCCATCAGAGAAATAATGACATGACTTGCACTTGACTTTGTTTTTTGAGTGTGGTCACCAGCCTCATTTCTTCTCCAGAATCATCTGAATCCAGTGACCAGATATTCATCAAGATTACTAGAGATGACATAGGATGAGGCAATTGGGGTTAAGTGACTTGCCCAAACTCACACAGCTAGTGAGTGTCAAGTGTATGAGGTGAGATTTGAACTCAGTTTCTCCTGACTCCTTCACTGGTGCTCTATGCACTGCACCACCTAGCTGTCCCCCACTAAATATCTATGCACCAACTGGTATAGCATCCAAATTTTTTGAGGAGAAGTTAAGAGAGTTACAGGAAGAAATAGACAGCAAAACTATACTACTGGGGAATCTCAACCTCCCCTGCTCTGAATTTGATAAACCTGACTTTAAAAAAAACAACAAGAAAGAATTTGAGGAGGTGAATAAAACTCTCGATAATGTAGATATGATAGATCTCTGCAGAAAATTGAATACAGACAGAAGGGAATATACCTTTGTCTCACTGGTACATGGCACATACATAAAAACTGACCACGTACTAGGGCATAAAAATCTCACAATCCAGTGCTGAAAGGAACAGATAGTCAATGCATTTTTCTCAGATAATAATGCAATAAAAATTATATGTAATAAAAGGCCATGGAAAGATAGGCCAAAAACTAATTGGAAACTAAATAATCTAATCCTAAAGGAGGAGTGAGTTAAACAACATATCGTAGAAACAATCACAACTTCATTCAAGAGAATGACAATAATGAGACAACCTACCAAATCTTATGGGTTACTACAAAAACATTTCTTGAGGGAAGTTTTATAACTTTGAATGCCTACATAAATAAAACAGAGAAAGAGGAGAATAATAAATTGGAAATGCAGCTGAAAAAGCTCGAAAATGAACAAACTGAAAATCCACAAGCAAATACCAAATTAGAAATATTGAAAACCACAGGAGATATTAATAAAACTGAAATTAAGAAAACTAGTGAATAAATAAAATTAAGATTTGGTTTTATGAAAAAACAATAAAATTGATAAACCTTTGTTCAATTTGATTTAAAAAGATAGAAGAAAAGAAATTACCAACATCAAAAATTAAAGGGGTAAACTAACCTCCATTGAAGAGGAAATTAAAACAATAATTACAAATTACTTTGACAAAATTTATGCTCAGTTCAACAATCTAAATGACATGGACGGTTATGTTAAAAGATATAAATTTCCCACATAAACAGAAGAGGAATTTGAATACTTACATAACCCCATCACAGAAAAAGAAATTGAACAATCCATCAATGAACTCTCTAGGAGAAAATCTCCAGGGCCGGATGGATTTACAAGTGAATCCATCAAACATTTAAAGAACAATTAATTTCAATACCATATAGACTATTTGGGAAAATTGGAGAAGAAGGAGTCTTCTCACATTCTTTTTATGATAGTAATATAGTTTTGACCCCTAAACCAGGAATACCCAAAAGAGAGAAAGGAAATTGTAGACCAGTTTGTCTAATGAATATAGATGCAAAAATTTTAAATAAGATTTTAGCAATTAGAACTTCATTGCAATGCAAGGACCCAAAAAATTCCTGATGTCCTTTTAAAGCAAAATGTCTCCCACATCCAGACAATGAGCTATGGTGTTCAATCACAGAATGTAGCAGAACATCTTCTTTTGTATTGCGGTTTGGTTTGTTATATAATTTCTCCCATTCATTTTAATTCTTCTATGCAACATGGCTATGGTGAAAAAGTATTTAATAGGAATGTATGTGTACAACATATGTAAAATTGTATTGCACCTCGGGGAATGAGGGGGGAGGGAAGGAAAAAAGTCTAAGTTATATGGTAGTGATTGTAAGTCACTGAAAATAATAAAAAATAAAATATATATAATAAAAAAGTATTGCTTTGTGCCAGGTGTTTTCTATACTGCAAAAAAACTAAACAAATTAGAGGTATTATTATTATTTTAGGAGTATCATATCTAATTTTCTTCTGGTTAAGAATAACAGATATAACTGGGGAAAAATAACAAATCAACTATTTTAATACCTTGTACTATGTGGTTTTAAAAGATACATGAAATTGGTATTTAAAAATATACACAGGAAGGAAGAAAATTGCTCTTGGATAACACTATATTTGGAAGAGGTTAGAAGAGACCTAATTCTGCTCTGAAACTCATTTACATTGTAATAAAACAAAATGCTAAAATGATGATAATGCAATTCCCCTTGATGATTTCTCATAAGTTTACTTTAAGTAAGATGAATATTTGGTGTTGTGTCTGTAATTAACAAGGCAAAAATATTAAATAAAATTATCATTGAGCAAAGAGGTGCTCTACCAACTCTCCAAGCAATTGTAAAAATTATAATAGGGATGATATATTTCTCGATTTGATGCAAAACTATAATCGCATTAAAATATTCAGTAAAGAGTTGCAGAGATTTTATCAAAGAGTAGAAAAATGGTTTTATATAATGTGGTTTCAGATACGCTTGAAAAAGCATAGGTGTAAATCTTTTGACAAAATGTTTTTCTTATTTTTTAAAGCATTAACTTATCAAATGATATTCTTTACACTGAATTATTTTTTTTTCTGAATAACTCATTCAAGATTTCATTGCAACATGAAGAAGCATTATTCAAATTGGCTGACTCATACATTGAAGGAAATGCTGACAGAAAAGAATAATGAAACCTGTAATTTTTGTTGGTGTTTTGTTTTTTCTTTTTCATTTGGTACTGGAGCAAGACTGGGTACATTCCATAAGCAGCATGCTTATGTCTAGTAAGCTGTCCCCGTGAGCTTCTGCCTTCCACTAGGCTTGTTTCTGCAGTGAATATGCGTTAGAAGGGGAACATTCTCTTGCATTCCTTATCCTTCTATTTCTATTCCTCTTCCTTAGAACTGTTGAAAATTGATAGCAAAATAATAACAATAATATTACACCGAATTATTCTCTCTCTTTTTCGTTGTTCCTTTATCTCTTCCTCCCTTTTTCATGGAGTAGATTCAAAACAACAATTATTTATGTAATGCTTACTAATTGTCCAGGTGCTAAATCAAGGGCTTTACAATTGTAAAGTCCTTGTATCCTTACAACAATTTTGGGAAATAAGGGCTATTATTACTTCTATTTTGTAGATGAGGAAACTGAGGCAAAGTGAGGTGAACATGTGCCTTTACCAGGATCATATACCTAGTATCTGATGGAGGATTTGACCTCCCGTCTTCCTGACATCAGATCTGGCACTGTGTCCACTGCACCACTTGGTTACCCTATTTAGTGCCTTGCCCCCAATATTATTTAGCAAGTCACTATTTTGGAGTGTTAGAATGGCCACTGTTATTTTTGTTTTTGTTGTTATTGTTTTTAGAAAGTTCAGAGAGTCACAAATTGAACCTAGAGAGTGATGAAGGAGTGAATATGGCTCCCTTAGATATAGAGGATCTAGTCTTTAAGAATATGTGCAGGAAGTTAGAAAACAGTAAATGGCAAATGTTAAGTAAAGAAAAGCTTCAAATATGAAAAACTAACATATTAACAGCTTGAGAGTTAGCATTCTAGGAGTACACTATGATTTTTAGGAACATTTAAAAAAATAACATGTATTTTTCTCCTTCCCTGTGCTTCTACACTTTAGTTTGGCTTTGGCTAAATACTTGCAGTTCTGTCTAGTTCAGAAATATTTCTAAGAAATATATGGTTCATACTAAAATCAGAATACATGGCTGTTCCATGGCTGAGTTTAAGAAATTTATTCTAAAACTGTGGTTTTAGATAGGGTGGAGTTCAATTTGTGCTGACAAAGGATAAAATTACAGATGGAAATCTTTTATAATTATCTTTTATTATTCCAATTTCAACAAATATTTATTAAGCATGTTCTGAATGTAGAATATTATGCCAGTTGCTTATGTGAGGGAAAAATTCCTTTTCAACTTTGATGTATATATAATTTCAGCAATATGTAGTCTTGCAACAGTGCAAATCACAAGCCATTCATACCTTTTCATTCTGTGCAGTTATTGTCCATGCCTTCCAATAAATTCTTGACAGGCTATATGCCTGATGTACTGGGGACTTTCCTTTCAATCTCTTCACGTTGTGTGAATATTAGTGGGAAAGATGGGCTCACAATAGTTTATACATAATTCTTAAAACGTAATCATCCTGTATTTTTTTTTTTGCCAATTATGCATTTCCCTGAAGAAGTTCTACATAGACCTGTCTAGTACAGTTCTGTATGAGTTGTTGTCTACTTACATTTTTTGTCTCTCTTGATGGTCAACCTACAACTTTAATTCTTTAGAAACTTGTGATATTAAATGACTTGCAGCTACATAGCATCACCAGAAAAACAAGTTCATGTTAAAAAGAAAAATAAGTCTTTGTTTCAATGATAAATTTGGAGTCATCAAAACCACTGTTGCCCCAATCTTACTTGCATTCCCCACTTTCTTTCAATTGCATTTTTTATCCCACTCTTAGATCAATGTATTGTCTATATGTAATTTCTCTCCAAAATACGTGTAATAGAAAACCAGTTCTCTGGTTCACAAAGCAGAATTGTGACAACTAAGCACTATTTATTCATTTATGTTTTCATAATAATGGATTAGGTTGAATTATCTTCAATGATTATAATTTTCATTTAGGAGACTGATGCATTCAGCACCCTATTATTTGTGATCAGGGTAAACTAGAGCTCCTTGCCATCTACAGGGAAGCAACATTGGTTTGTGAAGAATCATTAAAAATATATTTCAGTAGTCATATTTGAAAATAATTAGCTTCCTTGATAATACTTATACTTTTCTTAAAATAAATAAAACATATTATTGTGAGGAGTTCATATACTTCAGCATACAGTCATAGGTATCTAGGTTACAAAAATTTGGGGTTAAGAATTCCTTAAGAACCTTCTTTTATTTAAATCCCCAATTGGATATCATCCATATTAATGGTAATCACCTTTGACGCTAACAGATTTTACTTGATATTAATAGTCATAATGATATTATGAGGAACTAGTCTATCAAAGAACAAAATTATATATAAAGAGAATGATGATAAGATGACATAACAACTTCTTGAATTGCAGCTAAAATGTTTCTCCCTTAAAGGGGAAAAATTTATGCAAGCATATGTTAACTTGAATGAAAAGGAGAAAACTGAGCATGTAATTTTGAAAAGTAGAAAAATCTGAGTAGAAGATTAATGGAAAAATAAAATACTACAAGGAATTACATTCAAAATTCAAATGTGGTTTTTTGAGAAGACTAATAAAAGCATACATTCAAAAATATTGCATAGTAAATATTTCTAAAGTACTTTGTAATGTTATCAAGTAACTTGAAATAAAAATAGATGCTCATAACTGAAAGACTGGCTAAAAAAAATTGTAATATCCAGGTGTAATGGAATCTGTTCAATCATTTTCAGTTGTATCTGACTCTTTGTGACCTCATTTGGGACTTTCTTGTCAAAGATACTGTGGTTCTTTCCCATTTCCTTCTCCAGCTCATTTTACAGATGAGGAAGCTAAGGCAAACAGGGTTAAGTGATTTGCCCAGGGTTACACAGCTAAGTGTCTGAGAGTAGAATTAAACTCATGAAGATGAATCTTTCTCACTTTAAGCCTGAAGCTATAGTTATTGCACCACCTAGGTGCCCCAAACAGAAAGTAGATTCTAAATTTCTATAAAATAACTAGTTTTTAAAAATATATTTAAATTTGTACATTATGCATATAAATTTATCCAATATAATATAAATAAAAATTATATATATATATATATATATATATATACATTTTATAATGTATACACTGTTTTAAGGTTTACAAAATATTTAACGTCTACTGTCTCATTTAATCTTTAGAACCCCCTGAGATTAGGTGCTATTATTATCCCTTTTTTACAACTGAAGAAAGTGAGGCTGAGAGTGAGTAGTAGCTTGCTGAGGTTTGGTATTTAGGTAGTACACATATAAACCAGCACTTGAACCCATTTCTTTGTTAAGTTAATTTACTTTTACCTTTCTATGTTTGCTTCATAAGTTTTAATTTTTCCTCTCCTTCACCTCTCAGTACCCAAGAGAGACTGCGATACGATGTAGGCTTTATATATAATTTCCTATTGAACATTTTCTTTTACTAAATTTAGTTATTTTAAGTTTTCAACATTCATTTCCACAAGATTTTGAGCTCCAAATTTTCTCCCAATCTTTCCCCTTCCCCACCCCAAGATAGAGTGCATTCTGATTACCCCTTTTCTCAGTCTTCCATATCTTCTGTCACCACTCCCCACCTTTTTCACCTTCCCCCTTACTTTCTTGAAGTAGATTTCTATACCCCATTGCACAAGACAGATTTCAATACTCTATTGCCTGTATATCTTATTTCCCAGTCGCATATAAAACAGCTTTTATCATTTGTTTTTAAAACTTTGAGCTCCAAATTCTCTTCTGTCTTCCCTCCCTCCCCAATCTCATTGAGAAGACAAGCAATTCAATATAGGTTATACATGTGTAGTTATGCAAAACACTTCCATAATACTCATGTTGTGAAAGCCTTACCATATATCCCTCCATCCTATCCCACTCCTCACTTATTTTATTTTCTCATTTGACCCTGTCCTTTTTCAAATGTGTTTGTTTCTGACTACACACTCTTCCAATCTGCCTTCCTTTGTATTATTCCCCTTTCTTATCCCTTTCCCCCCTACTTTCCTGTAGGGTAAGATTCCCAGTTGAATGTGTATGCTACTCCATCCTTAAGCCAAATTTGATGAAAGTAAGGTTCACTCATTCCTTCTCACTTCCCCGCTCTTCCCCTTCATTGTGAAACTTTTTTCTTGCATTTTTGTGAGATAATTTACCTCATTCTATCTCTCCCTTTCTCTTTTACCCAACCCTCTCTCATCCATTAATTTTTGTTTTTTGCTATCATCCCTTCATATTCAACTCACTTCTATCTACCTACTTACCTATCTATCTGTCTATTTACCTATCTATCTATCATCTATATCTATTTCCTCAACTACACTAACACTGAGAAAGGTCTCATGAGTTAGAAGTATCATCTTTCCATGTAATAATGTATACAGTTCAACTTTTTTAAGACTCTTGTGATTTCTCTTTCCTATATGTATTTTTATATTTCTCTTGATTCTTGTATTTGAAAGGCAAATTTTCTATTCATCCCTGATCTTTTCAACAAGAGTACTTAAAAGTCCTCTGTTTCATTGAATGTCCATTATTCCACTGAGGGATTATATTCAGTTTTGCTGAGGAGGTGATTCTTGGTTTTAATCCTAGGTCTTCTGACCTGTGGAATATCATATTCTAAGTTATTCAATCCCTTAAGGTAGAATGTGTTATCCTGATTGTATTTCCAAAATATCCAAATTATTTCTTTCTGATTGCTTGTAGTATTTCCTCCATGAACTGGAATATATGGAATTTGGCTATAATATCCTTAGGAGTTTTCCTTTAAGTTATCTTTCTAGAGGTGATTGGTGGATTCTTTCAATTACTATTTACCCCCTGGTTTTAGAATATCAAGACAGTTTTCCTTGATAATTCCTTGAAAGATCATATCTAGGCCCTTTTGCTGAGCATGATTTTCAGATGTCCTAATAACTTTAAATTGATCGCAGCTGCATATATTTTCCATGTCATGGTTTTTTCCAATGAGATATTTCACATTATCTTCTACTTTTTTTTCCATTTTTTTGATTCTGTTTTATAATTTATTGATTTCTCTTGAAGTCATTAGCTTCTATTTGCTCCATTCTAACTTTGAAGGAATTACTTTTTTAAGTAAGCTCTTGGACCTTCTTTTCCATTTGGTCAATTCTACTTCTTAAGGCATTATTCTCCTCATTGGTTTGTTGAACTTCTTTTGCCACTTGGGTTGTCTACTTATAAGGTGTTATTTTCTTCATGATTTTTTGGGGGGTCTCCTTTAGCAAGCTCTTGATTCAATTTTCATGTTTTTCTTGCATCATTCTTATTTTTCTTTTTCATTTTTTCCTGTACTTCTCTTACTTGATTTTAGAAATCCTTTTTGAGCTCATCCATAGCCTGTGATCAATTCGTATTCCTCTTGGAGGCTGATGATGTGGGAGCTTTGACTTTGCTATCTTCTTCTGGTTATATATTTTAGTCTTCTTTGTCACCTATGTAAGATTCTATAGCCTGAACTTTTTAAATGATGTTAATTTACCTTCCCAGCCAAAAACTTGACTTTCTAACTCTTTGTCAAGATAAGTCTCTGCTTTCAGTGAAAGGAGGGGTTAGGGGTGGGAGTACTGTCCAAGGCTTCAGGAACTTTGTATCAGCTGCTTGATCCCCCACTATCTGTGAACCCAGAGCTCTCAAGCAGCCTCTGACACTGCTACTGCTGCTACCACCTCTGCTGGCTTACACAACCAACCCCACACACTGCCCTGGGTGTCAGATGTTGGTCTATGCCCAGTTGGGTCATACTCTTTTCCAGTTTCCCCAGCAGTTTTTGTCAAATAGTCTGGAGTCTTTCAGTTTATCATGGACTATTGTTTTTTGTGTACCTAACCTATTCCACTGATCTACCCCTTTATTTCTTATCGAGTACCAAGTCATTTTGATGATTGCTGCTGTATAATACAATTGAAGATTTGATATGGCTAGACCACCTTCCCTAGAATTTCTTTTCATTAGTTAACTTGATATCGTATAACTTTGGTAAAGTTGTTTATTATTTCAAGTAGTTTTACACTTGTATAAAATTTTCTAATTAATCACATAATCTACAAAGAGTGATAATTTAGTTTCTCCTTTCTCTATTCTAATTCATTCTTTTTCTTTTTCTTCTCTTATTGATAAAGTTAGCACTTTCACACTCAATCTTTTTGGAAATGCGTGTAAGTTATCTCATTACATATAATGCTTGCCAAAGACTTTAGGTAAATGCTATTTATCATTTTAAAGGAAAGCTCCACTTATTCCTGTGTCCCTATTCTTTTTAATATGAGTTTGCTTTATTTTGTCAAAAGCTTTTGTTCTGTATTTACTGAAATAATCACATGGTTTCTGTTAGCTTTACTGTTGATCTGATCACCTGTGTTGATAGGTTTCCTAATATTTAATCAACCTGCATTCCTTGTATGAATCCTACCTGATCCAAGTGTATTATTCTCGTTATGATTTGATGTAATCTTTTTAATAATATTTTATTTATGAATTTTGCCTCTATATTCATTAGGGAAATTGGTCTATAATTTTCTTTTGCTGTTTTAGCTCTTCCCAATTTCAATATCACCAAAAAGTTTTGTATCACAAAAAAAAAAAAATGGTAGGACTCCTTCTTTGTCAATTTTCCCAAACAGTCTATATAACAGAGGGATTTTTTTTTAATGTTTGATAGAATTGTCTTGTGAATCCATCTGACCCTGGAGGATTTTTTCCAGGGAGTTCATTGATGACTTGCTCAATTTCTTTTTCTGATATAGGGTTACTTAAGTGCTTTACTTATGTCAATGTGGCAATTTATATTTTTGTAAATATTCATGCATTTCAATAAGATTGTAAAATTTCTGGGCATAAAGTTGGGAAAAATAATTCTGAATTATTGCTTTAATTTCCTCTTCATTGATGGTGAATTCACCCTTTTCATCTTTGATATTGGTGATTTGATTTTCTTCTTTTTAAATCTAATTAACCTAAGGTTTATCATTTTACTGTTTTTTTGTCATAAAACCAGCTCTTAGCTTTATTTTATTCTTAACTTTATTTATTAGTTCAATAGGTTTTTTTTTTAATTTCAATTTTAGTAATCCTTTGGTTTTCAGTACTTCTTATTCATTATTTAATTGGGAATTTTCATTTTGTTCTTTATCTAGCTTTTTCTATTCCATGTCCAATTTATTGATCTCCTCTTTCCCTACTTTATTCAAGTAAGCATTCAGAGATACAAAACTTCCCCTAAGAACTACTTTGACTGTATCCCATAAATTTTTGTAGATTGTCTCATTGCTGTAATTCTCTTGATGAAGATATTGATGGTTTCTATGATTTGTTGTTTGACTCGCTCACTGTTTAAGACTAGATCATTTAGTTTCCAATCAATTTTCAGTCTATCCTTCTATGGACTTTTGTTACACATACTGTTTATTGCATTATGATCTGAAAAGAATACATTTACTACTTCTGCCTTTCTGCATTGTGAGGTTTTTATGCTTGGTTGCATGCTGCAATTTTGTGTATGTGACATGTACCATTGAGAAAAAGGTATATTCCTTTCAATCCCCATTCAGTTTTCTCCAGAGTTCTATCATATCTACTTTTTCCATTTTGCCAATTGTACTTTTTAAAGAGATGATTCTTTCAGTGTGCTTCCTCTCATCCCTTTCTACTGATTTTGTTTTTTTCAATTTTTCTTCTTCCTCTCTTATTTTATTTTTAAAATTCTTCTTGAGCTCTTCCAAGCAAGCGTTTTGGGCTTGAGACGAGTTCATATTCCCTTTTCAGTTTGCATAAGTGAGTATATTGACATGCTGTCTTCTCCTGAATTTGTGTTCTGAAATTCCCTGCCATCAACATATTTCTTTATGGCCACTGATTTTTTTTTTATTCTTCCTGCTCATGGGTTTTTTTTGTCTTTTTGATGACTTTTAAATATATATCTCGCTTTTTGAGGTCAAGGGGGTAGAGTCCCAGTCTCTTTGTGCATGAGCTAGAGGCCTGGTTATCGGTTTTTCTGTGCTGTGGCCTCAGGTCCTTGAAGTTTTTGTTGTAGAAGTCTGATATTTTTCCTGGTGCTGAGCTGAACGCAATGTGTTTCTGGTGTTGGTGCTTGCCTGTTGTTCCAACTATGGGTTCAGGATATCCCATTTGTCTACCGAGGTAGGGTCTGCTCCTAGCCTACTGGGATACCTCCTGTTCCGTTCTGGTTCCCTTCAGCCACAGCAAGATGGAGATAAAAGTTTGCCATATCTTGTCTTTCTGCTTGCTCCCCTATTCCAGGATTTTTCTTGGCAATATTCCCTAAGCTTTTTAAGGTCAAGGGAAGGTGAGAGCAACTTAATATTTACTCCATCATCTTGGCTCCTAGAAGTATAAATAGATGATTTTCAAACATTCAGTCTGTGAGCTGATAGCCCCAGGATTAGCTGCTGCTGTTGCGCTACTACAGCAGAGCCCATGCAGGACCACACCTCTCTCTCACTCAGCTCCAGAAGACTACACTGCTACACTGAGAGGTCTGGAAGTCACCACTGCTGCCAGTGATTCAATATGCTGGGATCTGCTCTCACCTCACTTGTGATCAGGTCTGCACCAGTGCAGCCCATGCACTCTGTGTTCCTCTCCCAACTGGTTGCAAAAGGTCCCTCCTGTTGAGGGATCAAGGTTGTCCTGGGCTGGAAATCTCCCACAATCTGTCTTCTTGTGTATTCCACTGCTCTAAAATTTGTTCAGATTCACTTTTTAGAGGTATATGAAGGTGTCTTTGGGAGAGCTCAGGTGAATCACGGCTTTCATTCCACCATCTTAGTTCTGCCCCCAGGAACTCACTTCTTTTCTCTGAATCCAGTGCTTTATTCACAAAGACGTCTAACTGCCATAAGATATACTGAATTTGAGGAAGTCAGATAAGCGTAAAAAGATGTATGAATAAAACAAGCAGAAGCAAGAAAATAGCATTCGCCATATCTTAAATGCTAAAAACAGAAAGAACAACAAAAAGCAACTGAATGGTATGTAATTATAACACTGACCTTGCCTCCAAAGAAGATATACAAGAATGAATGAAATGGAATTTTGCTGTACTATTAGAAACGACAAAAGGGAAACCCTTTGTTCAGGAAAACCTTTCTATTATGTCTTTGAGTTTCAAGAATAAGGTTTTTCTCTGGTAGTGATCTACAGATTTGTTCCATCACTGCTTTGATATCTTTATTAAAAAGTTCTTGACATTTTCCTTGTATTACTCCTTAAACTAGGTTATTCAAAGTTTTTGATATGTTATGTTTTGTGAGAACTGTGATCCTTAAGTTATTTCTGTATACACTACCTCTAATAGTAGCTGCTTTGGCTTATACATAATTCATATGTTCCTTTAAAGTTTTTGTCTTATGCTTATGTTTTTATCAATTTTTACTCTATTTCTGTATTTTTCTAAATTTTCAATTCCATAGTTTTCTTCTTCATAATGGCTTCTTTTAAAATATTCTCCATGGTTAGTTCCATTTTTCTTTTCTATCCAGTTGTTTGCCTCCTTTTTTTATGCTCTGAGAGCTGATTGCTGACCTTATTTCCATCCTTTTATCTTCTTTTAAAAGGTGTATTTCTCTTTTCAACCACAGTGGAATTTGTTGCTATTATTCCATGATCTCTAAGGAATTCACAGAAATCTCTTTTTGATTGAAGGCTCTGGTCACATTTTCCTTCAAAGTGTAGTATTTGTTCAAATGTCCCCGGTCTTCTAAAATTTCTCATTCTACCTTATTTCATAAGTCTTACATGCTTGTGACCTAGGCTTGTATTTTCACCATTTGACTTGTAATCTGTGACCCTTTTCCTTCTATTTATGATAGCTATTTATTTGTTTATTTTATTTTTGTTTCCTTAGCCACTTTCTTTTTTATGTCTATACAAAGACTCATCCCCCACCAAACCTCAGAAACATATAGTTGGTATTGTCAGAATCTGTTTCCCATCTGAGAGTAAAAATCAAGGAGAAGACTGGCTACATGTAAGTTTCAAGTATAAAAGCTTTACTTTGGCATAAAAGCACCTCATTTTTAACCTGATTATTTGTTGTACTAGGATGTCTTCAATACCTGTACACTTTTCACTCCCTTTCCCTCTGGTTGCTTCAGTAAATCAATGTTTGCCACTTTTGGAGTTTGAGGGTGAGTTAGACTGAGTTGGTCCTTCAAGAGAACGATACAGAGACCTCCATAAACAGACCTTGAAACTCAAACATTTGAGGTTGTTCCCAATGAAAGTGGCCAAAATGTGGTACAGGCAGGAGGTGGAGACAGTGAATAAAACTTTTAAATATTGAAGTTAGAGTATTCAGTTTATTTTACTGGGTTTTTACCATGACCAAAATTCTGCCTTCCTAAGGTGTAGATTCAGTTTGTTGCTCTATCTTGTATGATAGATGCGCCTACCATATTTTCATATGTTTTGCTTTGCAGATAGCTACTGCATTATATTTTTAATCATGAGGCCTGGAAAATTTAAACTTCATTTTAACTTATGCTATTAAACAATTGAGTTCATACTTGTAATTTACCTAAATAATTTTAAAATATCAGCACCAAAATACTATTCATATGTCTTTGGTAGTATGTATATTGCTCTCTATTGTTTCTAGGGTCAAATACAAACTCCTCTGTTTGATATTTTAAGCCCTCCACAATCTGGCTTCAATCCAGCTTTCCAGACATCATACATTGTTCTCTAGTACCCCTCTTCATTCAACTCCTATTTGATTCAAAATTCTTCTTGCTTCTGATATATCCTTCCTCCTTTAATCTCAGCTATATTCACACACAAACACACTTAGATTCATGAAAAAAGGGGATAAATACTGAGAGTAAATTGGAAGGCAAATTGTAGGATATAACATATGACAAGGCTATTTACAATTTCTCTTACGGTAGAGCTTGGAAATCCTTGGGATTCTACCTGATAATAAACACATAGAGCCTATGTAAAATGTAAAGAAATTTTCACATGAATAAAGATAGATATAAATAGATAAATACTAATTGCTTACAACTAGGTTGCCCCAACATAATAAAAACTAATACTACATAAATTACTTAACTTTCATAGTGTCAAAGCAAATTACAAGTGAATTACTTTATGAGGCTAAAAATCATTAGTAACAAAATTAAACTAGAGCAATAAAAGTTATAGGACATCAAGAGAATCAGTGAAAAAACCAGCAGCAGCAGATGTCAAATTATACTGTAAGTTACAGTATAGGAATATGATGGATTATTTATTGTCCTGTAAGAAATGATGAGAGGTGTGTTTTCAGAAAAAAAGAAAAACCCGAGGAATCTTGTATTAACTGAGGCAAATTGAAGTGAACAGAACCAGATGAAAAATTTACACAGCAACAATGATATAGAGAATCAACTATGAAATAATTAAGAACTCTTTTCAATAAAATGGCCAATCGGAATTCCAAAGGACTTAAGATAAAACATGTTATCCACATCAAGAAAGAGAGATAATGGACTCAGAGTACACATTGAAGCACATTTTATTCTGTTTTTAGGCCAACAGATAATGAGGTTATTTATTTTGCATGATCTTACATATTGGAAATGGTCTTGGTTTTTCTTTCCTTTTCAGTATGTTGGGGGAGGGGAAGAGGAAAGGACATAATTTAAAATTTAAAATAAAATTTGTTTGAATTAAAAAAAAAATTACCCTCAGCATAAGCACCAAATTCGACTGAAGCATTTCTAATCACTTCTGCTGAAAGTACAGTAACTATCTTTATTCATGTGAGTAGTCTGTATATGCTTATCTATGTGTCTGTTAAAATACAATCTCTTAGAGTAAAAGGCCAATTTCACTTTTGACTTTACATGTACACTGCTTAGACCAATGGCCCAAGTTTCCCCTGCAATAATTAAGAACCACAGAGAAGTGGGGCCACAGTTAAATGGACAGGAAAAGCCAAATATAAAAACAGTTTAGGAAGAGAAAGAAGGTTTCCCTGCTCCTTGTTCTACTCTTTTCTTGCTTTCCCTCTCTTGGTCTGGGACATGGACTCAGTGGTCAAGATGCAAACACCATCTCCTTTGTTTCTGATGTTTACAGTGTCAACTTAAAGGCAATATACCAGATTCTTAACCCCTTTCTTTGATTTTTGCCATAATTTATGTGAGAATGAATATTTCAGTTATATCTAGTGAGAATTTTTGAAAGAAATTCTTGCAGGACAAACAGGAGGAGGTTTCTTGAGGAAGCAGGGTATAGACTTTTCAGGTGAATAGCACCTATTTTTCCCTGCTGAGCCTAATAAAACTTGGGTCCACAGTCAAAAGAGTAACTGCATCCTATGAATGTGTTTTTGTGTGGATGTGACAGGGGAATGGGACAGTCATTGATCAAGCAAGGATACTCCAGATGCAAGTGGTGGAGCTTTTTCACTCACTCACAGGAGCTTTTTCGATAATTTTTTTGAAATTTCTTCTAATCTAGAATCAAAATCCTCTCAAACTATTTTTTTAACTTATTCTCTTCCTTGGTTCACTATCCTTCCCCCTACGTCCCTCTCCTCAATAGCACGATAACTTAGGCAAAGTTGCACTTGTATAAATCCAGTGTTACACCTCCTTTTTGAATAACTGATAAAATGATATCTTATATTGAAAGAAGTCATAGGAGTCAATAATAACTGTTGCTTACAGCTATTGAAGTATGCCAAGTCAAATGTGGCACCAAATGCATAAATAGTCTACACATGAGTCACAATAAAAAATAAAATCCCTCTATAAAGTGCTACTTTTCCTCATCTTCCTTATTCATGCCTGAGGAAAGACTGTCTCCTAGACATACACACCCAAACAATTCCTCATCCGTTAATAGCCTTTGGCATATCAAAACTGATGCCCTTGAGCAAATAATCAGCCTCTGATATGAGAAGTCTGTCCTCTAAAAGCAAAACCTATTAAGTGATGGCAGACATTGCCCTAGAGCTTATTAAAATTGGATTTTTTAATTCCCAGTTATTCCCTTGTGCTGTCCTAAAAAAAAAACAAACCAACAAACAAAAATGACATTGGGAGAGGACAGGAGGAAGACCATAGATCCAAGTAAGAAAAGCAAATTGTAATAGGATAGAATTACTTGCAAAACTTTTTATTATTTTATTAATTATTTTCCTCCTTTTCAGGGATATTGTTAGGTTATTTAAAATCTTCTACTCACATTACGGATACTGATTTTACCCATATTTAATTGTTACAATGAGTTAAACTTAGTAAAAGACAGGATGAATATCTTTCTCAGTATCACACATTCAAAGATAGGAGAAATCTAAGAGGTCATACTGTCCACTCCCCTCACTTTACAGATTAGGAAACAGGCTGGAGATGAGACTGACTTGTCCATGACAACATTAGGAGTTAGCAATTTGTGCCCAAGTCCTTTAACTTTAAATCTGTCTTTCTTTTATTCCACACTGCTTCTCACAGGACAGAAGCTCAGGGACCGAGTCTTAAATGATTTTCTCCTTGAAGTAGAAAAATAACATCTTTTAAATAATTTACAAAATCTCAGTCTGAGCTTTTTGTCAATGTGGATATCATATCAAAGTGATTATGTACCAAGATTCTAGTGTTTGAGGGGTTTTAGCATATACCAAGGAGATCATTTTTCTGACAACGAAGAACATAGCTATGGAAAAATATCACTTTTTTGATGTTTCTATTTCTCTTCTTTAATCAAACTAACTTATTATACCATTGTTACTTCCCTGAATATCTCATATGCTATTATAATCAATGGAAGCTACAACTGGCAGAAATCAAGGGACTAGCTTAGATAATAAAGGAAAATACCAATAGCAAACACGGATAAGGGCTCCCTCCCTTCCTATTTCCCTCCTTTTTTTCCTTCTTCCCCCCATTCTCACATTTCCTTCCTTCCTTCCTTTCTTTTCTCCCTCTCTCTTTCCCTTTGTTAAGGCATTAAGTTGTTCAAAAAACTATTCAAGGCACTTGTGCTACTGGTTCAGGCACGTGAATTCATGAAAGAGACACTTTCTGTTGAGAAATTACTCTCTACCCATGAAGAATAACTATTCTATAGGTCAAAATCTTCAAAGAGTTGCTTTTGACATGATGAAGTCAAGTGAATTTCTCAAAGTGACATAGACAATATGAATGTAAAGTGAGACTTGAAACCAGGTCATTCTATCAAATGGGCTCCACAATGTCACCCTACTTCTCCTGTTTTATAGGTTGAGGTACTAGTAATAGTTCAGGGTTGTGTAGCTTTTGAAGTTTACAAAGTTTCTCCCCCAGACTAATCCAGTTAAATAGGTAGTGCAAGTATTATTACTATTATTTTATTCATGAAGAAAACTTCCGTTCATGAAGTCATGAAACAGGAAGTGACAGAGTCATAATTTGAACATTTGTCCCAGAAGATGCAGCTGGAAGAGACCTCAGAGGCCATGCACTCAATCCAATATGTATTTTAACAAGAACTCTTTTGATAATAGATGAAAAAAGAAATAATCTTGTCTTTCCTTGAATACCTCAAGTGGAAGAAGCCCACACATTGACAATATATTCCTTTCTAATTTACATTAGGCATTGCCTGAATATATATGCAAATGTGTGCGCACACACACACACATAAGTGTACATATATATTAATGAGGATGTTTTCCTTCTTGTCAAGAAACCTGAATTCAAATCTAGACTCACACATTTATTAGCTCTGTGATCCAAGATGAGTTAGTTCACTTGTGTTTGCATCAGTTTCCTCAGTTGTAAAATGTGAATAATAATTATAGTATTTACCTTACAAGGTTGTTATAAGGATTAAATTAGGTAATATTTGTCAAAAAACACTTAGCACAGTGCATGACACATAGATGATGTATAAATGTTTATTCTCCTTGTCCCACACTACCCATTAGTTTTAGTTTTGTCATCAGGGGGTATAAACAAAATGTATTACTCTTACTCTTGGACTATTTCTATTTTTTAAAGAGAGGAATCATGCATTACCAACCTCTCCAGAATCTTCTCTTTTCCAGAGTAAACATTCTTCATTCCTTAAATCAGTTATATTATGACATGTTCTCCATTTTACTTAAGATACTGTTTACTGTCTTACAGTCAAACTACAAGTTTTATGTCTCTAAGGCACATCATAGTGTAATACATAGAGTAATGGAACTAAAGTCAGAAATTCCTGGTTTCAGATTATAGCTGTGTGATTATACAAAATCATTTTACTTCTCAAAGACCCAGTTTCCTTATCTTCAAAATGGGGACAATAATAATTGTATTAATACAATAGCAAGTACCTTGGAATACACAGGAGAACTGCTATACAGGTTCTTAGATCTGCTTTTCTAAAAGGTAAGCAACATTTGAAGGGTCAACAATCTATTTTAATCAAGCACGTGTAGGATTCACTTAGTTCAGGGGGAAAAGTCAGCATCCTGAACTTCAGAGAAAATGCAAACAGAGAAATAAATAGTAACAGACAGGGCTTCCGAATTTTTGACCATAAACAGTCACATCACAGATCCGACTGTCTGACCATTACATACAAGCAAAATTACTAGAGAGAAGCACCAACATATAGATTTTCAAAGCTGGGGGGGAGCTCCTTGGCAGCTGCCCAAAATCTAATCTTGCCAAGCAAACAATTCCAGAGAGTAAGCATAACTTTCAGTTTTATTTGCTTATTTGTTTTTTCATTTACACTATTGTAGCAATGGTACATGGATGGAGCAGCTGGGTGGTGCAGTAGATGGATCACCAGGGTTTGAATCAGGAAGATTTAACTTCCTGAATTCAAATATGACCTCAGATATATACAAGCTGTGCGATGCTGGACAAATTATTTTAATCCTGCTTGTCTCAGTTCCTGTAAAATGAACTGGAGAAGGATATGGCAAGCTATTTTGGTATTTTTGTTTAAAAAAATGGGGTCACAAAGAGTCAGATATGACTGAAATCGCAGAAAAACAAAATTCATAGTAAATACTGTTTTCCTGCTTCTGTTTGTGTTATGTTGAATCAGTTCATAAAATTCTTCCCAACCTTCTCTTATTCATAAAATTAGTAATTTTTAACACACAGCAATATCTTTTTATTCTCATGAAGCACAATTGATCAAACAATTTCATAATCTATTTAGCCCTTCCTTATGTTCACTGACTCTAGCTTTTGAGATGAAGTCAAGCTGAATTCCAACTTGGTGGCAATATAACAACACAGTAGTAGTGACAATTCTGGAACAGGGCACCATCCAATGAATCATAACTCTTTTTGAACACACTGCTCATCAGCCTCCTGTTTGGCCTAAGGTCATCTTCATACAGGAGGGTACAATTGCCACTCATAATATTCTGAATATTTAGTGGATATGAGATCCATTTTGTAAGACATTAAAAATGAAAAACACAAGTCACTGTTGCTATGACAAAAAGACTATGAGCCAGAAATTTATTTATGGGTTGGAAAATTTCCAAATGTGATTTTCTTGTCAATGTCAACATTACTGTCATTGATAAAGTCTTCATGAGGAGTTATGATTCCTGCAAATTTCATTTCCAGTATAAATTTGCAATAAAGGTGACATAGGGAATCCTTGATTTGTTGGACTCTGCAATGACCCAAGGACTCAGATATGTGTCATGAATTGATTCTGGTAGTTATGCACTTTGTTGGGATACCATACTGCCTTCTGCTTAGTGTTCATGATTGAATCATTGCATAGAAGATGATTGACCACTAAGAGTCAGGGAAAGAGACTTCTGTTGGAGAAACAACTTTCATCTATAGTCTATAAGAGTAGGGAGAAATGGCTTTGCAATTTTCAGTCTCTTCCTTTGGATATGTTTTTGTTGTGTTTTTATACCTTTTAATTTATTTCAAGTAGGGTGAGTGGGTATAGAAAAGAATTCCCTCACCTTCCCCTGTAGCAACAGTAGCTATAAGGATATGTCAGTAGGAACATGTTTACTAGTTGAACCTGCATCCCTAACTGCCTTCTTCTGATGTCCTTCAGTTTTACCTCTTAAACACAGGTCATAATTAGTGATCCTGAGTTTTTCACAGCCCTATACTTGACAGTACCTCATTAGTTTGAGAGTTGCCAAGTTCCTCATTCAAGTGCTAGCATGATGAATGATGTTCCTCATTCAGGTGCTAGCTAGGTGAATGATGATTTAATCAAGTTTTCAGAGGAAAAAAAAAACTACTTGGGAGACCTTCTAGCTTAATTAACAAAGAAAGTTATGTTTGTGTTTCCCCGAGGATTGAAACTTGAAAATTATTTGGGAAATGAAGACTTAAAGTAAATGTGAAATATTTATCCAGTAGTACCACAAAAGGACTTCACCTTGTGGGATTATAATGAGTATAATGGGTCAGTTGGGTGGTTAATATCTTCTGAATTTCTTCATGCAATCATTTTCATATTTGATACTTCAAATATTTTCAAATTGAAGGAAATAAATAACTTCCTTATAATTGATATTCTTTGAATACTTTTTCCAGAAGTGCCATTATCACCTACTTTATCTCTTCCAAGAGGGAACCTGTTATCCAAATTATGGGGACAACTAAGACAAGAGCCATACCTGTTCTTTTAGAAAGTTCCTTGGATTCACTCCGAGAGAGAGAAAGAGAGAGAGAGAGAGAGAGAGAGAGAGAGAGAGAGAGAGAGAGAGAGAGAGAGAGAGAGAGAGAGAGAGAGAGAGAGAGAGATCCTTAAAAGGAAAACATATGGACCAATCTCCTTCCGAGGTAAAATTCAGGTTAATATGAGCCTGGAGTAACTCTCCTTCTTGGGGTCTACCTGGTTCGTAAGGGACAAGTGATTCCCAATAGGACACAATGAATTGGCAAACATAATCTCTTGTGTTCAGGAAGCAAGGAATATTGATTTTATCGAACATTGTATTTACAAAATGAATCTAAAATATACGATCCTTTACCATCTACCTGACTCATGTCATGAAGAGCAAGTGTTTCATCCTGAAGCATGCATAAGCAGACACATTTAAAAGCAGAAGGGATCCAAGAGGTCCTATAGGCACACTCCTTCAACCAAGACCCATAAATGTAAAGGGATTCATCCAAGTTTATATAAGATAGTAAGCTGCAGATCTATGGTTTTTTTTCTGTCACTGAGTTAGTCAACAATCATGAGTTAAGCATTTATTATATAATAGGCACTGTATTAAGCTCTGAGAATACAAATAAAATGACAAATATTTTCAAATAGCTTACATTATAAAAGGGAAGAAAACAAATAAAGAGCTGAAAATCAGAGGCAATGAAGAAGGTACCAGTACATAAGGGCATGGTAGGAAAAGTCCTTGGAAGATAAGTCAGCAATGTAGTCTGGAGAAGAATGAAGGCATTTTGACCTGAATCTTCTTACATTTGAGCTTCTGAAAGGGTCCAGCCAATCAAAAATGTGAAGCTTCAGAGACAGGAGGTTCATCCAATGTGAGTAGTAGTTCAGAGTTGGAGATTTTATTTGAATTCAAATTTTCTATTTTCAAATACAGCATTCTTTCTATTATACCACTCTTTTGATTTGAATATAAAATAGAGAACAATCTCACCAAACTCTGAGTTCATGGGCCAGTTCCAAGAATATGAATGATAGAATGCATTTTTCATGCCCAACTCCTCGGGTTGGTTCCTGGAAGAGTAATATTGAATCTGTCTTTGCAAGTGTTTTGACTATAAACGTTGGGTTTGTAGGAGCTCTTCATCACCTTTGCTAATGTGGTTCTGAAAAGAGTTAATGTGGTTCACTCCATCAGGTAAAATAGAACACATTTTTGTCATAATTCTGCTATGCACATACTTCTTAGACAAGGACTTGTCCCTTTTCATTTGACAAGTTCTACTTTTTAAGCTATTGTTTTCTATTTTCAATTCTGTTAAATCACTCGCATTTCTTTTCCAAATTTTTCTCCTATTTCTCTTATGTGACTTTTAAAAATTATTTTATTTGTTTTCAGTGCTCTATAATCACTTCCATATATCTTAGATTTCTTCCCCTTCCTTCCCTTGCTTTCCCCTCATTCTTCACTCCCTCCTGAAAAAGCATGCAATCTTTCTTATATTGGTTCTACACATACATTCTTATTAAACACATTTTCATCTTAGTCATGTTGCGTAGAAGAATTAAAATGAATGGGAGAAAGTATAAAATACAGCAAAACAAAACATAGCACAAAAGAAAATTGTTTGCTTCATTCTACAATCCAATTCCATAGCTCTTTCTCTAGATGTGAAAAGAGTTTTGCCTCTAGGGGACACTGGCAATTTTTTGCTTCCATTGGGAATTTTTTAAGTCCTTACATTGCTGTGAAGGAATAAGTCTACCAGAAAAATTCCTCCTACACTGTGGTTGTTGCTGTGTACAAAGTTCTCCTGGTTCTCCTTATTTCATTCAGCATCAGTTCATGTAAGTCCTTCTAGGCCTCTCTGAGGTATTACTATTTATCATTTCTTATAGCACAATAGTATTTCATTACATTCATATCCCACAACAATTCAGCTATTCCCCACTTGAAGGGAATCCCCTTGATTTCCAGTTTTGGGCCACCACAAAGAAAGCTGCTAAGCATATTTTTGAACATGTGGAACCCTTTCCCATTTTTATGGTCTCTTTGGGATACACAGTCTTGGAAGCAATATTGCTGGAGCTCCAGATTTCCTTCTGGTTCACTCAGGTGGGGTTGTCTGGGGGACAGCTCTAGTCCTGTCCTGGTACCCTTCAGCAAAAGCAATTTTCTCCTTTGCAATTTTCCCAGCCTCGTGGTCTAAGAGATTATTTACTCCTTTGGCTGATTCCGTTTCAGGATTTTTTCTGGGGAAATATTCTCTGAGTTTTTCAAGGTCAACAAGGGGAGCACTAGAGCATTTTCTTATCACCCTGCCATCTTGGCTCACAGAAGTTCAAGTAGGTCACTTATAGACATTTAATCTGTAGGCTAATAGTCTCAAGAGTAGCTGCTACACATACCTGGAGTTCTGTGGTCCCCTCTCTCTCAGTTCCACTGGACTCCTATCCTGGGCTGATGTGTTTGAGATTTTGCAATGTTGCTGCTGCTTCAGATTGCCGACAGTTTCCTTCTCAGCTTTGTTACTGTGAGGTCTGTGCTGGTACAGCCTGTGCATTGTATGTTGTGTGCTCCTCCAACCCCATGCAACAGATCCTTCCCATCGACCTTTCAGTTTGTCCTGGGTTGGAAATCTGCCACACTATGTATCCTGTTGGATTTTGCTCATCTAAAATTTGTTCACATTCTCTTTTTAGAGCTATCTGAAGGATTTTGCCTTAGAACTTAGTTGAGTAGTTGCTTTCACTCTGCCATCTTCGCTCTGCCTCCCTCTTATATGATTTTTAAACTTCTTTGTGAGCTATTCCATCATTTCTTTCTGGTCTTGAGACAACTTTCCATTTCACTTTTGGGTTTTGCTCATACTTATTTTGACATTGATGTCCTCTTCTGAGTTTGTGTCTTGATCTTCTCTGTCACCATACTAACTTTCTGTGGTCAGATTCTTTTTGTTGTTGTTGTTTGGTCATCTCTTTTGGCTTTTTTCCTTTTTTTTTTTTTAAAGTTTACGTCTGAACCCAGTGTGGAAGGGGCCTTGTGTCCGGCTCTTGTGTCAGTGGCTTCAGGCAGTAGCTTATGTTGATGTTATCCTGAGGCCCATTTGAGATATTCATGTCTGGTGTTATACTGTGTTGAGGGATTAGCTGACACTGCTTGAACTGTAAGGATCTTTAAGCTTACCTAGAGCTGAGCCAGAGCCCTAGTTGTGGTGTTTGGTGCATGCTGAGGCCAGTGGGCTGTTTTTTCATTTCTCTGGGGCCACACTGAAGCGTATGGTCATCTGGTTTCTGGGGGCTGCTTGTGTGCCCATGGCTATGTTGAAACAGTTGGAGTTGGGCCTATGGAGGCTTCCTTTTTTCCAGGCACTATGCTAAAGCTCATGGAATCTAGCAGGTGGAAGCTTTCTTTTTGCTGGGGGCTATGATGATGAACAGAGTGATTCTGAGATCTAGAGTCTGCCCATCACTCTAGTTGTGCTAAGACATGTGAGGGATTCTGGTGTTGGAATTTGCATTTTCCACCATACTGAGGCTGAAGATATACCACTGCTTTGTTAAGACTGGTTTTGCTGCTGGTTTGCTGGGACACCTTATATCCTCCACTGTGCTCCCTTTAACTGAGCGACAGAGAATTTTCTTGCCAATCTTTCAAGTTACTTGTGCTTAGTGTTTCACCACATTTTTTTTCTGGTTCTGCTTTTCCAGGAATTGTTTTGGGTCATTATGTTGTGGTTATTTGAAGGTGAATATAAGAGAACTACCGCAATTTACTGCTCATTTCACCTCCTTGTCTCCTAGAAGTCTCACTTTTAAACATTCTTGATGAAGGAAAATTTGAATTTCAAATAAAAATCTCAACAGAATAAAAAAGGCAAACATAAAAGAGAAATCATAAGGAACTCTATATGCCTATATTGTTTGTGTACCTGTGTGGAAAGATGATATGTAAGAACTTTACCATTATTAGGGCAGTTGGAGTCAACTTGGACAGAGGGAATGAGAGTGAGTAATTATGTTAGAATCATCTAAAAAAGTGAAGATATAAGAAAGAGGGATGCACTGGGGAAAGTAGAAAATTTTCGTAAAATAAATGTGGAACAAATAAGTTTTATAATGGAAGGTAAAATGGAGGGATTACTTGAACTTCATTTTCTTTGGAGTTGGCTCAGAGAAGATAGAATACACATACACACACACAAATGAAGACACTTATTTAGATATAAAAATCTATGTTACCCCACAGTGATACTGGAGGGAAAGAGGATAAAAGAAAGAGGGGAGGGTGATAAAAAAGAGGACAGATTAAGGTAGGTAACGGTGGAAATCAAACAGACTTTTGAAGAGGGATAAGACAAAAATAGAGAAATGGATTAACAGAATATTTTGGGATGGAGAAAAATAGTTTTCTATCATAACAGTAAATGTGAATGGCATGAGTATACCCATATGTAAAAGCAGTCATCCCAGCATACACAGGAGAGTCTGCTATCACAGTTTCTTAGATTTGCATTTTTAAAATGAAAGCAATTTTCAAGGGGTGAATAATCACTTTAATCAAGCACCTATATGATTCACTTACTTCATGGGAAAAATTCAGCACCCTAAACTTCGGAAAAAATCCAGAGAAATCAAAATCAACAGACATGCTTCCAATTGTGTTAAATAATCAATACATACATCATAGTTCAACAGATAGATCCAAATGTCTGATCATTAGATACATTCATAGTTACCAGAGAGAGAAGCACCAACACCTGGGTTTTCAAAGCTGGGGGGCTGCTTAGCAGCTTCCCAGAGTCTCATCTAGCATAGAAACCTTCTTCCAAATCTAAATCCCAAAGTAAAATCTCACTTCAGAGTCTTTACACACTTTTTAGAGCCAGAGGACATCACAACCCTTGAGAAACAGTGCCTCGTTAGCAAAAGCAGAGAGTCTTCCTACAAATCTTCCCAGGTCCATTAACGGGTAGGGAAGATCTTCTTTAATCACATTATTCAACCCGAGGCACTTGATTATACCAAAACAAAAAATACATTATCAATGCACCGCAAAAAGAAGCATATAGCAGAATTTATAAGAAACTGCAATCTAGCAATATGTTATTTACAAGAGCCACACTTGAAACAGAAAGACAGACAGATAGAGTTAAATTAAGAGGTGGAGAAGACACTATTGTGTTTCATCTGAAGCAAAAAAAAAAAACATAAGAGGCAGAGATCATCTCCGATAAAGCAAAAGCTGAAACTCAACCTAATTGAAAGAGGTAATCAAGATGGAACCAAAGGGATGAAGTAAAGGCAAGAGTTATCTGAGCTTTCCCACAAACCCCTCTCAATACCTTTAAATAATAACTCTAAACAAATTCTACAATGGAAGAACCTACAAAAAGAAGTGAAACAATTTTCCAGCCAAAGATAACTTGAAAGGTTGAAAGGAGAGGGTGAGAGAGGAGAGGAGTGCAGTCCAGTTCAGGTTTCACCAGTGCATGCTAGGCTGTAGCACACCTGGACAGGCCTTGGGGTGACTGAATCAGTGCCAGCAGTGGCAGTTTTCAGACTTCTCAGTCCACATTCGCAAAAGACAATTTGTAAGGTAAACAGGAAAGATCTGTCACATCTAAGTGAGAGTACAGCACAGTCCATGACAGGCCACGCCAGGGCAGTACCAAAACCAGTAATCCAGGAGCAGGGCTTAGGAATCACTGAATCATCAGCAGCAGTGACTGCTTCTGGAGCTCGCAGCTCACAGACAGTAAGGGGGCCGAACAACTGGTCTGAAGAAAATTACAGGGGTCTGTTTGTTAGCACTGAGGTAGGATTGTATTGCCTTGCCCATACTTAGATCCAAGTCACAGTCCTGGATTGCAGTGTCAGGATGAGGAGAAGCACTAGTACACCAAAGCCTGTGGTCGTAGTGCAGTAGACATCCTCATCATAGTTCAAGGGCAGAAAAGAATGCTTGTGGTCACTCACAGACCAGAGAACGGGTCAGGATAATAGTAAAGATCTCTCTTTAGATCATACCACCTTGGAAAGACTAAAAATTTATAGGTCCCTAAAGTATCTCTGAAAACAGCTGCACAAAACCCCGGAAATTGGAACGGTTCATCATTCACCCTGGAAGCATAGCTCTTATCTTTTTTCTTTCTTTTTTAAAAGATTTATTTCTTTGTTTTAAGTTTTCAACATTTATTTCCACAAAATTTTGAGTTTCCAATTTTCTCCCATCTCTCCCCTCCCTCCCCAAAACACCATGCATTCTGATTGCCCTTCCACCAATGTTCCCTCCCTTCCTTTATCACCATCTCTCTTGTCCTGTAGGTCAAGATACATTTCTATACCCCCATTACCCGTATTTCTTATTTCCCAGTTGTACACAAAAACAATTCTCAACATTGGCTCCTAAAACTTTGAGTTACAACTTCTCTTCCTTCCTCCCTCCCCACCCATCCCCACTGAGAAGACAAACAATTCAATATAGGCTATATATGTGTAGTTTTGCAAATGACTTCCATAATAGTCATGTTGTATAAGACTAACTATATTTCCCTCCATCCTATCTTGTCCCCCTATTTCTTCTGTTCTTTCTTTTGACCTTTTCCCTCCCAGAGAGTGTTTACTTCTAATTCTTTCCTCCTTCCATCATCCCCCCCACCCTGCTTATCCCCCTTTCCCCACTTTCCTGTAGTGTAAGATAGATTTTCACAGCAAATTGAGTGTGTATGTTATTACTTTCTTGAGCCTAATGTGATGAAAGTAAGCTTCACTTTTTCCCTCTCACCTCCTCCCTTTTCCCCTCCATTGGAAAAGCTTTTTTCTTGCCTCTTCTATAAGAGATAATTTGCCCCATTCCTTTTCTCCCTTTCTCCTCCCAGTACATTCCTCTCTCAACTCTTAATTTTCTTCATTTTAGATATGATTAGTTCCTTTTCAATTTACCTTGTGCTCTCTGCTCTCTGCTCTCTTCTCTCTCTCTCTCTCTCTCTCTCTCTCTCTCTCTCTCTCTCTCTCTCTCTCTGTATGTGTGTCTCTGTCCCACTGTCTGTCTGTCTCTCTGTCTCTGTCTCTGTCTCTCTCTCTCTCTCTGTGTGTGCGTGAGTGTGTATAATCCCCCCAACTATCCAGATACTGAGAAAAGTTTCAAGAGTTAAAAATATTATTTCTATGTAGAAATGAAAACAGCTCACCTTTATTAAGTCCCTTGTAATTTGTCTTTGCTTGTTACCTTTTCATGTTTCTCTTGATTTTTGTGTTTGAAAGTCAAATTTTCTTTTCAGCTTTGGTGTTTTCATCAAGGATACTTGAAAGTCCTCTATTTCATTAAATGATAATTTTTTCCCCTGAAGTATTACACTCAGTTTTTCTGGATAGGTGACTTCTGGCCTCTATCCCAGTTTCCTTAACCTCTGTACCATCACATTCCAAGCCCCTTGATTCCCCAGTGTAAAAGCTGCCAGATTCAGTGTTATCCTGACTACATTTCCACAACACTTGGCTTGTTTCCCTCTAAATGCTTGTAATGTTTTCTCCTTTACCTAGGAACTCTGAAACTCGACCACAACACTCGTAGGAGTTCTTCTCTTCAGATGTGCTTGAGGAGGTGGCTGGTGGACTCCCACAACATTTACTTTGCCCTCTGACTCCACAATGTCAGGGTAGCTCTACTTGTCAATTTTCAGTCCCACAGTTTTTAAATTGTCTCTCCTGGATCTATTCTCCAGATTGGCTGCATTTCCAATGAGATATTTCACATCATCTTCTATTTTTTTTCATTTTTTTTGGCTTTGTTTTGTAATTTCTTGGTTTCTCATAAAGTCATTACCTTCCATCTGTTCCATTCTAATTTTTAAAGAACTATTTTATTCAGTGAACTTTTGGACCTCCTTTTCTACTTGGCTAATTCTGCTTTTTAAAGCATTCTTCTCCTCATTGACTTTTGGACCTCTTTTACCAATTGAGTTAGCCTGTTTTTAAAAGTGTTATTTTCTTCAGCAATTTTTTTGGTCATCCTTTAGCAAGCTGCTGACCCTCTTTTCATGATTTTCTTGTATCCTTCTCATTTCTCTTCCCAATTTTTCCTCCACTTCGCCTACTTGATTTTCAAAATATTTTTTGAGCTCCTCCATGGCCTGGGACCATTGCACATTTATTTTGGATGTTTGGGATGCAGAAGCATTGACTTTTATGTCTCCCCCGATGGCAAGCATTGTTCTTCCTTATCCAAAAGAATGGGAGAGAATACCCGTTCACCCAGAAAGTAACCTTCTGCAGCACCTTTTTCCCCTTTTTGGGGGGCATTTTCCCAACCAGTTACTTGACTTTTGGGTACTTTGTCAAGAGTAGGTGTACTGTGGGGACCTGTAAGATCTCAGTTCCTCCAAAGTGGGACATAGAAGGGAGAGAAGTTGCTTCCTGGCCAAGCTGTTGGCTGACATTAAGATCAGTTGCTCAAACCCCCCAGGGGATTTAGGCAGGGTTAGACTTGCCACTCAGGGCTGAGGTTCATATCAGCTGTTCAATTCTCCCAAGAGCTTTAAGCTGAGGGCTTCAACAACAATGGAAGCTGGCTACAACCTTCTGTGGCCACCTCCACCAAAGCCACCACAAACTGCAGCTGCTGCTGCCACCACCTGGGCTAGAGTAGGACCTTGTTCCCTTGTCACAGAAGGGCAAAAGCTCTCTCACCGACATTTGAAGTGTCTTTGTTGCCTGTGGATTGAAGGATATGTGAACCTCCACTGCTGTTGGGCATTCCACCCCAGAGGCCTGCTCTGTTCCTACTTCTTCTGGCGCCATGCATCAAAGCTGGGCTGCACTTTGCTCCACATCCAGTTTGACAGAACTTTCCCTTCAGCCTTCCAGGTCACCCTGGGCTGGAAATCTCTTCCATTCCATCTTTCTGTGGCTTCTGCTGCTCTAGAATTTGTTGGGAGTCTTTCTTTACAGGTATTTTATGGACTGTGGGGGAAGAGCTAGCTTATGTGTTGCATCTTTCTAGTCCAATATCTTGGCTTCCCTCCCCCCCACCTTCGCCTGCTCTTTTTTAACATAGAGTCGAAAGTCAAGTTAAGAGGCTGGGAAAATGAGTAAACAATAGAAAACAAAAACATTGTGGTCATAGGAAGCTGCTATGTTCACAAGAAAGTTAAAAACACACACTCAAAATAAGACAATAAAGTCAAAGCTCCTACATCCAAAGTCTCAAACAGAAACAAGAACTGGTTTCAGGACATGGAAGAGAGGTAGAGGAAATACTGGGAAGAGAAATCAGAGTGATGCAAAAAAATTAAGAAAAATAAGTCAATAGCTTGCTAAAGGAGACACACACACACACACACACACACAAATACTGAAGAAAATAACCTCTCAAAAACAGACTAGGCCAAATGGTAAAAGAGGCACAAAAAATCAATGAAGAGAAGAATGCTTTAAAAAGCAAAATAGACTAAATGAAAAAAGATAAACAAAAATGCACTGAAGAAAAAAGAAATCCTTGCAAAGTAGAATTGACCCAGTGGAAAAGGATGTCTAAAAGTTTACTGAGGGAAACCATTCCTTAAAAATTAAAGGTGAGCAAACTGAGGCTAAGTGCTTTTTGATAAATCCAGAAATAATAAAAAAAAAAAGAATGACAAAATAGAAAATAATGCAAAGTAACTCATTGTTGAAACAACTGACATGGAAAATAGATGCAGGAGAGATAATTTGAAAACTATTGGACCATCTGAAAGCTAAGATCAAAAAAGAAAAAAAATAGGCAAGACATCTTCCTTCAAGAAACTATCAAGGAAACAATGATTTTCTAGAATCAGAGCGTAAAAGACAAACTGAAAGAATCCAAAAAGAGGAAGGTATTGTGAGAAAGTGAAAAGGAGAAGTAGAATGGGTTAAATTATCTCCATAACAGAGACAATAAAATGCTTTTACACTGTAGAGGAAGAATAGGGAGCTGCAAGGTAGTAAGTGAACCTGATTCTCATCAGAATTGGCTCAAAGAGGGAACAACATGCATGCTCATTTGGGTGTGGATATCTATTTTACCCAATAGGAAAGTAGTAGGGGAAGGGGAGAAAAAAGAGGGGTGGTGATATAATGGAAGGCAGATTTGGAGAGGGAGTAGTTAGAAGCCAAAAACCTTTGAGGATAGATAGGGTGAAAGAAGAGGGAGAATAGAATAAGTGGGGTATATTTTGGAGTGAGAGATAGTAAGTATGGGGAAAAAAATGAAGGAAGCTTTTTTTTTTCCCAACAAAAGCCTCATTTCTCAAATACGTAGAGAACTAAGTCTGATTTATGCAAAATAAATAAGAGCTATTTCCCTATTGATAAATATATGTATAGTTTTTTGATTAAGCAATCAAAACTAACTATAGTCATAAGGAAAAATGCTCTAGCTCACAAATGATTGGAGAAATGCAAATTAAAATAATTCTGATGTACTACTTCATACCTACTACAGTGGCTAATGGGGCAGAAAAGGAAAATGAGAAAAAATGGAGAGCATGTGGGAAAAATGAGACATTAATACACTGTGGGTGGAGCTGTCAACTGGTTCAATCATTCTGTAGAGTTATTTGCAACTATGCCCAAAGGGTTATAAAACCGTGCATACACTTTGATCTAGTAATACCACTACTACGGTATTATATACCTAGAGAGATTGAAAACAAAATGAAAAATGCCCTATATGCACCAAATTAGTTATTGCAGCTCTTCTCTGGTGGCAAGAAATTGGAAATTGAATGGATGCCCATCAATAGCAGAACAGCTAAGCAAGTTGTGGTATGTAATTATGATGGAATAGTATTGTGGTATATGAAATGATGAGCACCATGTTCTTATGGAAAAATTTGAAAGATTTACATGATCTGATACAAAATGAAATGTACTGCATACAAAGTAACAGCAATATTGTAAGATAATCATCTGTGAATGACTTAGCTATTCTCAGCAATACAATGATCCATGACAACTCTGAAGAACTCATAAAACATTCTATCTATCCCTGGAGAAAGAACTGATTGTTCCCGAATACAAATTGAAGCATACTTTTTAACTTTATTTTTCTTGAAGTTTTTTTTTTTTTTATTTTTTTGGCCTATTTTCTTTCACAATATGACTATTAAGAAAATGTTTTGTATTTCTACACGTGTATAACCTATATCAAATTGATTACCTTCTTAATGAGGGGTAGAGTGGAGGAATGAAGGAAGAGAATTTAGAACTCAAAGTTTTCAAAACAAATGTCGAAATGGTTTTTATATGTAACTGAGGAAAATAAAATACTAAACAAACAAAAAACAGGCAATCAAGGAAGCCAGATTTTGTTAAAAGGTCCCGTAGACAATGAAACAATATAAAAAAATAATTCTACAGGAAATTTTCTCTGACAGTGGCCTTGTTTCTCAAATATAGGACCCTGAAACAAATTTATAAAAATAAGAATTATTCTGAAATTGATAAATGGACAAAAGATATGAATAGGCAGCTTTCACAAGAAAAAAATCAAAGATGACTATAGTTACACGAAAACATGCTCTGTCTCCTTTAGAGAAGTGTAAATTATAATAATTCAGAAGTATCACCTCAAACTTATTGGAAATTAAAAACGCTTAAGGGTATGTGGGAAAAATAGGTACACTAATGAACTGTTTTTGGAATAGCGAATTAGGTCAAACATTATGGAGAACAGTTTGTAATAATGCCCAAGAGTCTATGCCATTTGTTTTAGCAATGCCACTGCTAGATCTATATCGCAAAGGGATTTTTAAAAAAAGGGAAAGCAATTATATGTACAAAATTCTTTATGATAAATGTTTTATGGCAGTAAAGCCTTGAAAATTGAGGGGATTCCTGTCAATCAGATAATAGCTAAATAGGTTGTGCTATGTGATTGTGATATGGTACAATTATGCTATAAGGAATGATAAAGGATATGGCTTAAAAGAACATGGAAAGGCTTATATGAACTGATAGCAAAGGGAAATGAAAAGAAGTTGGATATGTTTACACACAGCAATAGAAATGTTTAAATGATGATTAACTGTGAAAAACTTACCTACTCTGATAAATACAATAATACAAGAGAACTTGATGAAAAATGCTATTTATTTATTTCTTAGAGAGAGAACTGATGAACTCTGAATGCAAATTGAAACATGATTTAACCAATTAATTTAGTTTTCTTGCTTTTCTGTGATGTAACTACTATGGAAATATAATTTTTCATGGTTTCACATGTATATTTGGTATAATAAATGTCTTCTCAATTGTTAGTGGAGGACTGACTGAAGGAAAAGAATTTGGAACTCAAATTTTAAAAAGGCTAAAAATTAATAATTTTAAATAACCAGGCCTTTATGGCTTTTGCTGTAAAAAAAAATCTCTTTTTTAATAGACAAGTACACAAGAAACAAATTAGACTGTTTTGTGAGAAACACTGCTACTATAAGACATTAAGGCATTTATATGCTGTTGGGAGAATTCTTAGGATGAATGTACTTTCAGAAATAAAACTTCCTGGCTGCTGGAAGACTCTGTTCTACCTCACAAGACTCTTTCATTCCTCATACGATGTGATTTTTATGTAAGATCAAATGATAGCAGTTAACAACGGGAGGAGAACTTTACAAAAAAAGAATTCATTTTGGAGGCACCACAACATTTCATCATGATTTTCTTATGTGAAAGAAATAAGAACTTTGGTCATAAATGTTTGCTTTATTCAAATACTCTATTTTTGTGGTTGTTTTCCTAATAATGAAATCTCCTGTACTTCAAGATATAAGATGATTGACAGCTGCTGGTTGCCAGGCAATATCTACACCATCAGGGATATTGTATGTGATTCGTTTGAACTGTCTTCTGGAACCATTAAATTGGGATTTGATGGGGATATAGTTTACAATACTATTTTCCTAAAATTTATTTTTTTCAAGACCTAGAATTTGTTAAATTAATAAGATGTTAGCTTCTTGGAAGAAAAGTTGTAGCGAATGTGGACATCACCTTGTCAATGAAGGTCCAAACAAGCAGACATGTTTGTTTTTCCAGTACTAATGTATGACTGTAAGAGTTGGATTATTATGAAAGCAGAACACTGCAGAATCAATGCTTTTGAATTGTGGTGCTGGAAAAGACTTTTGAGAGTCCCTTAGGCAGAAAGGAGAACAGTCAATATTTAAAAGAAATTATTTCATGCCATTTATTAGAAGGTCAAATACTGAAGCTGAAGTTTAAATGCTTTTGGGACATAAAGAGAAGATAGAGCTCATTGGAAAAGACCCTGATGTTGGGGAAGATTGAAAGCAAAAGGTAAATGGGGCCAACAAGGGGTGAGTGGGATATATATTGTCATGGAAATAATTAACATTAACTTGGACAGACTTTTAAAGATAGTACAGGATGGAAGGGTCTGGAATACTAGAGTCCATGGGTCACAAAGATTTGGCCATGACAGAACAACTCAACAAAGATCGTGTCTGTAAGATGTTAACTACAAGCTGTTGTTCTTTTGTGGATTTGTTGTGTTGTCCAAAAACATGGCCATGTGACTTCAAGGTATTTCTTCAGGATTGAGGGTTAGAATTTCCTGAAACATGTCTATGAAAAACATAGACATGGGCAAGCCAAAATGGAGGCATGGAAAAAAAATTCGTTAACTGGGCTCTCCAAATATTCCCCTCAAAAAAAAAAAAACTTTAAAATAACCCTTCTAACTAAATTTTGTAGCGGCAAAGCTAATAAAAGGTGAGAATGAGACAGCTTTTCATCCAAAGACTGTGACACAGTTGTGAATGTAGACCCAGAGACCACATGGTTGCAACACCAGTTTGGGGCAAGGTAATGGCTTACAGAAGTAGGAGTAGTTTTGGGATTAATTACAGGGTATCCCCTTGCTAGCACTGGACTCAAGATCAAATTTTGTTGGCAACTCCATTGCCCATACTCACCTCTGTGTTTCAGTTCAAGGAAAGAGAGCAGCACTTTCAGTTAAGAGGAAATGGGAACCATGAAGGTCAACTCTGCAATTCCACTGTCAACTAAAATTTGAGAGGAGCACTTTTGGTCAAAAGGGAATTTGAGCTCTGAAGGGTAGCAACACTTCCAGCCTCAAAGGATCAGGAATCCTGAAGAACAAATATCATTTACAGTCCCAAGTGAGAGCCCTGAGAAGCAGTATAAATTGTGATTCCAAGGGAGCAGGGGCCCTTACTAGGTTAAGTACCAGATTACAGAACAAGAGAGGTTGCCTATAATGAATTAACTTTAGAAATGCAGTTCTCCTGTTAATTATAAATTTAAAAAGAAAAGATAATAAAGATAATAATTTTAAAGATAAATAATTTTAAAGATAATAATTTTAGAAGCAAGTTACTTTACCTCAGTTTCCTGATCTGCAAAGTGGAAAATAATGATAGTACATACCTACCAGAGTTGTGAGGATCAGAAATTTTTTTATGTTATGAATTGCTTATCACAAGACCTGGTATATGGTAATCACTGTATATTTGTTAATTATTATTTTTCGATTGAATGTTATTATTTCATACTTGATAACTCCAAAATGGATTTTAAATGTGATTGGTATCAAATGCTAAATGATGATGAATGGTTTTCTATCTAAGAAAATTTGGAAATACATTTCACTGGCAATGTCATCCAGTGAGTAATAAGTTTTGTTTAATGTTTTAAATTTATGGTATTGTGTGTGTTATTTTGTTTCTAAATTTGCTTCCATTATAAATTCTGAAAAGTCATTGATTAATAAAGTGTTGTATAGTGAATGGTAAGATTGTGACATTGGAGGGCTTAATTTATTTTTAATTTCCCTATTGTGTCCTTATTAAGTTATTAGAAGCTATTGTCAGACTCTTAAGCCTTTCAGGTATAGTTGGATATATTTTAAAAGGGAAGAACAATAGCTATTTTATTTGTGGAAAATTTTAAATACATATATGTATATGTATATGTATATATATGTGTGTGTGTATATATGCATAACCCTTATAAAATCTCCTTATTGTTAAACTTCCCAAATTTCTCAAGATAATCTGCTTGGGCAAGATAATGAATATTGTGAAGTTCCTAAACAATGAATTGTTTTCTTGAGAAAATAAAAGGTGTTCTACTCTATCTAAAATAAAGGAGAAGGGAATTTATCACCTTGGCTGTAGTAAAGAATGTTTTTCATACAAAACTATTTGGTTATCACTTATGAAAATTACAACATCATATCTGTTGTCTGGAGATTTACAGTAATTAGCCAGTGTTCTGCTTTTTTCTCTCTGTGTGAACATTCATACAATTACTATGTGGAATTACAAAATGTAATTATTTCCTTGATTTCTAATAACTGATTTGAATTCAAACTGGGGAAGAAGAAGAAAATGAAAAAGTAAAGGATTTTAAATGAAATTGTGTGAAAGGTGTATGTATGTTTGTGTGCGTGGGGGGGGGGGGACCGGTTATTGCTACCTATCTTATGAGCTATGATTGATGAAACTTTGCTATTTAAAGCTGAATTGTTTTGGACTATGAATTTTCTTTTTGAGGTTTATTTGCACATATGGTTGTGTCAGCAAGCCAATGTTTTTACTCTTGAAGAACAATGACAGCAGCTCAATTAGAGTGTTGTCTGTGAATTGCTACAGGTAGATGTCCATCTCTGGAGAATAGTTGGGGGCAGTGGAATTCTTGGGAAGACTAATGTAGGATCTTCTTGACTAGTTTCCTGTATATGAAATTTCCCCACCTGGTTATTTGTAGTCTGACTGTGATAATCTGTCATACAATTGGATGTATACTTACCTAAAATCAAACAAAACTAATTTCTAGAGAATCCTGAATGGACTAGAAGGAATATACCTTTTGCTCATTTATACACAGAACTTCACCAAAATTGACCACGTATTAGAGCATAAAATCCTCACAACAAAATGTGCAAAAGCACAAGTATTAAATTAACCCTTTTCAATTCAATGAAAATTACATTTGATAAAAGACTGTGGAATCACAGAATAAAAGTTATTTGGAAACTAAATAATCCATTCCTATAGAATTAGTGGGTCAAACAACAAGGCAGGTCTGGGTTCTGCTCCACGTCCAGTGAGCGACAGACCTTTCCCGTCGGTTTTTTAGGTCTCTCTGGAACAGAAATCTCCTCCACTCCATTGTTCTTGAATTTGTTGAGAGTTCTCCTTTACAGGTATTTTGTGGGCTATGTGATAAGAGATAAGCGTATGTATATCTTTCTACTTAGCCATCTTGGCTCCTCCCCAAGAATTTTTAAAACTGATTGAAATTACCTGATATATAAAACCACAGAACTAGATGAGTATTCAGAAATCTTCAACTTTTTGTGATCTAAATATTATTTCTTTTGGACAAAATATTATTTTTTAAGTTTTATGTGCTATGAAGTTAGAAGAGCTAAATTCTTAGTGCTTAATATAGTGATTATATTTTATTTCAATTAATACAAATTCTTTAAGTGAGTTGTAATAATATCCTTCAACATTTCTATGGTGGTCAGAGACCTAAGGTGGTATGGTGTTGGAGAGGGGCTATAAATTGAAAGAAAGATAATTTAAGAATTATCAGATTATCTCCAAACTAAAGCCAAAAATATAATAGATTCCATATTTTAGGAAATCATACACTCATTCTTAAACCAGTCAAAGCGAAAATAGAATGAACTGATCATGTCCTGTAGATAATCTCAAAGTAAAAAGTCACAGAATGTCAGAGCTGAAATCCCAACCTTCTAGGAGAAAATATGGCTAACAACCAAAAACAAAAAATTCTGATCAATGCAATGATTAATGATCATCTCCAGAGAATCAAATAATTGATGGCAAAGCATGCCACCCATCAACTATGGAAATAAGCAGAAGATGGAAGAAGCAATTTGTGACATGCATTTTTTGGAAGTGGACAATATGTCGATTTGTTTTACGTGAATATGATTATTTAGTTTTATGGTTTTTCACTATAAGTAGGGAATTTGGTAGGGAGTAGGAGGAATACTGATTAGAGTTAGGCAAAATTAAAGAAAGTAGGATTTCAGTAGGGAGATTCAAAAATTGCTTTTAGTTTTTTTCACTGAATTTTCTAGGTCATCTTGAAAAAAGGAATTTAAGCTGTATGAAATGGAGATGCAGTATTTTTTTTTAATTCAGAATTAAAAAAAAACCTAAAAAGATTCAATTAATCTGATTTTTTTTGGTGGGGGGAGATAGCTTGTTTTCTTTTGTCTCTGAAACTGGAACCATTAGTTCTTACTCTATTTCCTTTAATTTATGCTCTTCTTCTAGATTTAAAATTATAGTTGAAATCACTTTTTAACCTTAATACCTTAACTAGGGCTGATGAGAATCAACTCACTTGATCATGTTAATGAGAACTTCCTGAACACTCCAGAAATGGGGGGAGGAGGTCCAGCAACCAGTAGTCATGATTGCTACTTATTTGCCACATAGATTCTCTAAACTTAAGCCCACACCTCCCTGGATTCTATCTTCAATTATGGAAAAATGTACCATATTCCTTTTGTGTGAATGTGTGTCTTTTTTGATGTAGTGGAAGGAACATGTTTGTACTAAATATTCTCATGGTATCACCTTAGTAAATATCCCTTCCTGAAAGTTACTTTAAGTTGATTGACTGCTTCTCAGATTGTATTCTTAGGGATAGCACAGCAGAGGGGCCTGAGGTTGATGGAATTATTGAGTCACTCCTAATACCTCAGGAATACCCCTAGAACCATGAAAGAGAGATGTAGCTTTCTTCTTGCACATGGGACTCTTCTTCGAGAGTTGGAATTCAGACAAGGCTCATCAGAGTTTATATGGGCTACATACGTATATAACTCCCTTACTTCCTAAAAGAGGATGCTTTTAAAAAATGAATCTAATGGGAAAAAAAGCGTCAATAGTGATGAAAAATGCATGAACATGATGACAGTAGAGAAACCCATACAGAGTGAGCAAGAATAGGAATTCAGATAGAAGAAAGTGGAAATGGCTAGAGCAATCCAAAAATTGGATAATGTCCTGCTCAATAATTAATGTTTGGGATTGGATAGAATTAAGATAAAAAGATAGAAAGCCCAAAAGAATTTTAGAGGACATGTAATACAGCTCTCACATTTTACAGGCTAGGAAACCAAGGCTCAGAATACTAGAAGTTTTTTCAAGTTCATGACTTGCCTTCTTCTTGAAAAGTGGTTCTATAAATGTTCTCTTGTATAAGGCACATCGTATAGAAAGGGTTTTGAATTTGAACTTGAAAGACGTGTTTGAATGTTGGGTTTTGTATTTATTGCACTCTATGTATACGGACAGCATCTAATGTTTCAGAACCTCAGTTATTTTGCATTTTATTTTATTTTTTTTAATTAATTTATTTATTTAACTTTTAACATTCATTTTCACAGAATTTTGGGTTCCAAATTTTCTCCCCCCTTATCCCCTCCCCCACCCCAAAACACCGAGCTTTCCAATCGCCCCCATCACCAATCTGCTCTCTCCTCTATCATCTCTCTCTGTTCTTGTCTCCATGCTCTCCTCTGTCTTGTAGGGCTAAATAACTTTCTATACCCCTTTACCTGTATTTCTTATTTCCTAGCGGCAAGAACAGTACTCGACAGTTGTTCGTAAAACTTTGAGTTTCAACTTCTTTTCCTCCCTCCCTCCCCACCCCCTCCCTTTGGAAGGCAAGTAATTGAATATAGGCCAAATCTGTGTAGTTTTGCAAATGACTTCCATAATAGTTGTGTTGTATAAGGCTAACTATATTTCCCTCCATCCTATCCTGCCCCCAATTACTTCTATTCTCTCTTTTGATCCTGTCTCTCCCCATGAGTGTCAACCTCAAATTGCTCCCTCCTCCGATTTCCCTCTCTTCCATTGTCCTCCCCACCCTGTTTATCCCCTTATCCCCCACTTTCCTGTATTGTAAGATAGGTTTTCATACCAAAATGAGTGTGCATTTTATTCCTTCCTTTAGTGGAATGTGATGAGAGTAAACTTCATGTTTTTCTCTCACCTCCCCTCTTTTTCCCTAAACTAAAAAAGTATTTTGCTTGCCTCTTTTATGAGAATTAATTTGCCCCATTCCATTTCTCCCTTTCTCCTCTTCCTCTATGATCTCATCCTCTTCAATTCACTCTGCGCACTCTGTCTCTATGTGTGTGTGCGTGTGCATGTGTAATCCCACCCAGTACGCAGATATTGAATAGTTTCAAGAGTTACAAATATGGTCTTTCCATGTAGGAATGTAAACAGTTCAACTTTAGTAAGTCCCTTATGATTTCTCTTTGCTGTTTACTTTTTCATGCTTCTCTTGATTCTTGTGTTTGAAAGTCAGATTTTCTTTTTAGCTCTGGTCTTTTCATCAAGAATGCTTAAAAGTCCTCTATTTCATTGAAAGACCAATTTTTCCCCTGAAGTATTATACTCAGTTTTGCTGGGTAGGTGATTCTTGGTTTTAGTCCTAGTTCCTTTGACTTCTGGAATATCCTATTCCACACCCTTCAATACCTTAATGTAGAAGCTTCTAGATCTTGTGTTATCCTGATTGTATTTCCACAGTACTTGAATTGTTTCTTTCTAGCTGCTTGCAATATTTTCTCCTTGACCTGGGAACTCTGGAATCTGGCCACAGTGTTCCTAGGAGTTTCTCTTTTTGGATCTCTTTCCAGTGGTGATTGGTGGATTCTTTCAATATTTATTTTGCCCTCTGGTTCTAGAATATTTGGGCAGTTTTCCTTGATAATTTCATGAAAGATGATGTCTAGGCTCTTTTTTTGATCAAGCCTTTCAGGTAGTCCCATAATTTTTAAATTGTCTCTCCTGGATCTATTTTCCAGGTCAGTTGTTTTTCCAATGAGATATTTCACATTATCTTCCATTTTTTCATTCTTTTGGTTTTGTTTTGTGATTTCTTGGTTTCTCATAAAGTCATTAGCCTCCATCTGTTCCATTCTAATTTTTAAAGTACTGTTTTCTTCAGTGATCTTTTGAATCTTCTTTTCCATTTGGCTAATTCTGCTTTTGAAAGCATTCTTCTCCTCATTGGCATTTTGTACCTCTTTTGCCAATTGAGTTAGCCTATTTTTCGGGGTGTTATTTTCTTCAGCATTTTTGGGGTCTCCTTTAGCAGGGTGTTTACTTGTTTTTCATGCTTTACTTGCCTGTCTCTCATTGCTCTTCCCAGTTTTTCCTCCACCTCTCTAACTTGATTTTCAAAATTTTTTGAGCTATTTTTGAGCTCTTCCATTGTCTGAGCCCATTGAGTGGGCTGGGATACAGAAGCCTTCCCCAGCCTTAGGGCTTCCGTGGGGCCAGGGCTGCTATTCAGTGTGAGATTAAGTTCAGGTGCTCAGGTGGGGGCAGGGCCACCTCCCGGGCTCAGTTACCTCAGGAGGGTTTATGCAGAAACCTTCAACAATGGATCCAGGCTCCTGCCTGCTTGGGGAGCCCCGGTCTGCTCCCACCTCCACTGCTGCCTCCCTAGGGGGCCTGAGTTATGGGGGCACCCCACTCCCCTCTTGACCCGCCAAAGAGACCCTCTCACCGACCCTTGTCACCTGTGGGTGGAGGGACCCGCGTGGTTGCTGGAGATTCTGTCCCTGAAGCCTGCTCGGATCTGCTCCCTGCTCAGATCTGCTCCCCACTTGGATCTGCTCCTCTTGGCACTGGGCGGCCAATGCAGGGCTGGGCTCTGCTCTGCCTCTGCAGTGCAAAGAACCTTTTGCGAGAGCTTTTCAGGCCCTCTGGAACAGAAATCTCATCCGCTCCACTGTTCTGTGGCTTCTGCTGCTCCAGAATTTATTGACAGTTCTTTTTTACAGATATTTTATGGGCTATGGGTTCAGAGCTAGCCATCTTTGCTCCTATTTTGCATTGTAAAGTTGCATAGTGAATAGAACTTTTGATTATTTCTTATAGAAGTAATGGATAAATTGGAAACCTCAGTCCCCCCTCCCAGAAGGCCATTGGGCATGTTATCAATCAATTGGATGATAAAATAAGTTACATACCACCTTCCCTGAAGTAGTCTATGATGAGACTTGTCTTTAACACAACCACAATTTAAACTAACTGTTCATCCACTATAAACTACCCCCCACATCCTCTTAATGAGATTCAAAAGATCACTGAAGAAAATAGTTCTTTCAAAATTAGAATGGAACAGATGGAGGCTAAAGGAATAAATGTGTCATTGAGAAAAATCTCCCCTTGTTAACATACCATCTCCTTCTTTATCACCTTTTGAGTACAATACCTTACTTCTACTCAGTCCTACCCTGCAGGCTCTGTATTCTTGAGCCACAATCAATGAATAAGAACTTAATCACTCCTTTTCATTTTGGGTGAGCCTGAGTGGATTACATCTGGTAAGTGGGTATAAATGTGAAGCAACCTACAAGACAGATGTCATTAAAATTCTTTATACTATATTTACTCCAAACCTATTTTTTCTATTAATTTTGGAATAGTTCACTGGAATAACGAAGTCTCTCTTGGGAGCAGAGTTTCCTACTGACCCTTGATTTTTACAAGTAGAATCACAGTATCCTACCCCCTCAATATAAGTCTGGCTGCCAAGAGGGTTAAGTCTCTGTATGCATATCCAGCTTATGTTTAAGAAAAGGCCTGTGAGCTACCCAGAGGGTGGGGAAAAAGTCTTACTGAGTTTGATGCTGAAAATAACATGTAAAACAATGAAAATTTAATGAAAAACTTTATTGCAAGCTATGAGGAGGAAAGAGATGAGGAAAGTAAAAGGAGACTTGACATTCAACTCAGGCATACTAACATAAATTGTAACTCAATATAAGGTCAGCTTTGCATTGAGGAGCACAGAGACATAGGGTTTTCAACAGAAAGGATGGGCTCCAAGTAGAAAGGGCAAAGGCAGGGAAGAGGTACTCTAAAGTGGTCTTCTCAGATTTGGGTTCTTATATTCTGATTTTAGATGGCTTCCCTGGAATGGGGTAAATTATATATCAGGAAAGGGAAAAATATTATTTTGAGTGTTTGATATGGAGAAAAAAAATAAGCTGATGGTAAACAAAATACGATTTTGTGGTTTTATGCTGGAAAAAAAACAAGCTAGTGCAAAACAAAATCTTACTTAGGGGACACAGCTATACAAAAATTCAAGAAATATTTTTGCCAGTATTTCTCTCTATGTGTCTTCTATGAATTTCCAACCTTTCATAAGGGGAGACTGTCATGATGGCCTCAAAACCATCAGGCCTAGTCTTATAACAATGGTTCCCATGCCTATATTCTATAGCCTACAGTCTCCCTTAAGTGGACATTGTCATGATAGCTTCAAGCCTACCAGTTACAAAGTTATAATACTAGCCCTCGTTTCTGTTGAAGTCATCATTATCCTTCTCTTAACCCAGGTTCATCAACATTTATATGTATAAGTCCCATTTTGCCTCAGTGTAGTGTAAGTTCAGGGGGAGAAATTGCTTCATTTTTTTCTCTGTCCACAATACACAAGATATTTTGAAGTTAGTAACAATAAATGTTGCTTGAATTGAATTAAATGCTTTTAATCTAGAAACTATAAGGCAAATAAACCTCATTTCTATCAAATCAAATGATTTAGAAGATCATTTATTATGTCATAAGTGTATGCTAGTAATTATATATCTCACCTCCTCCTTGAAAGACAGTTTTGATGCATTTCACCTTTAATCCATGACTCTCTAGGACCCCTATGGAAATATGAGTGTTGTCTAGTCTTCACTCCAGGATCAAATCCCATTGAATGGGCTTCTTCAATTTTAGGGAATCCATATGTATCCCAGTTCCATTTAGTCACTTTAAATTTTTATTTTTTCCAATTACATGTCAAAACAATTTTTAACATTTGTTTTTTCTAAGGTTTTGAGTTTTAAATTCTATCCCTCCCTCTCTTCTCTCCCCTTCCCTGAGACAGTAAGTAGTCAGTATATGTTGGACATGTACAATCATGTAAAAACTTCCACAGAAGTCATTTTGCACAAGACTCGAAAGAAAAAGAAAGAGAATGAAATAAAGGAAGGAAGGAAGGAACTGAAAATAGCATGCTTCAATCTGTATTCAAATAATATAAATTCTTTCACTGAAAATGGATAACATGCTTCACCACTAGGCCTTTTTGAATTGCCTTAGATCATTTTGTTGCTAGGAATAACTAAATCATTCACAATTCTGCACTATAAAATATTACTATTACTATGTATAACATCATCCTGGTATTGCTCACTTCACTTTCCATCAGTTCATGTAAGTCTTTGTAAGTTTTCTGAAATATTCCTGCTTGTCATTTCTTAAAGCACAATAACATTCCATCACAATGTATACCACAGCTTGTTTAGCCACTCCCATTTGGTGTGAATTCCTTTGATTTCCACTTCTTAGCCAACACAAAAAGAGCTGCTATAAATTTTTAATACAAATAGGTCATTTACCCTAGCAGAAACATTTTACATTTAATGAACTTTTACAAAGGAATACTTACATCAAAGATATAGCAAGAAAAAATAACTCACCTCCAAAATATTGGGGCTATAATCCTCCTTTGGAGAGTGTAGGGAGACTAGGTTGAACAACTTAGTTCTTTTGCTGTATAACAGCACCACCAAGATTTAAGTGTGAAGGCCCCTCAGATTTGTGTCTCAGCAGTCTTCTGGCTTCTCAAATCTCTGCTGGCCTGGCATAGATATTTTGCCTGGACCACTGCCTCTTAAGTCATGGCTTAAGCCATGGCACTTCAGGGGCTCTGATGTTTGTTCCTAAAACTAACAAAAGTGGATGAAACAGTTCAAAATTCTAAGATAATTGCTCCAGATTATAGGAACTAAAAGAGGCTACTTTCCCTTACATCAAGCTCAATATATTGTTCTCATGCATTGAGTAACAGGACCTTCGGCTGTTGCACCCAGACACTGATTTGAAAAAAAAGAAATGATTCCAGGCTGTTAGTTCTAAAGACATGGCATGCTCCAGCTGTCTGGTCAATGGAAAAATAAAGGTTGTCTTCTTCTAGAAGCAGATCAGTGCTATCTCATTTTAGGTGATTTTTTGCTGTTGTTCAGTCCACCTCTTCATCACCCCATTGAGGTTTTCTTGGTAAAGATGCTGGAGTAGTTTTCCATTTTCCTCTTCATTTTACAGGTGAGAAAACGGGAAAACAAGATTAGGTAACTTTCCCAGGGTCTCAAGGCTAGTAAGTGCCTGAGGTCTTATTTGATCTCAGAAGATTAATCTTCCTTGCTCTATCTACTGTGCCACTTAGGTGATCTATGTGATTTAGGTAGGTGCAGTAAAGCCCAGTTTCCGATGTTATATACCTGATTTGTTAGGATATTTAAGGGATAATTACCACAAAATAGGAATACTTTTTTCTCTTTCAATTAATTTGGATCAAATGTTTATCATATGTTTAACCATAATTTAAAAAAAAATGTGATATTTGCAAATGAGAATTCCCATAGCTTGATCATAATCACATATTTTTAAACAAATATAAATCAGAGCTCAAGGTCATTTGCATAAGACTTTCCTCATTAATGGAGAATTATTATTCAGCGTTCTGCATTTCAAAACAGTTCCCCAATCTCATCCAAGAGAAAATTCCCCAAAGTTCCTAGTGTGATAAGAAGGGGAAAGGGACAAGATCAAGGCACTTGACTTATACTCATAGTTTTTCTCTGCCTCTAGGGAAAGCATCTGAAAGCTTATATCTCCCTTTTCGAAGCCAAAACTCAGAAGAACAAGTCTTTATCTTTAGAAACAGATATTTGACATAGTAGACAGAACATTGAGCCTGGAGTCACGACGATCTGAATTCAAAAGTAGCATCAGACACTTACTAATTGTGCCACTCTAGAAAAGTAAATTACCTAGTATTTATAGATATAAAAAAAATCTATCTCTCATGAATGGGAGGATAAATTAACTAAAACGTCTGAGATGTTTAACACATTGCCTGGCTCATAGTAGATATAGTAGGTATTAAATGTGTTTTTTTTCTTTGCTTCTTCCTTCCCTCTTTTTTCTTGCCTCTCTTCTTCCCTCTCTTCTTTCATTCCTTTATTCCCTCTTTCCTCTTTTTAAACAATGGAAAATTCTGTCTCTCATAGGCATAGAGTGATCATTCTCTAATAATAAGCAAAGTCCTAAACAAATGGGCATAAGCCTTGGATTAAACTAATCATATTCAACCTATAAATGACAACAGAAATTATTTCAGTGTGCACAATATTCTAATTTTTCGAAATACTTTATGCCAAATATTTAAATATAAAATGCTAAATACTTTATATAGTATTGTAATTAAATGTTCCTTAAGTATTTGGTAGAATTCGCTGGTGAATCTATCAAAGACCTGTGACTTTTTTCTTAAGTAGCACATTGACTACTTGTTCAATTTATCTTTCTAAGAAAAGAATATTTAAGAATTCTATCTCCTCTTCTGCTAATCTATACAATTTATATTTTTCGTAAAAACTATCCATTTCACTTAAACAGTCAGATTTATTGGCATATAATTGGGCAAAATAACCTAAAATTGTTTTAATTTCCTATCCATTGGTGGGGAATTCACCCTTTTCGTTTTTGATACAGATAATATAACTTTGTTCTTTTTGTTTGTTTGTTTGTTTAACTTAAATCGGATTAACCAATGGCTTATCTATGTTATTATATTTTTCTCTCATAAAATCAGATTCTAGTTTTGTTTATTGGATCAGCAGGTTTTTTCCTAATTTTCAATTTCATTCATCTTTACTTTGATTTTCAGGATTTCCAATGTGATGTTTCATTTGAGATGTTTAGTTTATTCTTAGTCTAGTTTTTTTTTTTAGTTGCATGCCCAATTTTCTCATCTAGTATTAATCTATTTCATTGATTTAAACTTTTAGAGATATAATTTTTTCTAGATATTTCTTTGATTTCATTGCATGTTTTTTTCACATATTGTCTCGTGGTTGGCATGGTCTTTTTACAACCGCCTTTCCCAATCCATCCTCCCTGTTATCAACCTCACCTTTTATTCCCCTCTTCTACTTCCATGTAGCATACGTTAGATTTCTATACGCAATTCTGTTACTATTTTTAGTCATTTCCAATGAGATTAACATTTACATGTTTACCACCCCTCCCCAATCTTCCCCTCCACTGTAAGTACTCTTTTACGTGATATAATTTACCCTATCCCAATATTCCTTTCAACTTTCTCGCAGTGCAGCCTTCTCTCTCACCTCTTAATTTTTGTATTTTTGCCCAACATCCCATCGTAGTCAAGTCACAACTGTGTCATCTGTCTATTTACAAATTTCTTAGGAGTTACAAGTATCAACTTACAATATTAGAACACAAATAATTTAACGACATTGAAAGCCTTGATTTCTCTTTTATGTTCACCTTTCTACTTCTTGAAACTTGTATTGAAAAATCAAATTTCTTAGCCAACTCTTGTCTTTTAATCAGCAATTCTTGAAAGTCCTTGTTTACACTAAATATCCATTTATTTTCTCCTGAAGGATTACACTTAGTTTTTCTGAATAGGTGATTCTTTGTTCTAATTCTAGTTCCCTTGTCTTCCATATTCCTTTTATTCCATATTTGCCTTTCAAATTCCATGCCATTTGGTCATTTATTGTAGAAGCTGTAAAATTCTGTATTATTCTGACTGTGGTGCCATGATAATTGAATTGTGTGTGTGTGTGTGTGTGTGTGTGTGTGTGTTACTGTCTGCCTGCAGCATTTTCTCTTCTATCTGGGAGCTCTGGAATTTGACAATATTTTTGAAGATTTTCTTTTGGAATCTCCTTCATGAGATTATTGGGGAATTTTTTCAATTTCTATTTTACCTCTGGTTCTTGGATACTAGGGCAATTATCCTTGATAATTTCTTGAAATATGAAGTATAGGTTCTTTTAAAATCATGCTTTCACATGCTTAATTTTGAAATTATCTCTTTTCAATCTATTTTCAAGGGAAGTTGTTTTGTCAATGAAATATTTCAATTTTTTATTCTTTTAAATGTATATTGTTGTTCCTTGATGTGTCATGGAGTCATTAGCTTCCACTTTCCTAATTCTAATTTTTAAGTAATTATTTTCTTCTATGAGCTTTTGTACCTCCTTTTCCTTTTGTACAATTCTCCTTTGTAAGGAGTTATTGTGCTCAGTGAATTTTTGTATTCTCTTTCCATTTTTTGTCCTCCCTTTGCAAAGCTGTTAACTTCTTTTCATGATTCTCTTGCATCGTTTTAATTAACTTTCACATTTTCCCCTCAATTTCCCTTATTTGATTTTTAAATCTTTTCTCGCTCTTCTAGGAATTTTGTTTTGGGGCCTGAAACAATTCATATTTTTCTTTGAGGCTTTGAGTATAGGTACTTTGATAATCTCATCCTCTTCTGAGTTTATGTTTTGATTTTCCTTTTCTCCATAGTATCTTTCTAGAGCCAGATTCCTTTATGTTGTTGTGGCTTTCTCATTTTTCCAGATTACTTCTTGCCTTTTAACTTTTATGTTAAAATTGGGGGCTGTTCCCGGAGTAGAGGTGACACAAATTTTTCATACTACTATTTTCTCAGGTAATTCTGAGGACTTGTAAATTTTCAGTTCTTCCAAGGTTGTATGACCTAAGTATATGTATGATCACTGCTCTCTTGGCCTGCACTCTGTGAATGACCACAAGTACACTTTTACCCCCTAGTACTGTGGCCACAATCCTTACCCATGTGGTTATGAGATCTAATATGCTCTTTTCCACGGGACCATGATTTGGTCCTGTTACTCAGATCCCCATATGGGTAATGCCTTGCACCCAGTGACAGCAAACTCTTAATTTCCTTCTGACGAGTTTTTCAGCACCCTGAATAATTACGGACTGAGAGCTCTGGAAGTCTTAGCTGGCTTGGTGGGACACAGCTTGTTGCTGGCTTGCCAGGGTTCTGCCTGAGTTTAACTGTTCTTCGTTTTTACCCCACTCAGAACTTTCCTTCCAACTTTCTAAGTTTCTGTAGGCTGGAATATTGTTTCATCTCATTCTTTCATGGTTCTCTTGCTCTAGAATTCATTTTGAGTCATTATTATAATGCTGTTTGGAGGAGAATTTTAGAAAGATCAGGTGAATCACTGTCATTAATCTGACATCTTGGCTCCACATCAAAATCTTTCAAGTCACTTTACTATGAAGTAAAACATGATTTTACCCTAATGCTGTGTTATTTGCTTATGACAAAAACGCTATTTATCACTATAATGACAGTGAATTAAGCCACCTCTCCTCCCCTCCCCCTTGTCGCCTGCTTTTCCTCAATTTCTGTTCCCTTTCTCCTCTCCTTCAATATAATAATGCTATATTGCTACTTTTCTTAAGATCATTTCTACTTCTGACTTTTCCTTTTAAAAATTTGAATTTATAAAAGAAATGAGTGTAGAGAAAAATTTACAAATATAAAATCTTCACCATATCTAAAATTGTAGGACTCATTTCATATACGTAGGCCACCACCTTGTTGATAAGTATTTGCTTCACCATCATTATTTAGAAGCAAAGACTGACCAATACAATTATTGATCAGAATTCAAGAGTTTTTTTTATTTTTGTCTCATTAAATTATTTTGATCACTGTACAAAAATTATCACATACAAGCACACCATTCTAAACATGAATGTCATCTACCAAAGGAGTCACACATAGCTCTATGGATCATTTGCAGTTTCTTTAGCAGCTATGATGATTCAATCCTCACACTGCTTCCTTTGTTCTATATTAGTTCACACAAGTCTCTCCACATTTCTCTGATTTCTTTATGTTTCTAATTTAATAAGATACCAAAAATGCATTGTATTCATATTATATTTGATAAGCCATTCCACAATAGAGGAGCACTGTGAGAGACAGCAAAAAGTTAAGTTTCCACAGAGTTACTAGTTGATGAAGTCATCGAGAATGTCAGATAATAAGAAAGAGAGCAGACTGCAGGTGAATCCAACCAATCAGGAGACAGAGAGTGGCCTTCAGAAAATCCCAAAGTTCTTGATAAAGAGGATCATATCTGAAACTAGCTTAAACTACTGGAATAAAGGACCAAGAATAACCTGGAGAAAGCTTTTCTTCCTTGCGCTTGTTTAATGAAACCTAAGCATATGAGCACACATACCCTGCATAAAATTGTTTTTCCATTTTATGGTCATAAGTCCTATATTGAAGCATGTTTCGGAGGGGGAAACACATTAAGGATGACATGTATAGGAGACATGTAGAGAAGATGGTGACCTAATAGAGAACAGACTAATCCATCTCCTGATGGAAGGATCTGCCCTGAATTAACAGTGTAAAGCCAATCTCCCTTCTGTATCCAGCACTCCCTCCTCTTGAAAAGAGGGGTGTGATCTGTTTTGGCCAAAGTATTCAGTTCCTCTGAACTCTCCTATAACTTTCAATGACAAGCATGTTTCTAACAGCACTCACTAGTTTTCCATTTACTTCCTATTTTATCCTTGAGGGACCTTTGCTGTGCTCAAAGGGCCTAGGCTATAGTGTCCACCTATTCCACTAAGGAGTTTATTTGTTCTGGACCCAGTCATGTTTTCTGAACGGGATTATTCAGTCCTGGGGAGGCTGGCATTTAATAAGAAGTTTAGTCTATTTTGAATCATACTTTACAGTTTATAATAACCAACCCTGGCACATTAGGCATAAGGTTTAAGGGCACAAGTTTAAGTTTTGGTCTCAGAAGTAGATCTCTATCTTTACATAGGTAAAAATATTTTCCACGTGTAATATTAATGAGGTATAGGACACATATTTTATTCCTACATACTCGTGCACACACTCAGAAATGCATTCTTAGCATAAAAGATTCGTAATATTCCTTGACAGCATTATTTAAATAGGATTTGGTGAATATACCACTATAACTACTATTAAAATGTATCAGAAAGGTAATACTTAAACATCTTCAGAACATCAAATGATTGACTAGACTATGTATTTGGCCTTCTAATTTTGTCTTTGTTCTTCACTGTCTGCTTCATGAACAAGGTTAGAAACTTGGTAATTTTCTCTTCTTGGAAGTCGTCACCTCTAATAAAATAAATTCCCCTTGTTTGCTGTCAGTCAGCTTCAGCAAATTGACTTGGGATCTCCAGGTCTCTCAACCACACATGGATATTTCTAAGGCTGAACTTATTCACTTCAAGGTTAATATTCAGTCTCTTAGGAAAGAAAATACAATGGATAAATCACCTTCAGGCACCCAAGTATAAGTTCGTCTGGTATAGTCCCACTACTCAATATCCACATGAAGGAGTCACCATACTGTTCATGTAAGACTACATGAAGTCTTAATATTTTGTGATGTCTCTTGGAAAGTTGAAAAGATAGAATGAAATAAAAACTGGTACTCTTTTTTACTGACTCAGGACCTCTAATCCAAACCATTCCCTACCATTCGCTGAGAAGGAAAGACAAACATATAATCCAAGGATTTCTATATCATAGCAAAGTGACAATTCCCTTCATCATAAGACCATCACACAATTGGAAGGAGCCAGAAAATTCATCATACCCAAAAAGTCCAGTACTAAATTTCTATATCCCCAGAGTCCTCAGGACTTTTTAAAAGAGAACTTTTATTGAATGCTCCCTGGGATAGTCTAAAGAAGGAAATTCAAACTGTACAACACTTTATTAATTCTATCTATCATCTACCTACCTATCTACCTATCTATCTATCTATCTATCTATCTATCTATCTATCTATCTATCTATCTGTCTGTCTGTCTGTCTGTCTGTCTGTCTGTCTGTCTGTCTGTCTGTCTGTCTGTCTCTCTGTCTGTCTCTCTGTCTCTCTGTCTCTCTGTCTATCTATCTATCAAGCTATCTGTCTATCCACCTATTGATGTGTCTATCTATCTGCATACATTATGTAGATTTTTCCCTCTGTCTTTGAATTCATTAGATTATGTAACCCTTAATGGTACAATGGGCCTAAAAGTAAAGAGAGTAAACTGATTTTTTTTGGATAAAATTCTATATTGTTATCCAGAATGCTTAGATCAATTCACAGCCAAACCATCAATGAGATGACGTGCCTGTCTTTACACAATCTCTAATATATTTTTGGGGATATATCTTTGCTAAATCGATAGGTATAAATACAGAGCAAAAACAGAACAAACAACAAAGGAAAGCATATACCATTACATAATAACAAAATATAGTAACAAAGGCCTTTGACTTCATGTATTTTAACTAACTGTTCCCCCATGACTGGAATACTCTCCCCCCTCATATCTATTTTCTGTCTACTCTGATTCCATTGGCTTCCCTGAAGACCCAACTAGAAAGTTTGCTTTTACAGGAAACCTTTGCTAATTCCTCTTATCTTTAGTCCATTTTCTCTTTTGATTATTCCTAATTTATCCTTATTATACCTTGTTTGCACATATTGTTTTTTCATTTAGATTGTGAGCTCCTTGAGAAAAGGGACAAGTCTTTCTTTTTATAACCAGTACTTAGTATGGTAACCAGCATATAGTAGGCCCATAAAAATATTTATTGACTGACAAATAAGATCACATATCTAGAACTTGAATTGATCTCAAACTCATTTTCTAAACTAAATCTCAGACTCAACCTTAATTTGCAGATGATAGAATTGAAGCTTAGAAAGATGATTAATGACATAGATTTTAACACTCAAGTTCTTGGACTCCAAAGATAGTACTATTTCTACAGTGAAGATGAAATTTTAGAATTGTTTTAATTTTACTTTCCATTATGAGTGATTTGGACTCCCATACTTTGTACTGAACTAGTCTGATTCATTGTGCACATTTTAGGACAATTTATCAGCTTCAGGAACTTGACCTAAATTATGCAGCGGTCATACTTGCACTGATTCCAGTTTAATTAATCATGTAAAAAATAATATCTTATGTTTGACAACTCCCAGCAAAAGTCACATTATAATATCAGCTCTCTTTATTTTCTTTTACCAACTAATCCTTTTTCATCAGAAATCTGTTAATTCTCATGAATTTTATTAGCTCATAAAAACTTATTTTGTCTCTTATTCTGATAAAATTTCAGAAAAAATTTCTAAGCTTACAAACATTTTTGCAAAACATAATAGGGGCTATATCAAATGAAATTCATCTTTGCAATGGTTTCATATTGCCAAATTCAGAGACATCAAGAAAAAGTATTTAAAAGTTTTGGATTTTGATAATCATTGTAGAATTAAAAAAAAAAAAACGTCTAGTAATGTGGAGGTTGTAACTTCACTACCTTGTTTTCCAAAATAATGTTCTGTTGCATTAGACTCCCAAGAACAATAGAACTTATACTGTCAAATATTTCCTTCCTCCAAAACCTTTCACAGTGATTATGTGCTTGCAATTCCACCAATTTTTCTTCCTTGTGCCAAATATTCCATATTTTGTAATATGACTGGCCTGGAGAAGAATGAAGTCCATTGCTATCCAGTTATGTTTTTGTGTATGCAAGTGTCTGATCTGCAGTTCATTATTCACAAATTTGTAACCATTAATACGATATATCTAATAGAATTGAATAGTTCAGATCAAAAGTGTTTTACTAACATGTGTCATACTTTTAAAGTTAATCTTGGTATAATTTTAGTATAGGTGCTTTAGAAGCAGCAATCACTTTCAAACAAATCTTGAATTTGAAACTTTTATGTGAAAACAAACACTATTGTAGTCAGCATTATCTTCAGCACATTTATTAAGTACCCACCTTGTGCCAGGTACTGTGCTAAATTGTGTGCATATGATAAATAAAGAGATATTCTTCCATAATGGAACTTACAATATAATGGAGGAAGACTAAAAGAAAAAGAGGTGGGAAAATAGAGTGGGGGAAACACTGAGTGGTGTCCAGTACAGAGACTCTTGTTCCTTTCACGCATAATACAGTAAATTGTTAATAAAATCCAGCCTCTCCTATGCACTGCTGTCAGTTCTTTCCTTGATTTTACTGCTATTCCTTGCAAAAACCTTTCTAAACCTATAGGCTCCCCGCTCCTGTACCCAGTTTTCACATGGCCCAGTGTTTTTGGCCCATTCTTTTGCTAGGGAGCAATAAAGTAAATCCACTCATCCTGGTATGTCCATTTCTTCCTCTAACGCCTTTCTGCCTCCAGAGAATTAATACCCTGTGATGCTGCTTGTGATGCCAGATGTATCAGCAAGATAATATTCACAGCACTGAGGAAGAGTATGACTATGCCTGTGTAGTTCTGAAACGCGAAGTATAACAGATTTTCCATAAGCAAGGCAGAAGAAAACGTTTATTTAGACGCCAGAAAGCCAAATTTATAATAGTAACCCGGAAATCAATATACATTATCGCTACAGAGGACAAAGTTAATTCCAAGCCTTCTCCACCCATCCCCCATAGGGTCTTCCCACATACACTTCCAAGACTAGCTGTGCCTGCCTTTGTCCTCTCTCCTTCCCCTCAACTGCTGTCACCAACTTCCTCTCAGTTCTGCTCCACCCTTCCTGTTCCACACAATCAGCAAGCTCCTCTCACTACATGTAACTTAGGCTTCCATGTGATTTAAGCTGATCATATGGGCCTATTAATGAATGGAAAAAATCTTCCCAATTGAATTACCATTGTAATATATATGTACAATATGTGGACACACATGTATGCACAGTGTATGCACACACACATGTATGTCTGTATATATGTGTGTATGTGCATATATGTATGCATGTATGTTTGTGTGTATGTGCATGTGTGTGTGTAATTTCTTCTACTAAATTGGCTTAAAATAGTCTTCTTATTCTACAGTTTGTAGTACAAATTAATACACAAATCAGACTGAATAGTACAGATCATTTCTCTTTGATCTTCAAGTTCCAATGTGAAGTTGAGAGAAACGCTTTTACAAGCTCTTCTATTGTTTTTGATGAAGGCTTGCTCAAAGGTTCTCAACTGATTTTGAGGCCCTGGATTTTTGCTTTTCTACCATGTCATCAAGAAATTTTTTTTACTTTTCTTTTAAATTTGTGTTTCTACTTGGACTGGATGAAACCTTTGCTTTTAATGTCTAATAAAGGATATCGTTTGCTTGTTTGTTTGTCTTTCTCTTCTGCTCCAGACTTCCTTTGTATAGCAATAAGATTCCTAGGATAGAGTCTTGTAAGAGATAATCTACTTAAGGGACTTTACTGGATGGTTTAAAGGTAGATTTGATGGCTCAGGGAATGGAGTGCTGGGCCAAGAGTCCAAAAACTGGAGTTCAAAACTGACAGGAGAGGAGTGGTTGAGAAGAGGAGAGATGTACCAGTCTCTTCAGAAATACTTAAGACATAAGTACAACCACATGACGACTACAGGATATTATTTAACTTAATGATTTAGATTTTGACATTTATGAATGGAACTAGAATCTGCTGATTCAACATGAGAAAAACCATAAAGAAACAAATTGTCCTTCAAATTAACAGCCATGGAATAAACCTAAAAAGGTTTCTCATTGATAATTGATAAGTAAGGATAATTGAATTATATGGTGATAAACTACGATTACCTTTTAAAATTTTTTCTTCTTAAATGGAAGTTGTTTATATAACATTTATAATTTAACATTTTCTCCTAAGACATAATATGGGAAAACTTTAAATTATATAGTGGGTCGTGTTTAAGTCAATTTGATGCAAAGTATGTATTATTACTATGAACATGAAATTTACTTTATTAACATGAAATAAATGCACCTTCATTCCTGATCAATCGGTGTATCCATGATTTTATAAAATATTATAAAGTAAATAAAAGATTTTGTTTTGTTTTATTTTCCATTATAATATTATTCTTTGGTCTAGAATTTTTACTCTAAGCCACTGAAGAAAAAGAACACAGAAATTTGTTAGATAAAGATGTTATTAAGGACCACTTTCCTACTTCTACTCCACAACACCACCACAAAGCATCATAATATAGTTAAAAATCAAGACTTTTCTTCTTGTGGAGCCACAGAAGCTACTTAAAAAAACCTCTTTGCCTTTAGAAGTAAGGATTCTTATCCTGGTATCCCTGAACCCCTATAGGATCCACCGATAGATTTGAAAGGATCTATGGACTTGGATGGGGAAAAATTAAATATTTTTACTGTCCTCTAGCTGAAATTTTTCATATCCTCTAATTGATTTAAAATATCATTCTGAGAAAGGCTCCACAGATTTGACCAGAAAGGGTTCTATGGCACAAAAATAAATCAATAACACCTGCTCTAAATGTTGAGATTAAAAATTGAAGGGCAGTGTGACAGAGAGGGTGACCCTTCCAGTATTTCAATACCTGAAGTCTCAAAAACATTAAGCCATTTTTGCCATTCTTAACAAATGACTTTCCAGTTACTGGGGAAAAACAAAACAACTTTTAAAAGAAGTAATTTTTGGTTTTTAGTAACCCTCAGTCTGTTATTAGCAACAAACATCCTCATTATGGAGAATACATTGTAAGTGAAACTGCAAGGTTTTGCAGATTCAATTGCATTCTCACTGTCCGCATCCCCTTGAAGCTTTAAGAGCTGTAGAATACTAAAATCGAACCTAGAGAATGTTATGGCTAAAATGTGTGTTAAGATAGCATAAGTTTTTTGACACTCATCCCATTGCTCTGTCTCACACACTGGGGATACAGTAAATGGCAAGTTTGGCCTAATATTATAGAAGATACTCATGACATGCCTTATGTAAATATGATCTAGACACCAAATATATCTCAAACTATCAGATAAAATTGTATTGAAATATAGAGAAATGTTTTAAGTCTGTTATGAGTAATCCAAGCTGCTTGAATGGCCACCCAGTTAGCCAGTTCCAGTTGGGAAACTCAGCTCCTCTTCCTCTCTCCTCTTCTCCCCTTCCTAGTCCTCCCCAACTCTCCTCTCCACTCCTCTCCTTTATTTCCTGGATTGGACAAAAATATGTCCCTGCCCAAACACCACTTAATGGTTATGGGTCCTTCTAACTCAGAGTGAATCTAAATCATAGTTGCTTCTATTTTGGCCAGGGAGCCTGAGAGTCTTTTCCTCCCAGTATAATTTTTTTTTTTTTTATTAAAGGGGCCATCCCTTGACTCACTTCTTAAAGAAAAAAGACTTTAACTCAAAAGGTCCAAGTTCTTCCACTGCATCGTCGGTCATCTCCAGTCATCCTGATCAACATTTGTCCCCCGGACCCAGATGGCTCTGGAGGAGAAAATGAGACTGGTGACTTAGCACAGCCATCTCACTCAAACCGAAGTCAATTGCAAGTCATATCATCATTTCCCCGATGTCATGGTTTTCTTCGAGAATGAAGGACAAACCACAGCTGTCATCAGGTGTATCTTACTATTTAATACTCCGTCAATGAAACTGTGTCTACAGAAAGGTCTGTGAAAGATGCTACACACCCTTAAAATGAAACATCTTTGCTTGCTTCCCTGCGTGACTTAAGGATCAATGATGAAGTGCAGAATAAACACATTATGTTCCCTAGACTTCATACACTTTCTACCATACACTTAGTGGCAGCCAAAGCTGGAAGCCATTTCTCATATTCCATGATTTATATGCTTCACTTTTAATTCTTAATATTAACCAAGTGTTAATTGCCATACAAATCACACTTAAATTTCTCCCATTCTCTCACAGGTCCAAAAATCTCATGAGAACTTTAACATCCAAAAGAGGTGACATCATTCAGTTGCTCTCCCTAATTATTCATCTGATGACTCTGAGTGCTGAAGGTAATTTTAGAGTTAATAAATGTAAATAAGTATTAGTGAAGCAAAAGGACTACAAAAATAGAAATGTGGAGCAATGAGATATGAAACCTTTATATGACCTTAGTAAACAACTCAATATCAAAAATTGGCCTGCATTCCATATAAAACATGGTGTTATATTTTCCCATTTCTCAATTCCCCTAAACCATCCCCGTTTCTGTACTTATTTCTAGCCTGATTAAACAAACAGTTCCTATTTCTGGATAATGATAAGGTTTTTCATCAAGGCTGAAATGCAGATTAGTTCACCTGCAAAGCTAATGCTAATAGAAACCAGCTGCTATTTCTGAGAGTATAAATGATTCCTTAAGTCTTGAAACCTGAGGCTATTTTCTTAAGGCACTCCCTCTGTGTGTATATGTGTATCTGTATCTTCTGAGTGTCAAAAATAAAGCAAAGAAAAAAACATCTAGACCTAGGTCAAAGTTACAAGAGGGCATCCTTCTACTATGACAGTAGAAACAGTTAACAAATGACTGCACTCTGTAAAATTTTAATATCTACCAAACACCTAGGTAAACATGGCCTTCTAGCTAGCATCCTATATCAGTAACTCGTTCTCTTTTATAGAGTGATAGATAATAAATTTCCATGCTAGAACTAACAGAACTAATACAGACCTCAAACGATCCTTCTTGATAATTTAATGCTATATCTGAGTAATTGTGGGCAATAGTTCCGTCTTTGCTTTTAGAATTAAATCATTAACACAGTAATTACTCATAAATAAGCAGAAATAATATTGATCAATAAAAAAATTGAGAATGGGTTTTTGAAATGTTCTTCTACCCAAAACTTATAATCTCCAAGTTAAATGGAATCAAAAATTTTCAAAGTATAGAGACCCAGTAGCACTAATCAAAATTATGTGGGAATAGGATAAAAAACATAACATCTTCATCATCTTGTCTGCTAGTGAAATTTTACTTAAGATGCTTTCAGTAAGTATATAGAAGATAAACTTACACCTCAATTGTTTTATTTTTTACATATATTTTATCCACTGGTACAATAATTCACTAACCGAACATTAAGTAGTCCAATCCAATAGCAGAAAAATAACTTAATATTGGTCTCTTTTTATCTGTATTTCATTGAGTAAAATAAGAATAAGATGAATAATAAAAATAACCTCTTTCAAGTTGAATACATTGTCTTTGTCATGAAAGCTGTGGGATAAGCGGGATCACCAAAAACTGAAGTAAAATAATCAGAAATACAAATATCTTGTCAACTAGTCCTGACTTTTAGAGGACAAAAAAAAAAATACATTTTAAATAGACTGAAGAGATAAATCCTGCTACTATGCTTAAGCACTGCATCATTTTTAAAAAATAGGACTAGATATGAGGAATTATCTACAAGGCATTAATGCTACATTTTCTCAGATGAGTCCTCAGCTCCAAATATCACAATAATGTATTATCATAGAGTCCATGGTCATTGTGGTCAATTAATAATAATTAATATTCTTAATAAATAAGTGCTTATTAAATTCCTACTATATGCAAGTCCTGTACTAGGTGCTTAGTTTACATATACAAAGAGTTAAATAATCCCTAAATGCAAAGAGTTTATATTCTAAAAAAAGAACCATAATTTAATACATATATGTATATATGTATGTAAATATATAGCATAAATATAAATTTAACAATTACATAAACAAATGCTAGAATTTCGAGGATCAACAATGCCTTTCTTTAGAAGATAATGTTTCAGGTATTCCTTTTTTTATTTATGGTGCCAATTTTAAAAAGATTTTATTCTCCAGGACAAGAATTGCATTTCTACTTCGTTACAGTACTGATAAAGTGCAATGTTGTTCACTTCTCTCCCTCTGCACACGTTTAAGTATTCAGGATGCCCAGATTTATATAGTAGCTTGAATGTTACTTTTAAACCATTACTGCCTTGGATACAAATTTGAGTGCTTTAATTTTTGGAAAACTGTGTGGAATGCTATTTCTTCTGGTATGTTTAGTCTACCTCTTCAATCATGGGTCCAGAAGAAGTACCTCCAGATGGGGTTGCTCCACTGCCTGGGAATCCACCAGGTGTACCTTATGGCATGCCCCCTGCCCTCTGGTACAGCTTAGTAATGATGTGGTTGCAAACCTCCAATTATTTCTGCTGATGCTCAAATTCTTCATTCTCAGCAGTCTGGTTCTTATCCAGCCAGTTGATTATTTCATTACATCAGTCAAGGGTCTTCTGTTTGTCTTCATCACCAAATTTTGCTTTGTAGTTTTCTCGTTCTCTGTGGTAGCCTTCATGTTGAAAGCATAAGATTCAAGGGAATTTTTGGAAGGCACCTTGTGTCTCTGCTTCTCATCCTCAGCCTGGTATTTCTCAGTCTCCTGAACTATGCACTCAATGTCTTCTTTGCTCAAATGTCTTTTATCATTGGTGATGGTGATCTTGTTCTCCTTGCCTGTGCTCTTATCCACAGCAGAAACATTGAGGATGCCATTTGCATCAATGTCAAATGTTAGGTCAATCTGAGAAACACCCTGGGTGCTGGGGAGAATCCTGAGAGTTCAAATTTGCCAAGAAGGTTGTTGTCTTTTGTCATTGCTCTCTTGTCTTCGTAAACCTGAAGAAGCACACCAAGCTGGTTGTCTGAACAGGTGGAAAAGGTCTGTGTCTGCTTGGTGGGGATGGTGGTATTATATTTGAATGGAATGGGCATAACTCCATCAGCATTTTCATCAATGGAAAGAGGAGTGACATCCAACAGCAGGAAGTCTTTCACATTATTAGATTTATCTCCAGACAAAATGGCAGCCTGGATAGCTGCATCATAGGCAACAGTCTCATTAGGACCGATACTCTTGTTGAACTGCTTGCCACTGAAAAAGTGACTGGATGTTAGGGACTGAAGTGCAGTCACCCATAAGGATGAAGTCATGAACCTGTGATTTATCTAACTTGGCATCTCTTAAGACCTTTTCCACAGGTCAAGTGTACCACAGAAGAGATCAGCGTTCAGTTCTTCAAAACGGGCTTGGGTGATTAATGTATAGAAGTTGATATCTTCATGCATAGAGAGAGTCATTCTCAATAATGGCCTGGGTACTGGAAGACAGGGTATGCTTTAAACATCCACAAGTAGTGGAAAGACAGCAAACAGCCATCTTATTCTCACTGATGACCTTCTTGTGCTTTTGTTTGAACTTGGCAATGAAATGGTTGACCATTCATTAGTCAAAGTCCTCCCCACCCAAGCGGGTGTCCCTAGATATGGATTTGACCCCAAAGATGGCATCTTCAATGGTAAGAATGGAAACACTGAAAGTGTTACCTCCAAGATCAAAGATCAACACATTTCTCTTGGCACCAACCTTTTTGTCCAAGCTAGAAGCAATAGCAATTGCAATTGGCTCATTGATAATTATGAACACATTGAGAGCAGTAATGGTTCCAGAAGCTTTATTGGTTTGACAGAGGGAATCATTGAAATAACCTTGTACTGTCGCCAAAGCATTTGTACCAGTCTTCCCAAGGTAAGCTTCAGCAATTTCTTTTATCCTGGTCAAGGCCATAGAAGATACTTCTGGATAGAAACTCTTGATGTCCCCCATTGTACTCCTCTTGAGCCTTATGCTGTTTGCATTGTTCACCACTATAAAAGGTCAATGCCGCATTTCTGACTGTACAAATGCATCATTAAATTTGCAACCAATTAGATGTTTGGCATCAAAAACTATGTTGCTGGGGTTCATTGCAACTTACTTCATTGCAGCATCACCCATTAAACATTCTGTGTCAGCTTCCTTGGTCATTAGCAATGATCTCCACTTTCCCATGATGGAAGACTCCCACACAGGAGTAAGTGGTGCGAAGATCAATGGCAGCTGTGGGTCCGTTCTACATGGTTGCTGGTGAGTAAGGGGTCACAACTGACCACTGTGGAGAAGGAATGGTTACTACTGCACTGAGTATCTGAGCTATTTCTTTAAGGGGGAGAGGGATTCTATGTCATAAAGGTAAGGAAGAAGAATATTCCAGGAAACCAATGTAAAGACAGAGAGGATAGGAAGTGGTACCTGAAAATGGAAGGAGAGGTAAAAGCTAATACTTTGACATGAAGTGCAGTTTTGTTTGTTTGGTAAGTTGTTTGGTAGTAGGGAAGAATATAGTAGGGAATACAGTAGGGAAGAAAATAACCTCATTTCTAAGCATAGTTTAAAAGAAATAAGTGACAAAGTTGATGAGTTTTTAAAAAACTTAAGAATGAAAAGTTGAGAAACCTAAGGTCATTCAAAAGGTTCAGTCTATGCAAATTCCAGGAATACTGGTTTAAATGAGTGTGAAACAGAGTTCACATCTCAAATCAGTATATAAAAAGATTTGTTCAAGTTTCAAGAGCTTTTTTTTTTGTTTGATATCATAAATTTAAATAACAGATCAACTATGGCAAAATAGAATACTTTGAAAAAGTTGGATTGGCTAGAAGAATCCCCAACAAACACATACTCCCACAATTTTTGACAGAAAATATAAAGATCAAAATATTTCAAGACTTGTATACAGTAGAATATAATGTGGTTGCCATTTTCAGGGTAAGAGTCGCAGGAGAGGTAGAGTCATCAAGAAACACTACTTATGCAAGACATCAGAAAATATCTTGGCAAAAGTGACAAGAGACCAGTGGAGATAGCCAAATCCCCCACATAAAGGAGGGCAAAGAAATTCTTGAGAACCAGGAAGCCGTATATACAATAGAAATTCTAGAGTTTCTTAACATCAGCAGCTGAAAGAAAAGTCATACAAATTAGAGCATCCATAGAGCTAAACAGGAGAAATAGAAAAATTTAATATTTCAACATGAAAAATATTCCTATATCACCTTGAGAAACAAAGAAATTAGAGAAGAGAAAGTGACTTCTCTCCAAAGAAGGATGATAAGGAGAATTTCTGTAGTTTATATTTATATAGTTTATATAGTTTATTTATATAGTTTTTATATAGTTTAAAGGAGTCCAAGCAGTAAAATTGAAAATTGAATCAGATAAGAAATATAGAACTTGATTCTTGATTAATTTGAACAAAATTAATATTATAAATTATGAACTATCAGCCATAAAATAGTTGTGTGTTGGAAGTGGAAAGAGACTGGATGGTCAAAGGATGTGAATAGGCAATTTTCAGAGGAAGAAATTAAAGATATCTATAGTCATATGAAAAAAATGCTCTAACTCACTTTTGATTAGAGAGGTGCAAATCAAAACCACTCTGAGGTACCACATCACACCTGTCAGATTGGCTAACATGAAAGAACAGGAAGATGATAAATGTTGGAGAGGATGTGGGAGAGTTGGGACACTAATACATGAGCTGATCCTGCCATTCTGGAGAACGGTTTGGAACTGTGCACAAAGGGCTACAAAAATATGCATATTCTTTGACCCAGCAATAGTGCTTCTAGGACAAGAGATCACAAAAATGGGAAAGGGTCCCACATGTACAAAAATATTTATACCAGCACTCTTCTTGGTGGCCAAAAGCTGGAAATCAAGGGGATGCCCATCAATTGGGGAATAGCTGAATAAATTATGGTATATGAATGTAATGGGATACTATTATGCTATAAGAAATAATGAACAGGAAGACTTCAGAGAGGCCTGGCAAGACGTATATGATCTGATGCTGAGTGAAAGGAGCAGAACCAGGAGAACTTTGTGTACAGCAACAACCACACTGTGCGAGATTTTTTTCTGGTAGACTTGGAACTTCATAGAAATGCAAGGACTTAAAAAAAATTCCCAATGGTCTTCTAAGGCAAAATACCTTACACATTCAGAGAAAGAACTATGGTATTCAATCGCATATTGTAGCAGATCATTTGTGTGTGTGTGTGTGTGTGTGTGTGTGTGTGTATGTGTGTGTATTGCATTTTGGCTTGTTAGATGATTTCTCCCACTCATTTTAATTCTTCCACACAGTGTGAGTATAGTGAAAATGTATTTAATAGTAATGTATGTGTAAAACCTATACAAAATTGTATGCTGTCTCAGGGAGAGAAGGGCGAGGGAGGGAAAAGGGAGGGGAGAGGGAGGGGAAAATAATAATCTAAGTTATGTGGTAATTATAGTAGAACACTGAAAATAAATAAAATTAATTAATAAAAAAAAGAAAGAGACTGGAGCACTGCTCTGGCTTTCTTGCAAGACTGGAAATTAGTGGAATCAGGTAAGAAAAGATATTTTTTGGTTCAAATGCTTCACATTTAACAGGAACGGTTAAAAAAAAAAAGGGTGTCCCAGCTGCTTCTCAGATTAAATCTAACTTGATGTTATATTGCTTAGCGTCAAATATGATATGTCTTTTTACCAAAAGATGAGGATATATGTTATCCTTAAGAGTATATATCCATTTCACATTTATTTATTGGATATAAAGCATGTAATCTGATATCACTGAAAAAAATCCTAAATCATTACAAGATAATAGTATATTCTGTGGGAAACATCTAAAAAACCCCAGGACTGTAAAAAAACAATATGGATTTGATAATTATTGGGGAAAACAATCCTACTCCATTGTCAATATTTACATGGCTTGATCAAAGGATATAAACAGGCAGTTTTCAGAGGAAGAAATTAAAGCTACTTGTAGTCATATAAAAAAATGTTCTAAATCACAGTTGATTAGGGAGATGGAAATCAAAACAACTCTGTTACCACATCACACCTATCAGATTGGCTAACATGACAAAACTGGAAGATGATAAATGCTGGAGAAGATGTAGTAGAGTTGGAACACTAATTCATTGTTGGTGGAACCATGAGCTGATCCAATCAGTTTGGAGAGCAATTTGGAGCTATGCCCAAAAGACTATACAAATGTGCATACCTTTTGACTCAGCAACGCCACTTCTAGGGTTGTATGCCAAAGAGATCACAAAAATGGCAAAGGAATATATGTACCAAAAAAATATTTATAGCAGCTCTTTTTTGTGGTTGCCAAGAACTGGAAATCGAAGGAATGCCCATCAATTGGGGAATGACTGAGCAAGTTGTGGTATATAAATATGATTAAATACTATCGTACTATGAGAAATGATGACTGTAAGAAAAGATAGACTTCAGAAATACCTGGATAGACTTATATGAACTGATGCTGAGTGAAGTGAGAGGAGCTAGGAGAACATTATACACAGTAACAACCACACTATGTGAGGACTGTCTTTGATAGACTTAGTCCTTCATAGCAATGCAAAGACCCAAAGACTTATGATGCAAAATACCATCCACATGCAGAGAAAGAACTATGGAGTCAGAATGCAGAAGAAAGCAGACAATTTTCTCTTTTGTTATGTTTTGGTTTGGTTTTTCTCATGGCTTCTCCCATTCATTTTAATTATCCTATGCAGTATTACTAATGTGAAAATATGTTTGATAGGAGTGTATATGTCCACCCCATATGGCATGCCATTTTGAGGAAGAAGAGAGGAGGAAGGTGGAAAAAATTTGGAACTTATGGAAGTGATTGTCTAAAACTAAAAACAAAATATTTACATGACTTTTATGAATTTTATATACACCTTTGACTGCATTCCACACTAGAACAATAGCCATATTCCTCAAGTAAACTAGGAATGAGTGTAGTGAGAAAATAGAACATAACTTTGATGTCTTCAAGGAAAACTTTTCTCGCATGACCACATGTGGCCAACATAATTCTGACAAGGAAAGTAATATAAAATACAATTCCTGTCCGTTTATGCTTATTTTGATGCTGTCTAAATTTAAATCCGTAAATATCTCAAATATAAATTAGTTTATACTTCAAATAAAATATAGAATTTTACTAAAATATAGCATTCTTCACTCCATACACATAAGTGATTTCAAGCTGTATGGCTTCTCAAAAATATACGTTAAATAAGTCTTTTGTATTTTTTTTCTCAAAAGTTATCAAACTGTCATTAGAACTCAATAAGCATAAAATTCCTAATTTAAACGAGGGTACAAAAAGAAACTGAATTACTTGATTATGAATCTAGAGGACAAATTTCTAAAAAGCACAAAGACTATAGTTATAGGTATGTATGTACATGTATGTGTGTACGTATATGTGTGTATGTGTTTGTGTGTGTATATATGTGTACACACACACATAAACACACAGATATAAATATTTCTCATCCCAGAAAGCAGTATTTAGTACAGGTGAGCTTCTAGGTCTTTGATGACATTCAAAAACATGATAAATTTCTACCTTTGAATGCAAAAAGAAAATCTGGGGCTTCAGCTTGAGATAGAGGATGGTAGAAACCAGGAACCAGAGAGGAACCTTCTACTGAATTTGACCATTGAAGGTTTAGTTGCCTATAGGAAGGCTCACAGTTTCCTAGATATAAGAATGAATAACTAGAACCCTAATAACTTGAGAAAAGCTTTGTAGAGTACACCAGCACCCCTTTAACGTGTAAGAAGCACTTTTTTTAGTGTGAGATATATGCTGACATGGGAAGTCCTTCATTTGTGGTCCCCTGGAAACAACAAACCACTTTGTCTTCACCAATTTTCTTGGTTTTACAAGTAGCCAAAATAAAGAATGAGACAAAAGGGTTAGAAAGCAGAGCATTTCTTCTCCTGGCAAATGGCATGGCTACATAGAGAATTGTTATTTCTTTACATAGTGTTGTTTTAAGTTTTCTCAATATTCTATTGCTACATTAAAAGCCTGAGTTACTTGAATTTGTGCCATTTCTGCTTACTTGAGTGTGACCAGTGAAACAAGGTAATGAGAGAAAAATGCAAAAGAGAAGCACGTATCATTTATTGATATTGTATGAAGCAAATTTGGATTTTGCCAGTTAAAACTAGCTTAGGTTTTCCGCCACATATTTACCAGATAAGGGAAAGTAAGAGAATTTTTAGTGCCAGATTTCCTTGAGATATAAAGGCATGGTTGATATCATCTCAGTTAACTCTTTCAATATTAATAAGGTCTGAGGGTTTTTTTTTTTGCCTTTCATATCTTCCCTTCCTTCAAATACTTTGCATACATATGCTTCAATCCTTTCTCAAATGTTGCACCTCCAGCACTAGCTCCAATTAGTATATACACTGGGTCCAATACCATTTCTTTTCCTGTCTTTGTATATTTTACAGAAAAATATGTTAAAATTTAGATTTGAAAATTCTCTCTTCCAGATTCTATAGAAAATTTTCCTATGTCTTTATGAAGCTACATAAATTGTAATTGATGATCTATGAATGACTTCTCCATATGCAGTCAAGGACTATGTGTGTCATTTTAAGTTTGCTCTATAAGGACTTATGCAAGCAAATATGGAGAAGGTAGAGATCAAGAAGTAAGGAGAAATCAATTTCTTATTCAAAATTTATAACTTAGTTAATGAAGAAATATTATGACTATTCAATTCGGAATGAACCAGGACTACAAAGATGGCAAAAGAAGAAAATGATAAATATTGAAGGGCCTGTCAGAAAATAGGCACATTAATGCCTTATTGGTGGAGCTATGCATTGATCCAGCCATACTGGAAAGCAATTTGCAACTATGTCTTAAAAGTTATTAATTTATACATACCCTTTAACCTAAAAACACTACTAGAAGGATTATACTACAAAGAGATCATATAAAGAGTTGAAAAGAACCTACCTATAGATATTTAGAGCAGATTTTCTTAGCACCACCAAACTGGAAATTAACGGACTAGGGAGAGAACTTCTATTAGAAAACAATTAAATAATGTATGGCATGTGAATGTATTAAAATATTACTGTGCTATCAAAATCAATACATAGCTTCCAAAGAGATTGGAAAAAACCCTATTAATGGATGTCAAGCAAGTGAAGTAGAACAATTTATATAATGATAATCACCTCATAGAGAAAAATACCTTAGAAAGACCTTAGAACTCTGATCAATAAAGTGATAAATTGTGAGTGCACACCACTGAAGATGAAATATGCCACTTTCCTCTTGCCAAGGAAGAGATTAACTTAAATCCAGACAGAGCCAAATATTTTCAAGAATTGACATTTTGGGAACTTGTTTTGTTGAATTATGCACTTTTGATAAGGATTTTATTTTTCTTCTCACTGTTGTTCGTTTGGAGCGAAATAAGTAGGAAGCAAAGATTACAAATGCTTCTAAAATGAATTCATTAACTAAAAAGTGTAAATTAAGAGACTATTGAGCAATGTCTCAAGAAAACGTAGATGGATTTTGTATAATGACTGGAACAGATAAGCTAGGAAAAGAGAGAGACAATAGGCAAAAAACATTTGTTTCTTTATGACATCTTCATTTTGTGAAACAAATATGGTTTTTCCATTTTTTTTTATCTTGAATGACTTCAATGATGTTGCATTGTGTTCTCAAACATGAAGAAAATACACCTCTGGTAAAATGAAGACTCAAAGTGAATGGCTTAAATGTTTTCCGCAATTAAAATATTATAAATACTTATGAATTTACCTTTTTTATTATTTACATTTTAATAAATTGTTTAACTAACAACTTACATATTGAATTATTCCTTGGAGATTAGGAGTTCTGATATAGAAGGAGATTTGAGTAATAGCTTATGAGGAAAGGTGATTATTCAATAATGTACAGACTATTGAATAATGTCTAAAACTGTACTGGGAAGTTCTAAGTTATCTTATTAAATAATAAATAATAAATTGCAATTTCATGAATTAATGAGAAAATCTTCAAATATAATATTATGACTTGCCCTAACACTCAGGATAATGAGAATGAATACTACAGCAAGCCCAATAGAAGGACTGTGAGTATAGTCTAAAAATGATCATAGTCTCTACAATATGAAACCCAGTGTGTCAGATTAGTAATTTGAGAAACAATATGTTAGGCCTATATTTCTCATAAATATGGATGCAAAAACGTTAAACAAAATATTAGAAATATGCCACATCACACCTATCAGATTGTCCAATAGGACAAAACAGGAAAATGATAAGGCTTGGAGAAGATGTGGGTAACTTAGAACACCAATTAATTGTTGTTGGAATTGTCAGCTGATTCAACCATTTTGGAAAGCAGTTTGGAACTATGCCCACAGGTTTGTAAAATGTGCATACCCTTACACCCAGCAACATCACTTCTAGGGCTGCATCCCAAAGAGATCATAAAAATGAGAAAAGGACACCCATGTGCAAGAAATATTTATAGCAGCTCTTTTTGTGGTGGCTAAGAACTGGAAGTTGAGAGCATGCCATCAATTGAGGAATGGATGAATAAGTGGTGCATATGAATGTAAAGGAATACTATTGTGCTTTAAGGAATGATGAACAGGTTGGTTTCAGAAATACCTGAATAGACTATGTGAACTGATGTTGAATGAAGGGACCAGAACCAGGAAAAAGTTTTACACAGTAATAGCCACAGTGTGCAAGGACTCTTTTTGATAGACTTTGTCCTCTACAGCAAGACAAGAACCTAAAACATTTCCAAAGGACTCATAATGCAAAATACCATCCACATCCAGAGAAAGGTCTATGGACTTGGAATGCTGAGTAAAGCAAACTGCTTTCTGTGTTTATTACTTTGTCTTTTTTATTTCTCTTTTCTTTCTACTTTGTTATAATTCTTCTGTGCAACATGACTAATGTAAAACTCTGTTTTATAGGAATATATGTGTAGAACCCATATCAGATTGCATGCCCTCTTTGGGAGGGAGAGGGGAAGGAGGAAGAGAAAATTTAAAACTTGTGAAAGTCAATGTTGAAAACAAAATATAAATAAAGTGGAAAAATTGTTACTATTTATTGTTAGCATTACAGTTATATTATTACTAGATTGAATTTATACCAAGAATGTAAGATGTATTAAATATTAAGAAAACTGTAAGAACAAATCAATAAATAAAGATGAGAATGACATGATTATATCAACAGCTATAGAAAACGGCTTTTGATAAAATTAAACCACCACTTATGACCAAATTCCTAGAAAATCAAATAAATACATTTTTTTCCTTTATACGGTAAATGTCATCTATCTAAAATCAAGGACCAGTATCATTTGTAATGCAGAAACAACAAAAGTCTTCCCTGATTTTATGATCAGGGATAAAGTAAGAGGGTCATTATCTCCACAATTATCTAGTATACGTTTAGGCAAACTAACTATAGCAATAAAGAAAGAAGGAAATAAATATTTATCAGCCTCCAACTATGTTCCAGGCACTCTACTAAGTGCTTTAAATATTATTTCATTTGATCCCACAACAACCTTAGGAGGAAGGTATTATTTATTTCTACTGTATATATAAGGTAGATAACAATTCAATGATTTGGCAAGGGTCATAAAATTTGTAAGTGTGTGACTCAGTATTTGGATTCAGGTCTTTCTGAAACCAGTCCTAATGTTCCTTCCATTCTCCAACCTAATTGCCTCTATCAATAAGACAAAAAACAAAACTAAGGAAATAAGCATACCTAAAAATAAATCAAAGGAATTACTTTTTGCCAGTGAGATGATGATTAATTTCAGAAGCACAGAGAGGCAAGTAAAATTATAAAAAAAAAAAAACACTCATAAAGTAAAAGTATTAACATAAACCTGCTAAATTGTGAGTCTTTCTTTTGTTACTCATTTGACCAATAAAACCCAGTCAAATGAAAGGAATAAAAAGAAATCCTAGTCAAATTATCAAAAGCATAAAACATCTAGGAGACCATTGACCAACACATACAAATCAAACTAAGAAGCATTTATTATCTTTACCAGGTGTCAGGCAACATGCTAAGTATTGGACAATACATACCCTCAATGAGCTTACATTCAATTGGGGAATATAATGCAAAAATATGGGAACCAAAAATTCAGAGTTAGGAAGGGTATGTCTATGAAAGGATAGCATATCAGAAATACCCTAGGGCAAAGCAGAGTGAACATAATTGACCTGGGCCCTTTTTCCATGAAGAATCCAAAAGGAGCTCACTAATTGGAAGAAAGGATTGAAGAGACAAAATTATCTTCCTAGTTGAGAAGTCTCTATGAAAAAGAAATTTCCAAATATAAAAGGAGGAATGAAGTGGGGAGAGGAGTTAAGGATAGAAGTCACAGAACAATGGAGTAGAGGAGATTTCCAGTCCAGGGTAACCTGGAACGCTGCCTGTAAAGGTCTGTCACACTGGACATAGAGCTGAGCATAGCCCAACCTTGGCGATGTGGCACCAAAATGAGCAGGGCTAGAGCAGGCCTTGGGGTGGAATTTCCAGCAGCAGCAGAGGTTTGCAGTTCCCTCAACCCACAGACTACAAAGATACTTGAAAGGTCAGTCAGAGAGCTTTTTCACCTTTGTGACAAAGGAGCAAAGTCTTCCCCTAGCCATGGTTCCAGATAGTGCTGGCAGCAGCAGCAGCAGGAAACAGTAGCTGTGGTGGAGTTGGCCATGGAAGGCAGCAGCCAGCTTCCATTGTTGAAGCCCTCAGTTTAAAGCCCCTTGGGGAATTGAGCAGCTGATCTTTATCTCAGTCACCAGCCTGGCCAGAGAGTAAACTCCTCTCCCTTCATTGTGCCCCCTTGGAGGAACTGAGATTTTGTAGGTCCCTAGAGTATACCCTACTCTTGACAAAGGACCCAAAAGTCAAATAACTGGTTGGGAAAATGCCGACAAAAGGGGGAAAAACATAAGACTATAGAAGGTTACTTTCTAAGTGAACAGAATCCCATCTTTTCAGATGAGGAAGAACAAAATTTACCATCAGGGGAAGACATAAAAGTCAAAGTTCCTGCATACAAAACCTCCAAAATAAATATGCAATGGTCCCAGGCCATGGAAAAACTCAAAAAGGATTTTGAAAATCAGGTAAAACAAATGGAGGAAAAATTGGGGAGACAAATGAGAGGGATGAAAGAAAACCATGAAAAATGAGTCAACAGCTTGCTAAAGGAGACCCAAAAAATGCTGAAGAAAATAACACCTTTAAAAAATTGTCCAATTCAATTGACAATAGTAATCCAAAAAGCCAATGAGGAGAAGAATGCTTTAAAAAGCAGAGTTAGCTAAATGGAAAAGGAGATTCAGAAGCTCACTGAAGAAAATAGTTCTTTAAAAATTAAAGTGAAACAGATGAAAGCTAACAACTTTATGAGAAACCAATAAATTACAAAACAAAATCAAAAGAATGAAAAAATGGAAGATAATGTGAAATATCTCATTGGAAAAACAACTGATCTGGAAAACATATCCAGGAGAGACAATTTAAAAATTATGGGAGTACCTCAAAAACATGATAAAAAAAAAAGCCTAGACAACATTTTTCATGAAATTATCAAGAAAATCTTCCCTGATATTCTAGAACTAGAGGGTAAAATAATGTTGAAAGAATCCACTGATGACCTCCTGAAAGAGATCCAAAAAGAGGAACTCCTAGGAATATTGTAGCCAAATTCCAGAATTCCCAAGGAGAAAGGAGAAGACAAGAAAGGAGTCAAGGACAAAATGTTGCAAGTAGCTAAAAAGAAACAATTCGAGCATTGTGGAAAGAAAATCAAGATAACACAAGTTCTAGCAGTTTCTACATTAAGGGATGGAGAGTTTGGAATATGATATTCCAGAAGTCAAAGGAATTAGGATTAAAACCAAGGATCACTTACCCAGCAAAGTTGAATATAATACTTCAGAGGAAAAATGGTCATGCAACGAAATAGAGGGCTTTTAAGTATTCTTGATGGAAAGACCAGAGCTGAAAAGAAAATTTTACTTCCAAGCACAAGAATCAAGAGAAGCACTAAAAGGTAAATAGGAAAGAGAAATCACAAGGGACTTACTAAAGTTGAACTGCTTACATTCCTACACGGAAAGAAAATATTTGTAACTCCTGAAACTTTTCTAAGTGTCTGGGTAGTTGGAGGGATTATACGCACTCACACACACATATGTGTGTGTGTGTGTGTGTGTGTGTGTGTGTGTGTGTATATGGGGAGAGAGAGAGATGTAGATAGATATACACATATAGATACATATCTATATGTAAACATATATATAGAGAGGGAGACAGAGAGAGAGACAGACAGACAGACGGACGGACAGAGAGATAGACAGAGAACATAGGGTAAGTTGAATAGGAAGTGATCCTATCTGAAAAAATAAAATTTAGATTTAAGAGAGGAATATATTGGGAGGAGAAAGGGAGAAATTAAATGAGGAAAATTATCTCTCACGGAAGAGGCAAGAAAAAGCTTTTCCAATAGAGGGGAAAGAGGGAAGTTGACAGGGAAAAAGTGAAGCTTACTCTCATCACATTTGTCTCAAGGAAGGAATAACATGCACACTCAATTTAGTATGAAAATCTATATTACACTACACAAAAGTAGGGGAGAAGGGAATAAGCAGGGTAGGGGGATGATGGAAGGGAGAGCAAATGGGAGGAGGGAGCAATTAGAAGTGAACACTCTTGGGGAGGGACAAGGTCAAAAGAGATAACAGAAGAAATGGGAGAAGGATAGAATGGAGGGAAATATAGTCTTCACAACATGACTATGGAAGTCATTTGCAAAACTCCACATATACATACATATATATAGCCTATATTGAATTGCTTGCCTTCTCACTGGGGATGGGTGGGGAGGGAGGAAGAGAAGTTGGAACTCAAAGTTTTAGGAACAAATGTTGAGAATTGTTTTTACATTCAATTGGGGAATAAGAAATACAGGCAATCGGGTATAGACATTTATCTTGCCTACAGTATAAGCAAGAAGACTGCAATAAGGGAAGGGAGGGGTGTTAGAAGGGAGGACACATTAGTGAAAGGGGAAATCAGAATGCACAGAGTTTTTGGGTGGAGGTGCAGATGAGGAGAAAAGTTGAAAGTCAAAATTTTGCAGAAATGAATGTTGAAAACTTAAAATACATTAGTTAATTAAAAAAAACAATAATACTAAAAACTGTTGGTATTGTCCTTAAAAATTCAGAACTTGTTGAATGAAACAATGCACATATACATGATCCAGAAGCAACTGGAAAAAGCAGCAAAGTGTATTCAATGAACTCAGAGACAGGAATTTTTTGGGTAAGTATTCACTATTTGCCAAAAGTCTATTGGAAAATATGTTGGCAATATGAGAGTGATTTGGCTTAGATCAGTATTTCACACAATATTCTACAAAACGTCCAAATGGATACATGACCTAAAAAGTCATAAAATAAACAAAATATAAGAGAAATAAAGTAGTTTTTTTTTTTTTTTGTAAGGCAAGTGGGGTTAAGTGGCTTGTCCATAGTCACAAAGCTATTAAGTGTCAAATATCTGAGGTCAGATATAAACTCACCTTCTCCTCACTAAAAGACAGGTCATCTATGAACTAGGTCAGCTAGCTAACCCAAAGCCTTTTAATAATCATGGATAGAGTAAAATTTATTGACCAGATGAAAGAAAGAATTATGGAAGACACATTGAACTAGTGGTAGGCTGGTAGATATTTCTCTACCAGTTATTCTGAAGGAAAAAAAAAAGATATAAAGTTTAATCTTCATTATTATCAGTTTGCTTTATCAAATTCTTAATCTAGACAAGCAACAAAACATCAGATCAAACCCATATTGGCAGTGTCTGCCAATTTCTGAAATGTAAATACTCAATCTGCAAATTTGTTCTTTGCGTCAGTTTGAGTTAACCCCATCAGAATATTTTATATAGCCTACATAAATACACACACACACACACAACTCTTCGGGGATTTCAATAATTTTGCGGAATGTAATGGTAATTTAAAATGGGGAAATCTTTCTCATTCATTGATAAACCCATGTGATCTGCCTAGGTCAAATGATTCTGAGTCACAAGGAGCCTGTGGGAGGACGAGTTTGCTGAATGGGTGGAGCAGGAAGAGGCAGAACTAGAGTAGAACTGAGAGGAAGTTAGTCTTCAGCAGTCAGAGCTAGAAAGGATGCAGGCTGCTAGCTAGTGTGAGTGAAAGATCTTATTTGTGATTTTGTTTAAGAGGGTCTGTTTGTGATTTATTTAATGGAGCTGGTACGTGAGAAGACTAGCAGGGGGAAGGCTTGGGGATGGTGTTGCCCTCTGCATTGTTATTGTGTATAGATTTTTGTTACTGTGATGGATTTGGCTTTCTGGTGTCTGAATAAATGTTTTGGTTCTGGTTTCCCTGTGGAGAGTCTGTGGTATTTCATGATTCAGAATTGTGCTGAAATATTCATGGACACCATGGGTGGTATGAATGTTGTGTTGGTGCTACAGGGAATCCTGAAACCAAAAGTTCGAGAACTATTAACTTATTCAAATAATCTAAAAGAGGTCATAATGAGATATTGAATGAGAGCAGGGACCATATTAATATGGAAATAGATTTTAAAATCTTGATTTAGAAACAGAAATTACTTAAATGTCTTCTAGTCCAGTACCCTCATTTCACAAATGAGGAAACTGCGACACAAAAAGAAAATTATTTGCATAAAGTTACATAGCAACTAGGTGGAAGAGTGGATATGATGGGGTGCTTGTGTGCATATGCTTGGAGCCTAATTCTAAAAATCACATTTCTCTGTAGCCTCAAAACATTATCCTAGGCAATTTCTCCCCAACCCAAGGACGTAGCCTATCCCAGCAAAAGCTGTTATCTCCTTTCCTGTTACAGTAGCCAGTTGCACCTATAGAATTTCTTACTTTGAACCAGTTGTGTATTGGCTGAACTGGCTGTGTACTGGTATATCCTTGAGCATCTCCACATGTACAGGGGGACCTGCTATGACAGGTTCTTAGATCTGAATTTATAAAAGGAAAACAACTTTTAAGGTGTTAATCAAGTTACTTTAATCAAGAACATGTATCATTCTTTTAACCAAGCACATACATTACAACACTTATTTCAGGGACTCAGCACCATGAATTTTAAAGAAAATACAGAGAAATCAAAAGATCAACAGACATGGCTTCTTCTGCTTGAATTCAATAGACAACTGGACACCAACTATCTGAAGATCGCTACCAGAGAGGGTTCTCAAAGCCAGGAAGCTTCTAAGTAGCTTCCCAGAGACCTCATCTGACACTGAAAACCACCTTACCAAAACTAAGTCCCAAAATAAAACTTCAACTCAGATTATCTATACCTTTTTTAGAGTCAGAGGGCATCACAACCCTTTGACCCAGTACATCAATAGAAAAATAGGTACTTTGGACCCTCCTACAAAACAACTCCCCTAATCAAGCTTCCCACAATGGGCAGGCTCAATAATGGGTGGGAAAGAGCTTTAATCACATTACAATAACTAACAACACAAATACATATACTGTTTCTAGTTAAAGAAACTCTTGTTTCTGTACTTCTTATAAAGACTATTCATTGATAAAGACAAGATTTAAGAAGAAGCAACTTGATTATATGAAAAGAAAAACAGCAAAAAGATCTTATTTTGATTTCCATCACTGCTAGATCATACAACATTTACTACTCACTGACCAATCATATACATCCTAGACTTAGACATATGTATACTCCCTTACATTTCTCTTATCTAACATGACATCCATGAGAGCAACCTGGTATTCCTTAGTCAATCCTGACCATTAGTTGACTTAGAGACATTTCAGGCCTAAAACCATACCTTCATGTATCTCACTCTTGGGCTATTTCCCCATGAAGTTTGGTTAAATACCTGCACAATAGATGCTAAAAGTGCATGTTCCTTTAAGAACTAACCACTCCTTCACCACTCTCTAATCCTGACCTGAGTCATCCACTGAGCTTATTTGGCACATGTTTTACTATAGAATATCCTATATAAACTTTACCTGTACCTTTCTAAGATTGCAGGTTCCCTAAGAACTCTTGCCCACTGAAAAGCATAATAAATCTTTAGTTTGAAGTCAAGAATGCTAGAGTTCACAAATTCATTTCATTTGTCACAAAGCATTTTTATTTTATTTAAATTATAAAAAGAATATATTTTGTCTAATGATTTCTGGAAAAAAATAAACTTGAATTTGTTTGAAATGTGTAGATAATCATTTATCAGAATAACAGGTTTTTCCAATACTGTAATTAAAACAAAATGTCCTATGAAAACATAGCACTGGAAGTAAAAAAAAATTCAATCAAGGGACTCCGATTCTGGTCCCATCTATGATACTAAGGTTATGATACTATGATACTATGATCTTAGGTTACTAAACTACTCCCAATATCATTTTCCTAATTTTAAGAATAAAGGCAACTTCTTTCTTTCTTTCTTTCTTTGTTTCTTTGTTTGTTTGTTTCTTTGTTTGTTTGTTTCTTTCTTTCTTCCTTCCTTCCTTCCTTCCTTCCTTCCTTCCTTCCTTCCTTCCTTCCTTCCTTCCTTCCTTTCTTCCTTTCTTTGGTCTTTGGGGGATTTCAGAATTTCATCCATCCCATCCCCCTTCCAGCCCACATCAGATAGAGTGCTGGACTTACAGTCAGCAAGACTCAACTTTCTGAGTTCGAATTTGGCTTCAGATACTAACTGTGTAAACTTGGGCAAGTCACTTGACCCTGTTTGCCTCAGTTTCCTCAATTGTAAAATGAGCTGAACAGGGAAATGGAAAACCACTCCATTATCTTACTCAAGAGAAGTCCAAATGAGGTCAGCAATAGTGGGGCATGGCTGAAAAATAACTGGGGGTATGACAAAAGTTATAGAGGCAGCAAAGTGTCATAAGTGGGATCTAAACCTAAGGCAAACAATTCATAAATCATAATATTTCTTTGAGGTAATTAAGGGAAATGATCTGAAGATAGAATAGACAGAATTTCATTGTGGGACAGAAGGATATTAAATAGTCAAAGGTGACTTTAAGGTTGAAAACATAAATTTCTAGAAGATAGTGCTGCCTTTAGTAGAAATAGGGAAATTTAGATGGCGTGATTCTCTGGCGATAGATATAATGAGATCTTTTTGGACATATTGAGTTAGAGATATATGCCTGCTCTGGGACTTTAAAAAATGAAGTTGTTAAATGAACAGTTAATGATATATGTTGGGAGATGAAGACAGAGAAAATGATTAGATATATAGGTATTAGAATCTTCTATACACTGATGGTAATAGAACTAACTGGAAATGAAATGACCAATTAAAAGAATAGAAAAACATTAATAAGCAGCCTAGGACAGGGTCTTTGTAGACTACTATTATTAGGACATGGAAGATGGATGATAATACAACAAGGGAGTTTGGGGAATATTTAGACAGAGGGAGAATTGCACGTGAGCAGTCAGAAAAGCAAAGTGAAATGACAGCATATAGGAGGACTAGGGGGTCAATATCTTTAAAAGCTAAAAAGAGTCAAGAAGAATGAGAATTTTAAAAGAGGCTACTGGATTTAGGGACTTAATAATCACTAGCAACCTTGGATACAGCAATTCCAGCACAGCAGTGGAGTTAAGCTGTGAAAAGGAGGAAAGATAAAGGGTAATTAATTGAGGTGATAAGTAGGTCAATCTCTTCAATGAGTGCCAAGTGTGTGAAAAACTATTGCAGGTCCAAACTAGAGCTGGAGATGTTCTTTGTAAGAATAGTATTAAAAGAATTTCTCTTTTTTCTCCCAACATTTTTATTGTACATTTTTTTGTAAGACAGCTGAGAAAAAATGTGGACATGAGAGTTTGATTTTTATTCTAAAATGTATGCACATGTAGCATTCTATGGGATGCAAACAGAATTCTTAGCATCTTCTTGCTCAGTTGGATAAAGTTAGGTAGGAAAATTAGATATTGACATTGACATCTTTGATAGCAATATGAAATATTTTTCAGTTTAAAAATAAATAGAGTCAAAGTGTCTGTGTATTCTATCTGATTAGAAATGAAATAAAAATAGCCCAATGTAATTACATTTTTAAGCATGTTCTGTGGACTTCACAATTTTCTTTGGAGATTCGTGCATGAGATTTATTCTACATAACATGTCCTTAAAGACTTAATGAGAACATTGAAATAATAACTATTCAGTTTGGCCAAAGTTTTTTTCTGCATTTTTGAATGTCATGTGTATAACTATTAGACAGGCATACATCAGCAAGATAAATAGGAACTTAAATAATAAATTGATAGACACATACACATGCATGCATGCATGCATGAATTATTATGGGGAAATACTGCTCTTTTAAGGTATGTATAAAATTATTTTTTCAGGTTTGTATTTAATTTTAGCTAGTGATGATTTTAAATATGCTTAAAGGAATTTATCTTTAATAAACATATCAGATGAAATGCATTCTAATAATGTATTACCTTTTGCATATTAGAGGCACTAGAAATTCATTTCTCTTCAAATTTTAATTATTTTATTTCTATCTCATCTACCCTTCCCCCCAAAACAGTTACTCACATATTCCCCCTTCACTACAATTTCCTTGATTATTTGCTTAAATACAAACAAGATTTGAATGGATTACATGAATTGATTTTGAAAATTATTTCCCATGATTTAAAAAATAATTTCATTAAATATTTTTTAACTACATAAAACACTTTATTTTTTAAAATTAGTTTGTTTTCAGTTTTCAACCAGCACTTCCATAAGTCTTAAATTTTCTCCTTCTCCCACCCCAAGACAGCATGCAATCTTATATGGGTTCTACACTTACATTCTTTTTAAACACATTTTCACGTTACTCAAGTTGCATAGAAGAATTAAAATGAATGGATGACACCATAAAAAAAAAAAAAACAAACCAAAACAAAATATAACACAAGAAAATAGTCTGTTTCATTCTGCATTCCGAAGAATCCTTTGGGAATGTTTTAGGTCCTTGCATTGCTGTGAAGGACTAAGTCTATCAGAAGCAATCCTCGCATACTCTGTGTACATTGTTCTATTTCAGCTCATTTGACTCAGCATCAGTTCATATACGTCCTCTCAGGCCTCTCTGAAGTCCTCTTGTTCATCATTTCTTATAGCAAAATGGTATTCATTACATTCATGTACCACAACGTGTTCAGTCATTCTCCGATTGATAGGCATTCCCTCAATTTCCAGTTCTTTGCCACCACAAAGAGAGCTGCTATAAATATTTTTGTACTTGTGGGACCTTTTTCCATTTTTATGATCTCTTTGGGAAACAGTCCTAGAAGCGATACTTAAAACACTTCAACATTCTTTTTTTTTTTAATTTTGAATTCCATATTCATTTTCTGATTCCCTCCCCTTCTTGAGAAAACAAGCAAATTGTGATAGATTAAACATGTTAAGTCATGGAAAATATATTTCCGTGTTAGCCATCTTGAAAAAGAAAACAGGTCAAAACGAAAAGGAAAATAGAGTTATAAAAGTATGATTTGATCTGTATTCAGACTCCATTAATTCTTTGTCTGGAGGTGGATGGGATTTTTCATCACAAATTCTTCAGAATTGTGTTACAACATTGTATTGATCAGAATAGTTTAGTCATTTAGAGTTGATCATTGCACAGTTCTTTGTCTTTTGTTTTCAAAGACAATCAACGAAGCATGGGATTTTGTCTTGATTGGAGAATAAATTGAATTTAAGTGAGGCACATGTGCATAAAATCAGGGACCTCACTCTCTCAGAGTCACTGAAGTACAATTGCCAGACAAAAGTCAGGGTAACTGGAAATGGCTCAGGATACAGTGAATGACCTTGGCAGTTTCGTATCTGACCAAGCTCTAAGCTTTCTACAATGCCTTCTTGATTGTTGGAAAATTTATTTTCACGCTCCTATTTCATAGGGGCAAGTCTTCAAATGTTTGGGATAGACATCCTCCTACCTGACAACGTATTTGAGACCTGTATTCCATCTGCCAAGATGGTTTTAGCAGTGTGCAGCTGCTGTGCATGTTACAGCTCTATGGAGTCAAAGATGAGTTATGTGACAGAGTGACACCAAAGGTAGATAAGCAGCCCTGTAAAGGCCTTGGAAATCCTTCACACCAAAGGTGCTAGTCTTACCTGTATACCATGATATTGTGTACAGTGTTCTCTTGGGTCTGATCACTTCACTTTACGTGAGTTAATATAAATCTTACCAGACTTTTATGAAACAATCCAGCTTGTCACTACTTACAACACAAAAGTACTCTATCACAATTATTTAACATGAGCAGTTACTCCCAAGTTGATGGACATCATCTTAATTTCAAGTCTCTTGTCACCACAAAAAGAACTACTATAAATATTTTTGTACCTATATGCCCTTTTCCTTTTTTCTTGGATATTTTTGAGGCACAATAGGAGTAACCTAGTAGTAACATTTCTGGGTCAGAGGGAATACACAGTTTTATAGTCCTTTGGACATAGCTCAAAATTGTTCTATAGAATAGTTGGATCAGTTTGTAACTCTACCAACAGTTCTTTAGTGGTCCAATTTTTTCACATCCTTTTCAGTATTTATCAATTTCCTTTTCTGGTATATTAGTCAATCAGATAAGTGCAAGTTAGTACCTCAGAATTGTTTTAATTTGCATTTCTTTAATCAGTAGTGATTCGGAGCATGTTTTTCATAGGATTATGGATAGGTTTAATTATTTCATCTGAAAACTAACTGTTCATATCCTTGGGCGATTTATCAATTGAGGAAAAACATATTCTTAGACATTTGACTTAGTTATCTTTACATCTGAGAAATGAGGTATTTTGCAGAGAAACTTTCCACAATTTTACTCTGGTTTCCTCCTTTGTACTCATTTCACTGCATTGGTTTTGTTTCTGCAAAAACTTTTAATTTAATGCAAGCAAAATTATCTATTTTCCATTCTGTAAGGCTCTCTATCTCTTCTTTATTTATGAATTCTTCTGTAGTCCACAGAACTGTCAGGTAAAATTTTCCATGCTCACCTGATTTGCTTATGATATCACTGATTATGTCTAAATCAACTACTCATTTTGATCTTATCTTGATATAGAGTGTGAGTCATTGGTTATACATATTTGCTCTCAAACTGCTTTGAAGAGTTCCCAGCAGGTTTGGTTAAATTTTGAGTTCTTGTTCCAAAAACTTAGATATTTTGATTTAACAAACACTATACTACTATGGACACTTGCTAGTATATATTGTGTACATAATCTATACCACTGACATACTATAATGCCAGGCCTAGAGGCCTGAGGACTACCCGAGTCTTACCTTACCTATCGCAGGTCTTCGGCTGGCCAAACCAGATAAACGTATGAGAGAAGAGACTTTCCGGAGTTGAACAAGGGTTAGGCTTTATTCAGGGTCTTGGTTACATGTACAGGGGGAATTCTTCCTTAGGAGAGAGAGGGAAATCTCCCAAGGAGGCAAAGATCTTACAGTAAGAGAATGAAAACAGAAGTGGAAGTGGGGAGAGAAGGGAGAGGGAAGAAAGAAGAGAAAAGGAAGAGGGAAGAGGGGCCTTCTGTCCTCCAAGGGCCCCTCAGTGCTAAGAGCGCCTTCAGGCTTTCCTGACCCTACTTAAGCTCTCCTGCCACATAGTTTGCACCTGAATACCGTGCCTGTTAGATTACAATAGGTGTGCCCAGATCCGGGCCAGTCTCGAGGGCGGGGATGCTCTCTCCCATCACGTTCTCACGGGAAGAGGCGGAAATACACGAGATCTCACTCCTCAATTCCCTGCTGTTTCCTGGGGGGCCTCATGAGAACTCTAAGGTTTAGAAGTCCTCACCTTTACCCGTCCGAGACTGTCCACATGGAACTGAGCTTACACCCCCAACACTATAATATTTTTTAACCATTACCAAATTGTTTTCATGAATAAACCTTTGTAATACAGTTTCAGATATGGTACTGCTAGGTTACTTTCCTTTACATTATTTGGCCCACTGTCTCCCTTAACAGTTTTGAAATTTTGTTCTTTCAAATGAATTATATTAGTATTTTATAACCTTATAAAATGATTTTTAGTATTAGATTGGTATGACACTTGACAAGTAAATTAACTTAGGTCAAATTGTCATTTTTTAATATACTAACTCAGCCTACCAATGAGTAATTAATATTTCTCCCACTGTTCAGATTTATTTGTGTAAAACAAAATATTATTATTGTATTCATACAGTTCCTGAGTCCGTCTTGGCATGTAGACTCCTTAGTATTTTATGTTGCCTACAGGTATTATACATATACATATACACATATATATGTGTGTATATATATATATATATATATATATATATATATATATATATATATATATATATATATATATATATGTGTGTGTGTGTGTGTGTGTGTGTGTGTGTGTGTGTGTGTGTGTGTGTGTGTGTGTGTATATATTCTCTTTTTAATCTCTTCTTTCTGGATTTTGTTGCAATGTACAGAAATAGAGATAATTTATTTGTATTTTCTTGTACCCTGAAACTTTGCTGAAGTTATTGTTTCTAGTTGCTAATAGTTTTTCAGTTGATTACCAAAAATTCTAAAAGTATACAGTTACATCATCTTCAAAGAGTGGTAGTTTATTTCCTCATTGCCTATTTAAATTCCTTAAATTTCTTTTTCTTTCCTTATTGCTATAGCTAGGATTTCTAATACAATATTGAATAAGTGCAGTGACAATTGCTATCCTTGCTTCACCCTTGTAGCACCAATGTGAAATTCATAGTGGTCAAGGGGCCATGAATATCAACACACAATTCAGAACTGCGAAATTCAACAAACTTTCCACATGGAAGGCAGAAACAAAACATTTATTCGGACACCAGAAAGCCAAATCCATCACAGTAACAAAAATCTATGCAAAATAACAATGCAGAGAACAACACATGCCCCAAGTCTTCCCCCTGCTAAGTTTCCCACAAACCAGCTCCATTAGACAAATCATAAGCAGTTTGGCTTAAAGAAATCACAAACTTTCCTTAAACATAATGCCATTCTCACATTCACAGCCAGTTGTGGGCTTGTCTGTTTACTTTGGTTCTGATTGCTCTCAAGACTAACTTCTCAGCTTTGATCTATTTCTGCCTCTTCCTGTTCTACCCTTCCTGTTACACCCACCACTGTCTCCTTGTGAATCAGACTCATGTAACTCAGGCTTCCGTGTGGCCCAGGCAGGTTACATGGGTCTATTAGGGAATATGAAATATTTTGCATTTAAATTACCATAAGAGCACTGATCTTTTGGGAAAGACTTCTTACATATTTTGTCAGAGATAATATTTCCTCATTGTTTATTTATTAGCATTCATTTTTTATAAGATTTTAAGTTCCATGTTTTCATTTTTCTATAGGTTATATATGTGCAACTTGTAAAACATTTTCATGGAAGTTATTTTGTGAAAGAGAAATAGAAGAAAGGTAGGAAAAAACTGAAAAAAATAAAGAAAGTAAAAATTGTATCCTCTGATCTACATTCAGACTTTTTCAGTACTTTCTCTGGGTGTGGATAACATTTTTCTGTATGAATCTTTTGGAATTATCTTGAATCATTGCATTGCTAAGAAGAGCTGAGTCAATCACAGTTGGACATTGCATGATATTGCTTTTACTGTGTAGTATGTTCTCCTGGTTAAGCTCATTTCACTCTTTCTGAATGTTGCAGATATAAACAACTTATCATTTTCTGAAAATTTATTTATTCCTAATCCATTTAATCCGTTTATTTCTAGTATTTATAACAACATTGAGTATTTTTATCAAAATTTTTCTGCATCTATTGATATAATTGCATTTTTTCTATTGATTTTGTAATTGATATAGTCCATTATTCCTATAGTTTTCCTAATATTGAAATAGCCTTGCATTATTTGTATAAATCCCATCTGTTCATAATGTGAACTCGTGGTGATAGGTTGCTGTAATCTTCTTGGTAGAGTTTTAGTTATATTTCTTATAACCATATTCATAGGTAAATTGGTTAGCTGTTTTCTTTCTCTGCTTTTGTTCTTCTTGGTTTAGGTATCAACATGATATTTGCGTCATAAAAGTATTTTGACTTTGTTTTTTTAAAATAGTTTTTGCATAGCATTGGTATTGCTTTTTAAAAAATATTTGGCAGAATTAACTTGTGAATCCATCTGGTCCTGGGGATTATTATTTTTTTTCATAGGAAACTCATTGAAGGTTTGTTCAATTTATTTTTCTAAGATTGAATTAAGTGTTCTGTTTCTTCTCTTGTTAATCTGGACAGTTTATACGTTTTCTAAATATTCATCCATTGTATTTAGGTTATCAGATTTATTGCCATATGATGAGACAAAACAGCTTGTAAGTATTGTTTTAGTTTTATCTCCATTGGTGGTGAATTTTCCCTTTTCATTTTTCATATTGGTAACTTGTTTTTGTTCTTTCTTTTTGTTTAATGAAATTAATGAATATTTTATATATTTTTCCAAGAAAACTATGCTTCGATTTTATTAGTTCAATTGTTTTCTTAATTAGTTGTTTCTTTGATTTATTTTGTAACTCATTCTTTAGGTTTAAATTATTTAGGTTTTTAAGTTTTTTTCTAATTATATGTATAAAAATTAACACTATTTAAAAAAAAAATAACTGAGTTCTAAATCCTTTTCCTCCCTTTCTAACCAATTTCCTTCTTGAGAAGGTAAGCATTTTGATAGAGATTATATAGGTGCCCTTAAGCAAAACAAATTTCCATATTAGTCATGTTGTGGAAGAATAGATGAACCAAAAATACACGTAAAAAACAAAGAAAGCAATAAATGGCTCACATTGTTCTGCATGCAGATTCCATCAGTTTTTTTCTCTGGAGAAGAATGGCGTTTTAAATCATTACTTTTTTTTTTCTGAATTGTCTTTAATCATTGTATTGGTCGAGACTTTCATGCTTTATCTTCTTACAAAATTGTTGTTACTGTGCACAGTCATTCCTGCTTCTTCTCACTTCACTTTCCTTCAGTTTTGAATGGACTTACCTAGCACTTTTTTCCCTCTGAAACCTTTTCCCCCTCATTATTTCTTACAGCACAGAAGTGTTCCATTGTTATCATTTACCACAACTTATCTAATCATTTCCCAATTGATAAGGATCTCCTCAATATCTATTCTTTGAGACCTCAAAAAGAGCTACAATTGTTTTGTTTTTGTTGTTGTTTTTATAGATAGGTGCTTTTCCTTTATTCTTTAATCCCTTTGGGATACATACTTAATATTCGTATTGTTGGATCACATGGTATATATACTTTTATAGTGCTTTGGGCAGAATTTCAATTTGCTTTCCAGAATGTTTGGATACGTTCATACCTCCACTAACAGTTTACTTGTTTACTTATATTGCCTCATCCCCTCTGTTATTTGTCATTTATGATAAATAAGAAATGGTACCCCAGAGTTGTTTTAATTCACGTTTCTCTAATTGGTAGTGAGTTAGATCATTTTTTCTTATGACTAAAGATAGCTGTGATTTCTTTTTCTGAAAGGTGCCCAGTCATATCCTTTAAACTTTCATCAATTAGGGAAGAGCTTTTATTTATATAAATTGGACTATGTTTGTTACGTTTTTGAGAAATGAGTCTGATTAGAATATATATACATATACATATATATGTATATATATATATATACACACACATACATACATACATATAGTATTGCTTTATTGTCTGTGGTATTTTTTCAGCAAAATGGTTTTTATTGCCTTTGTTTTGCCTAATGTCATGATCACCACCTCCCTTTTATACTTCAGCTAAAGCATAATAGGTTCTGCTTCAGCACTGTATTTTAACTCTCTCTGTGTGTTTCTGTTTCCAGTCTATGTCTTATAAATAATGTATGACTGGAGTCTGGTTACCAGTCAATTGTGCTCTCTCCTTCCATTTTATATGTGTGCTAACCCCATTAACATTCACAGTTATGATTACTGAATAGTTATTTGCCTTCACACTTTTAAAAAATTTTATACAGTTTTCTTATATTTTATATATTATATATATATATATATGTATATATATACATATATATATATATATATATATATATATATATATATATATATATATATATATATATATATATATATATATATATATATTTGTATTTTATTTATGCATATCTTTTCCTCTGTATGTTTACCCTGGAACACGGTACTTTTTTCTGAAAAATACCATGGGTTTTACCTGGAGAGTTCTGATGTAAAGGAAGGTGTTCCTCAGTCTATTGTTCCAATTTCTAGGCTTTGAAAATGTTAAAAGAGGCAAGTAAAGAAGTTTTTAAAGTATTGATTACCAAAAACTGAGTCAATCTGATGGTGAGATGGTTTTAGATGATCAACTTATGCTGAAGGAGGTGTGGTGATCTATGGAATAAAATAAATAGCAACTATCCAAGGTAATGCTCAATATGCAATAGTGATTCTGCTTGGTTCAGATTCCATAGAATATCATACTCCTGTGATCGGTACTGCCTGTTAATTCCTCTCTCATTTTGAACTTCCTTTTGTGTAATATTTCAATTAGATTACAAACTCCTTGAGAACCTAGATAGACTTTCTTTTTATCATTTCTATCTCAAGCACTTAAAACATGCTTGGTACATAATAGCGACTTAATAATATTTATTGAATTGAAAGAAATTTTTTTCTATTTATCTCTAATACTGTTTTTAAGATTTTTCCTCTCTTCTATTATAAACAGCAATATATTTCTTCCCTAACTCTACTTTATTCTTTTTTTTAAGTTGACCCTATTCCCAGTGACACCCTTCCTCTCAGTACTCAGCTACTTCTTTCATTAGTTACATTGCTCCCTTTTGGATTTTTCTTTTAAGTTCTTTTTGCTTTCTTTTATATATTTTCTCTTCCCACCTTTTAATTTTCCTCATTCTTCACTTGATTCTCCACTTCACTCCTTTCCTTTTTTTCTTCTATCTCTTTGAGATCCAGACCTAGTAATGCTATTGCTGGATAAATAGGTATACACAACCCTTATAACTCTTTGGATATAGTTCCAAATTGATCTTCAGAATGATTGGAGCACAAATCCACCAAGAGAGCATTAGTATCCAAAATTTACTACTTCTTATCCAATATTTGTCATTTTCCTTTACTATCATGTTAACCAATCAGATATGTGTGGAATTATATCTCCGATTTGCTATATTTTGTATTTCTCTAATCAATCGTCATTTAGTCCATTTTAAAATTTGAGAATAGCTTTGATTTCTCTGGAAAACTGGGTATTTATATCACTTGACCATCTATCAATTGAAAAATGACCCCTAATTTTATAAATTTGATTTGATTCCATAAAATTTGAGAAATAAGATGTGTCCAAGAAACTTGTTGCATTTTTTTAAAATATTACTTCACCAAATACAATATTTTCTAGCAAGATGCTATTTCCTTAATTATCTCGTTTAATTATATCTACTTTTGTTTTGATGGTGATATGTAGCTCAGAAGGTACAACACTAGACCTAGATTCAGGAAGATCAGGATTCAAATTTGCCTTCAGACATTTACTAGCTGTGTGACGCTAGGCCAGTCATTTAATATGTTTTCCTTGATTCACCAGACAAGAAAACGACAAACCATTCCAGTATCTTGCCCAAGAAAACCTCAAAAATAGAAGTGGTGTGTGTTCCAAAGGGTTATGAAGGGTCAATTATGATGAAACAATTTTTGTATTTCTTTGTCTAAGATCATGATTGCTACCTTTGACTATTTGTTTCAGCTGAAGCAAAATCGATTCTACTGTAGTGCTCTATTTTAATTATATATGTGTGTTTCTGTTTGGAAAAATATATTATAAACAACCTATTGTCAGATTCTAGTTTCTAATCTGTTTTGCTATCTACTCCTGCTTTGTGAGTGAATCTATTTCATTCACATTCATACTTATGGTTACTGTGTGCTTCCTGCCATCCAATTTTCTTCTGTTTCTTCTCTTTATTTTATCCTTACACACAATTCTGTTTTACTTTTGACCCATGTCTTTTTAAATAAGCTTTCCCTTTTTTTCCTTTTCCTTTTTCTTATTTCCTCCCCCTCCTATTTCCCTACTTCCCTATTGGATAAAATACATTTCTATAATACTAAGGGTGTCTGTGTGTATGTATGTATGTATGTATGTATGTATATGTATGTGTGTGTGTATATATATATATGTATATATATATATGTATATATATATATGTATATATATATATATATATATATATATATATATATATATATATATATATATATATATATATATATATATATATATATATATATATATATATATATATATATTTCTTCCCTCTTTGAACCAAATCTAATGAAAGTGAGGTTTTGCCTAGTCTTCATTTACTCTCTATGATAAAAACTCTTCTTTACAAATCACTTTTATATGAGATGATTTTCCAAATTCTTCCTCTCCCCCTTCTAGTATATACCTCTTCATATATTCCTCTTTCATATCTCATCATTTCATTTTTTGGGAGAATCATTCTGACATAATAGACTAAAACTAGGCCTTATTTATATAGATGCCTTCTATCCTAATAATGATAAAGGTCATAGGAGATCCATGCATCATCTTCCCATAAAAGAATAACTCGATTCCCTTAGATTTCTATTTTCATGCTCATCTTTTTATGCATTTCTTGAATCTTCTGTTTGAATGTCAAATTTTCTATTCAACTGTATTTTTTTAAAACCAGGAATTCTTGAATGTCCTCTATTTCTTTAAACATCATTTCCCCCAAAGGATCATACTTAGTTTTGCTGGGTTTTTTGTTGTTGGTTCTAATTCTATCTCCCTTGTCTTCAATCATATTCCAAGTCCTGTGCTCTTTCAAAGTGGAAGTTTCTGAGTCTTGTGCAAGCTTGACTGTGCCTTTATGATGTTGCAATTGGTTCTTTCTGGCTGCTTCTAATACATGTTCCTTGACCTGAGAGCTTTGGAATTCGAATATAGTATTCCTTGGAGTTTTCTTTTTTGAATCCATTTCAGAGGGTGATTGGTGTATTCTATCAATTTCTCTTTTACCCTTTGGATCTAAAATATAGAGGCAGTTTTCATTTATAATTTCTTGAAATATGATACCTAGAATCTTTATCTTTTCCCGACTTTCATGTAGTCCAGGAATTCTTTTTTTTTTTAAATTTTCCCCTGTATTCCTTCTATCAACAATTTATTACTGTGTCATAATTCACTATCACATACAGGTTCACCCACTTGCCCATAAACAGATATATCATCGATTTAAAACTCTCCATTACCACAAAAAAGTTCCACTATAAATAAATTTATATTATGTAGTATTTAGCCCTTTAAACTCATTGTTCCATATACACAGATTGTCTGAGGCATCATGTGTGGCGATTTTAGTCACTCTCTTTACATAATGCCGCATTACTTCTCAAAATAATCAAAACAATGCAGTTACACACCAGGAGTGTTTTAGTGCATCTATCTGTCTGAAATACTCTTCAATGGAGCTAATACTGGACCCAGAGTCAAGAAGGCTTGAGTTCTAATCTGGATTCAGATAGTAGCTATGTAGCATCAGGTTAACTTCTTCATTATGGTTAACTTCTCTTTTATTCTGTTTTCTTATGTGTAAAATATAGACAATAATAGCATGTATCTCCCAAACTTTATTTTAGGGATAAAATAAGAAAATATTTTTAAAACACTTTGAGAACTTTCAAACATTATATAAATTCCACTTGTTTTTTATTGGTGTTAAGTATTAATTATTAATATCAGTAATTATTCTTTCAATTTGTAATGCTTTCTAAACATTAGCTAAATATTCATGTTCTTTTCATTAGCATTTCTCTCATGTTTAGGAAAGTGACTGGTTCACAGAAAATCCTTTAACCTTGTGAATTCACTGAATAATGATTTGGAGAAATATTTCATAAAATTGCTGATTATACTTTTAATAAGTATTTGTTCAAGTACTTTGATAATTAGGGAATAACTCAATTTTATGCATTTCAGTTAGTTTTCTATTAATCTTAGTAATCCGACATTTACCAAAAATATTTTAGATTTTTTCCTGGTCGTCCCTTTTTTTTTTCTTTTCCCAGTTTAGATTCGAAAGATCTTTGAATTTCAGGTAATCGAAATTACCCATTTTACTTTTTTTCATGACCTCAATCCTTTGTTTGTTAAAGAATCCTCCCTTAAAGACATTTTCAATGTAAGAGTGTCAGCACAATTTTAGCCAATATCTAAGTGAGAACACTTAGAAATTCTTGTAATAATTGGAACAGTCATGAATAATAAAATCACATAAACACAGTTAAGTGAGATATGATAGCTGTGTTAAAATATTTGAAAGTGTGCTACATAAACGAGGGATGATTTGTGTTGGGAGCTTGGCCACAGAGAGAAAAATTCTAATAGGAGGAAATTGGAAAGGAGAAAATTTACTTATCTCAGAGTGGAATGGACTGCCTTAGGAGATAATACTTCCCCTTACTTAATGTCTTCAATATAATGTTGGATAACTTCTTATGTTGCTGTGCAGAGGATTCTAATTCAGATATCTCTTGTTCTGAAATAACTTTCATCTTTGTTATTGTGTGATTTTTAATATAGTCGAAAATCATATAAGCCTTTCTGGAAGTCACATATCACTGTGCTGAGTAGTATTGATATTCAACTTTCTTTTTTTAAGGATAAATGTTGTCTGAACATATTTATGTATGGTATCATTATGAAATTCAATTTTGCAAAAAAAAATATAAAACTTCACTTTTTCACATGAAATTTCATTTTATTAGATTTGTTCTAATCATCTAGCTCAAGATCCTGACTTTTATCTAAAATGTTAGCTATCCAACTCAGTTTTGAAACTTGATAAGCATGATATCTATGAGTTCATTTTTAGAAATAGCATAGACCCAAATAGCTATCACTGGAAGGTTCCCTGATAACCTCCTTCCAATTTGGCATTGAAATATTTGTTAACTACCTTTAGGTTCAAATATCCATCTGTTTTGCAATATTTCTAAACATATTTCATATATGAAAGATTTGTACAACATATGTATATGTAAGTACATGCATGTGTCTATGGACACATCTTACATCATTCTAAGTCTCTCCATCTTTTCTAAAAGGATATCATGAGAGATTTAATCAAATTTTGTCTTAAAATGTAGATAAATGATTTCATTCCCTTCATTTTCCAGTCTAGTATTCCTGCAACCTAAGGAAATATGGTTACTTTGGCTTGACCAATCTTTTACTAAGGCCATGATATCTCTGTGTGCGTATTAATTCTTTTTCTAGATATTTATTCACATTTTTAATAATTATATATATATATATATATATATATATATATATATATATATATATATATATATATATATATGTTTGTGTGTATGTGCTTGTGCACCCATAATTTTAACTGAAATCAGCACAAAGTCTTTTGAAGTAAAGACTTAAGACTCCATGTTCTTCTTTAAATTAAAAAAAAAACAAACTGTTTTTTTTTCCACTTTCAATCTCATGATGCCTCTTTGGTTATATGAAATGTTTAAAATATTAATGATGGTTTCTTAGAAAGCACACTTGTTCATTGTTTTGGTAACACAAAAATCAATTTCGTCTAGTGCTGATGAAATGGATTTCACAAGGGAAACAATGTGTTCTCTTCCTATGACCCTAATTATCATAGCTTCAATTGTCTAAATTAATAGTGTTTGTTGTTGTCATTTCTATTATAATTGAGAGTGTATTCTCCTCGGAAAAGGAAAGAGAAGCAAAGTAAGAATTTAGCAATCCTTCCTTCTCTCAGTTGACTATTAACCTAGTACTTCTGAATCCAGACCTTGGTCCAATCTATTTGCATATTCTCCTCTTCCTTAAATATATTTGCAGATCTCTTTTTACTGATATTACTTTCCTTTCCAGTATCCTTTCATTCTGAATTTTAGTGTGCCAGACACTATTCTAAAAGGACCAAGAAAAACCTATGTATTTATTTTCCGTTACCTAATCTAGCTTCTATCATCTATACACATCTTTTAAAAATCCATTTTAATGGATGAAGTTCATGTCCATTAACAATGATTTATTTACTCATGTTCCTTACTTTTTCCTCATCAGAATTATTTCTTTTAGTGTTTAGATAATTTCATCTCTGACAGCTTCTCATATTTGTTGGGATGATGTCATAATGGAAAATGTTGGCCAAGGGAATCTATCTATCCTTTCTTTAAACTCTTTGAAAACTGTTCTCCTCAAATTTCGGGTTTATATAAAACAAGGCTTAATTTTTCTTTCTTTCTTTATCAAAAGTTCTAAAGTTACTTATCAGTTTTAAAGTCTGTTCTTTGAAATAGGTTTTCTTGTCGGTAAGAATATGATTGAAAATAGTAGTTCCCATTATTAATTTCTTAGTAATTATTAACAGAAGTCAACAAATTATTTCTCTTTTTCCCCCCAGTGAACTCCAGAAGATATCTGGATGATTTTATCCTCCTCTATGCCTTCAATACTACATTCTACCCATGTAGCAGGCTTGTGATTTATTTACCAAATGGCTTATGCATTTGTTTCTGTCTAAGTATTTGCCAATATACTTGTTCCAAACTGGAAAATAAGTAAGACACAGGAACAATAGTGAGATAATGGAAATAACTTTATTCAGAGTGATAAGATTAAATGCTGACAGACAGTGTTTCCAGCAGCAAAGGGGAGCTCCAGTGAATTCTCTTAAAAGTTGTCTTCTCTTGGACAAAATCAACATGGAGTGAAATAATGAAACTACAAAACCTTACAAAATGAATAGAGAAAACATTGAACAAAATTATAAGTAAGAAAGCCATGAAAAGTCACAGTAAGTTTTTTTCAACTCACATTCATCTAAGAAAGTCAGGAAAAAGAGGTCTTTGGACCTGTGGTTACCTAGTGTCTACCAAGGAGCACAACAAGTGAAAGCAGAGCATTGAAACAGCACTATCATGGGCTGTAAGGCAGCTTTAGAGTCCAAGGACAGGCAAGAGAATTGAAAACCTGTTAAGAAAGAGATCCTAGGGAACCTATGAACTAGTACTGGGCATATGATTATGGGCTATTTGACAATTCTGTAACCTATTACCTAGTTTGGAGTCAGAGTTTCAGGGAACAGAGGACTAACTGTGATTGTGAAGGGACAGAGGTTTTCACTGTGCAAAGACTAAGGCACACACTTGGATAGCAGTGATCAGATCTTTCTGCAGGGTATGTCATATTGGATGCACACACAAAAATCAACAAGTGCTCAAATTGAACTGTGAAAATAGAGTAACAAAATTATTAAGTTTGGTACAGTCACACTCTCACCCAGAAGTGGGCCAAATCAAATTATAACATAAAGTTCATAGACCAAAAAAAGTTTGGAAAAAATTTAAAAAGAATATGACCATAAAAAGCTAATACAGTAACAAAGATGCTTAATATACAAACTGAAAAGAAGGCAATGATTTGAAAACTTCTACAAGCAAAATCTCAAAGACAAATGCAGATTTGGTATGAGCCCAAAAAGATTTTCTAGAAAAGCTAAAGAAAGCTATTTATAAAGCATCAAACATGATTTTAAAATAAAAACGAAGTGGTAAAGGAAAAAGGTAGGAGAGAAATTATAGAAATTCAAGAAAACTGTGAAGAAAGGATTAGTAGCTTGTTAAAAGAATCCCTAAAATTCTGAATAGAATACCTCCTTAAAGCAAAAATAGTTAACATGGAAGCTGATGACTCCATGAGACATCAAGAAACAATAAAATGAAGTCAAAACAATAATAGAGAGAAGAAAATGTGAACTACCTCATCAGAAAAAACCTGCAAAAGACATGCAAAAAACCAGAAATACCAAGTTTACATTTTGTGGACAAAAATGTCATAAAAATTACACTCAATAAAGGGTCTTCAAAGCATATATTGAAAATTTATTTGTAACTAAATAATCGAATCATAAAGAACACGTGTGTCAAAGAATATATCTTAGACATAATCAATAATTTCATTCAAGATAATAATGAAATGGCATGGCAGAATTGTAGGCCATGACAGTAATTAGGGGAATTTTATATTGTTAAAATCTTGTACCAATAAAAGAGAGTAATCAGAGTAATCATATCAATGAATTGGGCATACAATTTAAAAAAGAAAAACAACAAATCAAAAATCCCTAATTAAAGATTGAAATGTCTTTAAATATCAAGGAGAGATTAATAAATATGAAAGCTGAAACACTGAGTAATAAATGAAATTATGTTTTGTAAAAATAATAAAGAAGGAAAATGGATTATTTTAATTAAAAAGAAGAAAACCAAATTATAAATTATAAATTGTTGCTCTTTAACAAAGGAAGATTAAATTCTGACATCTATTAAGGTCTATTTTTCCTAATTTCGTGCCATATAAATGAAATGGGTAAATATTTACAAAAATAAATTGCCCAGATTAATATGAGGCTATTCTTAGAGAACCATAGCAAATCATTTTAAAGTATTAACAACTTCAGGAAAATTGTAGAATATAAAATAAACCTACACAAATTATCAGCAATTCTACATATTGCCAATAAACCCAGATGGAAGAGAAAGAAAGAGAAGTTTCACTTAAAATAATGGCCATCAATATAAAATGCTTAGGAGTGTATCTTTGTGGACATATATAGACAATACTTGTGCAAAATTTCATAATTATCTTCACGCAAAAACAGATCAAAGTAACTGGAGAAATATTAATTGCCCATTAGCAAGTTGAGGCAATATAGTGAAAATGACAGTATTAACTAAATTAAATTGCTTGTTCTGTTTATAATCTTAAAACTACCAAAGAAATATTTTATAGAAGTAGAAAATCATAAAAAAATTCATCCACAGGGAAATAGGTCAAAAATACAATGGGAATCAATGAAAAGAAAAATGTGAAGGAAAAAGGCCCAGGAGTAACCAATGTCAGACTACATGACAAAGTGGAAATCATCAAAACAATTTGGTATTATACAATAAATAGAATCATTAATCAATGGAATACATTAGTTACATGTTATGCTGTGATGGTAATTTAAATGGGAAGATGTTTCCCATTCATTAATAGGCCCATATGACCCACCTGGGTCACATGGAAGTCTGAGTCACACAGAGCGTGTGGTAGGAAGAGTTTTCTGAATGGATGGAGCAAGAAGTGAGTCAGACTATTCAAATCTGAGAGACAAAGACAAATCAGGCACTTGACTGTGGGTGAGAGAAGGGCATTTTGCTTGAAGGTGTTCTTTTGTGGGAAGGCCTGATAATGTGTATAAGCTTCTTGTTTACTATAATGGATTTCTTTGTTGCTATGATGGATTTGGTGTTCTGACTTTGGGATTTGGCTTTCTGGTGCCTGAATAAATATTTTTATTCTGCCTTCTATATGGAAAGTCTGTTATATTCTGTGATTTGTAATAATGCCAGCATATTCGTAGTCAATGTCAGTGCTGTGTATGTTGCCTTGGTGAAACATATGCAGAAGCAAACAAGCACAATAAGCTAACATTTGATAAATTCTCAAATCCCAAATGTTGATCTAAGTAGTCAGTATATGACAAAAATTGCTGGGAAAATGGAAAATATACAGGTGAAAACTAGGCATGGACCAATACAGCACACCATATGCCAGAATAAGATCAAAAGGGGTTCATGATTCAGAAATAAAGGGTGAAATCAAAAGCAAATTAGTGGAATAGACACACACACACACACACACACACACACACACGTACACACAATTGCCTGTCAGCTCTATGGACAGGGGAAGTTCTTATGATCAAACTATAATTAGAGTTGATCAAAGTAAGTAAAATGTTTAATTTTGATTGCATAATCAAAATCAATGCTGTAAAAATTAGAAGGCAAACAGGAAAGTATAAAAAGTTTTACAGCAACTTTGTTTGAAAAATGGTTTCATTTTTCAAACGTATAGAGAATTAAGTCAAATATATAAAAAAATTAGTCCTTCCACAGTTGATAAAACATAAGAACAGATAGTTTGAAGAAGAGTAAATAAAAGCTATCAATAGTTACATGAAGAACGCTCTAAATCACTAATAATTAGAGAAATGCAAAATGAAACAGTTCTGAGATACCACTTCATACTTGCCGGATTTCTTAACATATAGTAATGTGAAATGACAAATATTGGGGAAGATGTCGAAAAACAAAATCTGGGTACACTAATGCACTCTTGGTAGAGTGCAGGCCAGTCAAACCAATCTGGAGAACATTTTGGAACCATGGCAAAAGAGCAATAAAATTGGGAATACCTTTAACCCAGCTATACTTCTCCTAGATCTAGACCACAAAAAGAACAAAGAAAGAGGGGCAAAGAACCTTTATGTACAACAATAGTTTTAAAAAATTTGTGGTGATAAAAAATTGGCTACTGAGAGGAATGCACACCAATTAGGAAAAGATTGAAGGTATGACTTTTAATTTTTATGGAATGCTATCATCAAGTAAGAAATTATGGAGGGCATGGTTTCAGAAAAACTTATGAAGTAACATAAACTGATGCAAAATGATGTGAGCAGAACTGAGAGAACAATGAATGCAGTAATAGCAATACTGTAATGATGAACTGTGAAAGATTTGCCAATTATAGTCAATACAATTCCGGAAGACCCATGATGAAAAATACTGTAATTGTCCATTCATTGAAGAAATTTTTTTAAATGAATAGTCACTGTTCTGAGCACTGGGAAGAAATGACAAGTAGGATAAGACCTGCCGTCAAGGACATTATAACCCAATGAGGGAGACATTATAGAAATAAAAAAATATAAAACGCATGGATTCTGAAAGCAGACAAAAGTATTTATTTTCTCTTTATTTTTCTTTAGTCTTTTTGTAAAATGGCTGTTGAAATATGTTTTGCATGACTTCATTTACATAACAAATATCATATTTACCCTCTTGATTGCCTGGGTGATAAAGTTCATTAAAAGAGGGGAAAATTTGAAAATTAAAATTAAAAAAAAATTAAAAGAAGAAAATTTACAGTTTATATTTATTATTGGGCTTATTTTGTTGGTGATGCCTTTTAAGGAAAGAATGATTTTTAACGTTAAAAGAAATTAATACAGGGAATTCTTTCAAATAAACTTCTGCGGAAAGAGATTTGTGTTATAATGAGACTTAATGAAGCAACATAGTTGTTGCTCAACAAAGCAGTATCTTTTATTTAGATAACCTTTAGTTATGGATCCTTGAGAGTCACCTAGGCTATTTAGGCAATTGTTCAAGGTCTCCATCACTTTACATTGGTCAACCAGGGTTGTGTAATGGAGCAACACCCTGACTATTACAAATAGAAGAATGCTCCTGGCCAGTTCAGGCAATGCTAACTACCTGACTTTGCTGATGGTGCACATAATTCTACTGGCTAACTAGTTTTAAAGAGGTGCGTCATTTTTGTTTTCTTACATTGTAATTGGAACTTTGAGAATTTTTGTTCAATCTGTCTTTGTGTATTATGTATTGGAAAGATGACATATGCAAACGAAAATATACCTTTTGTTTCTTTCTCTTTTGAACTTTATTCAAATTGTTTTCATAATGCTTTACCACTCTCATTCCTAAATTTCCCATATGTGACTCTCCCAGGACACATACATGTACACATGTGTGTACACAAAATTATGTACACCTACATAAAATTTATATATTCTCTTCTGTATTCTCTAAGAGGTAGTCACTGATTATATCTAAACAAGTCTCAGTGATAGATATGAGGTCACATTTGACTCCATGCATTAAGATCCCTAGCTCCTATTGCCTGTTAGCCAGTTTGGGAGTCTGTGCATTAAAATCTGAGGCCACGACTTTCATTGCTTTTTGCTTCTTTTAATTTTATATCTACTGAAATCTTGCATGTATCTGATGATATTATTTATGCCTTGTAGATGTTCTTTCGTTCCAAGATGGTGGAAGCAACTGAATTGTTTACTCCCTCCCCTTTATTTTCCAATTGAAATTCCTTTTGATGAGATTTGCAAGATTCCAGGTAAACACATTCTTGCTAATCCAATGTACCCTATTCCTGATCAGAAATTTATATTTTTAGCCTATAATTAAGAAGCTTTTTGTAAATGTATAATTTATAAGCATCTCTGGTCCAGAGCCTATAACTCAAATATATAATTTTAAGTCTCTATATATTTTTCCTATACTTAAGGCTTTGCCCCAGACATTCAGATTCAATTTTCAGTCACTATCTTCTTTTCATTTTTTTTAATTTTTGTTTTATTTTATTTGTTTCAGTGTTCTACAATCACTTCATACTCTTAGATTTTTTTCCCCTCCTTCTCCCTCCTTCTCTCCTACCTCTCCATTCCCTCCCTGAGATAGCATACAATTTTATATAGGTTCTATACATATATTCCTATTAAATATATTTTCATCTTAGTCATGATGCATAGAAGAGTTAAAATGAATGGTAGAAATCCTAAAACAAACCAAAGCTTAATATAAAAGAAAGTGATCTGCTACATTCTGCAATCGAAATTCCATAGTTCTTTCTCTGGATGTGGAAGGCATTTTGCCTTAAGAGACCATAGGGAATATTTTATGTCCTTGCATTCCAATGAAGTTCTAAGTCTACCAGAAAAAATCCTTGCACACACTGTGGTTGTTGCTGTGTATAAACTTCTCCTGCTTCTGCTCATTTCACTAAGCATCCGTTCATATAAGTCTTTCCGGGCCTCTATGAAGTCTTTTGTTCATCATTTCTTATAGCACAATAATATCCCATTACATTTATATACCACAATTTATTCAGCCATTCCCCAATTGATTGGCATCCCCTAGATTTCCAACAAAAAGAGGACTGCTACAAATATTTCTGTACATATGAGACCCTTTCCCATTTTTATGATCTCTTGGGGATACAGTCCTAGAACCAGTATTGCTGGGTAAAAAGGTATGCATAGTTTGTAGCCCTTTGAGCAGAGTTCCAAATTGCTCTCCATAATGCCTGGTTCAGCTCACAGCTCCAGCAACAATGAATTAGTGTTCCAACTCTCCCATATCTTCTCCAACACTTATCATCATCATGTTCTGCCATGTTAGACAATCTGATAGGTGTGATGTGGTATCTTAGAGTTGTTTTGATTTATATCTCTCTAATCAATAGTGATTTAGAGCATTTTTTTCATATGTCTATGGATAACTTTGATTCCTTCCTCTGAAAACTCCCTGTTCATATCCTTGACCATTTATCAACTGGACAATGACTTGTATTCTTCTGCGTTTAACTCGGTATTCAATATATTTTAGAAATTATGCCTTTATCACAGACACTAGTTGTAAAAATTCTTTCCCATTTTTCTACTTCCCTCCTAATCTTGGTTACATTGGGTTTGTTTGTGCAAAAAACTTTTCAATTTAATGTAACAAAAATTATCCATTTTGCACTTAATGATGTTTTCTATCTGTTGATTAGTGAAAAATTCTTCCCTTCTCTATAAGTCTGATAAATACACTCTTCCTTCCTCCACTAATGTGTTTATAGTATCAGTCTTTATACACAGATCATCAACTCATTTGGGCTCTATTCCTGTGTACAGTGTCAGGCATTGGTCTATGCCTATTTTCTGCCATAGTGTTATCCAGTTTTCCCAGCAATTTTTTGTCGAACAGTAAGTTCTTTTTTTTTTAATTAAATTTATTTATTTAACTTTTAACATTCATTTTCACAAAATTTTGGGTTACAAATTTTCTCCCCTTTTTTCCCCTCCCCCCCAAGCCCCAAGCATTCTAATTGCCCCTATGACCAATCTGCTCTCTCTTCTATCATCCCTCTCTGCCCTTGTCTCCGTCTTCTCTTTTGTCCTGTAGGGCCAGATAGCCTTCTATGCCCCTTTACCTGTATTTCTTATTTCCTAGTGGCAAGAACATTAGTCGACAGTTGATCCTAATACTTTGAGTTCCAACTTCTTTACCTCCCTCCCTCTACACCCCTTCCCTTTGGAAGGCAAGCAATTCAATATAGGCCAAATCTGTGTAGTTTTGCAAATGACTTCCATAATAGTTGTGTTGTATAAGACTAACTATATTTCCTTCCATCCTATCCTATCCCCCATTGCTTCTGTTCTCTTTTGATCCTATCCTTCCCCATGAGTGTCGACCTCAAATTGCACTCTCCTCCCCATGCCCTCCCTTCTATCATCCCCCCCAACCTGCTTATCCCCTTATCCCCCACTTTCCTGTATTGTACGATAGTTTTTCATACCAAAATGAGTGTGCATTTTATTCTTTCCTTTAGTGGAATGTGATGAGAGTAGACTTCATGTTTTTCTCTCACCTCCCCTCTTTATCCCTCCACTAATGAGTCTTTTGCTTGCCTCTTTTATGAGAGATAATTTGCCCCATTCCATTTCTCCCTTTCTCCTCCCAATATATTTCTCTCTCACTGCTTGATTTCATTTTTTTTAAGATATGATCCCATCCTCTTCAATTCACTCTGTGCACTCTGTCTCTATGTGTGTGTGCATATGTGCATGTGTGTGTGTGTAATCCCACCCAGTACCCAGATACTGAAATGTTTCAAGAGTTACAAATATTGTCTTTCCATGTAGTAATGTAAACAGTTCAACTTTAGTAAGTCCCTTATGACTTCTCTTTGCTGTTCACCTTTTCATGGTTCTATTCATTCTTGTGTTTGAAAGTCAAATTTCCTTTTCAGCTCTGGTCTTTTCATCAAGAATGCTTGAAAATCCTCTATTTCATTGAAAGACCAATTTTTCTCCTGAAGTATTATACTCAGTTTTGCTGGGTAGGTGATTCTTGGTTTTAGTCCTAGTTCCTTTGACTTCTGGAATATCCTATTCCATGCCCTTCGATCTCTTAATGTAGAGGCTGCTAGATTTTGTGTTATCCTGATTGTATTTCCACGATACTTGAATTGTTTCTTTCTAGCTGCTTGCAATATTTTCTCCTTGACCTGGGAACTCTGGAATTTGGCCACAATGTTCCTAGGAGTTTCTCTTTTTGGATCTCTTTCAGGCGGTGTTCTGTGGATTCCTTGAATATTTATTTTGCCCTCTGGTTCTAGAATCTCAGGGCAGTTTTCCTTGATAGAACAGTAAGTTCTTAATCCAGAAGCTGGGGTCCTTGGGTTTATCAAGCAGTAGATTGCTATATTCACTGAGTACTGTCTCGTAGGTACCTAACCTACTTTACTGGTCTACTCTTCTGTTTCTTAGCCAGTACCAAGTGGTTTTGATAATTGATGCTTTATAATACAATTTGAGATCTCGTAGAGCTAAGCCACCTTCTTTTGCATTTCTTTTCATTAGTTCCCTTGATATTTTGGACCTTTTGGTCTTCCAGATGAATTTTGATATTATTTTTTTCTAGCTCTGCAAAATAATTATCTGATAGTTTGATTAATGTGGCACTGAATGAGCAAATTTATTTTTTAAGCAGAATTGTCATTTTTATTATATTGGCTCAGCCCCCTCATGAGCAAAAGATGTTTTTCCACTTACTTAAATATGACTTTATTTGTGTGAAAAATGTTTTTCAATTGTGTTCACATAATCTCTGGGTTTGTTTTGGCAAATGGATTCCCAAATATTTTATTGTGCCTACTGTAGGTTTAAATGGGATTTCTCTTTCTATCTCTTGCTGTTGGGCTTTCTTAGTAATATAGAGAACTGCAGAAGATTTGTGTGGGTTTATTTTTGTAACCTGCAACTTTCCCAAAGCTGTTTATTATTTCAAGTAGTTTTTTACTTGATTCTCTGGGATTTTCTTAGTATATCATCATATCATCTGCAAAGAGCGATAACTTAGTTTTTTCTTTGCTTATTCTGATTATTTCAATTTCTTTTTCTTCTCTTATTGCTACAAGTAATATTTCTAGTACCTTATTGAATAATAGTGGTGATAGGCGACATCCTTGTTTCATCTCTGTTCTTCTTGGGAATGCATCTAGCTTATCTCCATGGCATATAGTGCTTGCAGAAGGTTTTAGGTAGATACTGGTTATTATTTTACAGAAAGTGCCCTTTATTCCTATGTTCTCCAATGTTTTCAATAGGAATGGGTATTGTATTCTGTCAAAAGCTTTTCCTGCATCTATTGAGATAGTCATGTGATTTCTGTTAGTTTTTTATATTGATATGATCAATAACGTTAATAGTTTTCCTATTACTGAACCATCCCTGAAATCCTGGTATAAATCCTACCTGATCATAATGTATTATTCTCTTGATTAGTTGCTGTATTCTTTTTTGCTAAAATCTTCTTTAAAATTTTAGCATCTATATTCATTGGAGAAATTGGTCTATACTTTTCTTTCTCTGTTTTGGCTCTTCCTGGTTTTAAAAGAATTTGGGAGGACTCCTCTTCCCCAGCTTTCCCAAATAGTCAATATAGTATTGGAATTAACTGTTCTTTAAATGTTTGATAGAATTCACTTTTGTATCCATCTGGCCCTGAAGATTTTTTCCTAGGGGATTCATTGATGGTTTTAAAGTTTCTTTTTCTGAGATAGAGTTATTTAAGTATTTAACTATCTCTTCTGTTAGTCTGGGCAAATTTTATGTTTTAAAATAATCATCCATCTCATTTAGATTGTCTAATTTATGAGCACACAGTTGGGCAAAGCAGCTTTTTATTATTGTTTTAACTTCCTCCTCATTGGATGCCAGTTCACCCTTTACATTTCTGATATGGTAATTGTGTTTTCTTCTTTCTTTTCTTTTAATGAAATTCACCAAAAGTTTATCAATTTTACTGTTCTTTTCTTAAAACTACCTCTTAGTTTTATATACTAGTTCAATAGTTTTCTTAATTTCAATTTTATTAATATCTCCTTTGGTTTTCAGTACTTCTAATTTGGTATTTACTTGGGGATATTCAAGTTGTTCTTTTTTGAGTTTTTTTTTCATCTTCATGCCCAATTTATTGATCTTCTCTTTCTCTGTTTTGTTCATATACACATTCAAAGAAGTAAAATTTCCCCAAAAAACTGTTTTTTCAGTATCCGATAAAATTTGGCAGGCTGTCTCATTATTGTCATTCTCTGGAAAGAAGTTGTGGCCTTTTTTCTATAATTTGTTGTTTAACACACTCATTCTTTACGATTAGATTGTTTAGTTTCCAATTAGATTTTCTTTTATCTTTCTGTGGCCTTCGATTACATATAAATTTTATTGCATTGTGGTCTGAGAAGGGTGCATTGACAGTCTCTGCCTTTGTGCAAGGGATTGTGAGGTTTTTATGACCTAGTACATGGTCAGTTTTTGTAGATGTGCCATGTACTGCTGAAAAAAAAGGTGCATTCCTTTCTATTCCCATTCAATTTTCTCCAGATATCTATCATGTTTACCTTATTCAGAGATGTATTCACCTCCTTAACTTCTTTCTTGTTTATTTTGAGGTTAGATTTATCAAGTTCAGAGAGGGGGAGGGGGAAGTTCCCCACTCCTGTAGTTTTGATTTCTATTTCTTCCTGTTACTCGTCTAAGAATTTGGACGCTATGCCACTTGGAGCAAATATGTTTAGTAATGAAATTGCTTCATTGTCTATGGTGTCTTTTAGCAGAATATAGTTTCCTTCCTTATCTCTTTTGATGAGATCTCTTTCTGCTTTTGCTTTGTCTGAGATTAAGATTCCTATCCCTGCTTTTTTTACATCAGCTGAAGCACAATAAATTCTGTTCCAACCTTTTACCATTACTCCATGTGTATCTCCCCTTTTCAAATGTGTTTCTTGTAAACAACATCTTGTTGGATTATGGTTTTTAATCCATTCTGTTATATGTCTCCATTTATGGGATACTTCATCCCATTCACATTCAGAGTTATGATTACTTTTTGTCTTCCTTTCCATCCCCTTTCCTCTTATTTGTGCTTTTAGTTCTCCCTTCCCCGCCCCAATAGAATTTTTATTTTTGACTACCATCTCCCCCAGTCTTCCCTGTCTTCTTTTTGCTTGCTTCCCTTTTAATCCCCTTTTCCCTTACTACTTCTTCCTTCTCTTTTAGACTCCCTTCCTATTTCGTTCCCCCTTCCCCTCCTATTGTCTATAGAGCTAGTTGTACTTCTGTACTTAACTGAGTTTGTTGTACCCTCCTTGAATACAATCAAATGAGACTATCTCTTGAACAATACTCATCTCTGTCCCCTCTTTCCCTCTATTATAATATATTTTTGTGCCTCTTCCTGCCCTGGACTTCATTTTTTTCTGCCTCCTCCTTATCACATCTCCCATTACAATCTCTTCGCACCCTTAAATAACAATTGTTGTCATCACATCATTTAATTTGTACCACTCTATCTGTCTATGTACATCCCTTTTACAGTTCATAATAAATATACAATTCTCAAGATTAACAAATATCATCTTCCCTTATAGGGATGTTAACAGTTTGTCCATATTGTTTAAGGAGTTTTTTTTCTTTCCCTGTTCGCCTTTTTATGCCTCTCTTGAGATCTGCGTTTGAAGATCAAATTTTCTGTTGAGTTCTGGGCTTTTCATCAGGAATGTCTGAAAATCTCTTATTTCATTGAATGTCCAAATGCTTGCCTGAAATATTATGTTCAACTTTTCTGAGCATCCTTGGTTTTAGTGCCTTTCCTTTGTCTTACAAAATATTCATATTCCAATTTCTTTGATCTTTTAATGTAGAAAGTACAGGGTCCTGTGTGATCCTGTCTGTAGCTCCTCGATATTTGAATTGTTTCTTTCTGGCTTCCTGCAGTATTATCTCCTTCACTTGATAGTTCTGGAATTTGGCAATAATATTCCTTTGTGTTTTTAGTTTGGAGTCCCTTTCAGGAGGTGAACGGTGGATTCTTTCGATGATTATTTTGTCTTCTGGATCTAGGACTTCTGGGCAATTTTACTTGATAATTTTTGGGATGATATTGTCCAGGCTTTTTTTTTTAAACATGGATTTCTGTTAGACCCATAATTCTTAGGTTTCCACTCCTTGATCTTTTTCTAGGTCAGTTGTTTCTCCAATGAAATGTTTTACATTTTTTCTATATTTTTTATTCTTTAGATTCTGTTTAACTGATTCTTGATGTCTCATAAATTCATTACATTCTACTTGCCCAATTCTAATTTTCGTCAAAATATTTTCTTCAGTTAACTTTTGCAACCCTTTTTTCCATCTGTCCAATTGTTCCTTTTAACGAGTTATTTTCACCAGTTATGTTTTGTACTTCCTTTTCCATTTGTCCAATTTTCCTTTTAATGAACTATTCTCTTCAGTGAACTCTTTTTTCGCATTTTTTAAATCATTGGTGAATTTTTCTTCTCCTTCTCTAATTTTGGCTTTAAAATCCTTCCAGAGCTGTTCCAGGAAGGTTCTTTGTTCTTCTTACCAGTTCATATTTCCTTCTGAAATTTCAGATGGCCATACAGTCTCAATGCTAACCTCTTTGGTATTTGTGTTTTGGTCCTTGTCCCCGTAGAACGATTCTATGGTCTTTTCTTTTCTTCTTTGCTTTTTACTCATAATAATAACCCTTTCCCTGACTTTTAAGGTAGATATCTTTGTCTGTGGCACAGGGAGCTCTGTCCCACAGTTTTTGTGCTTAAAACTTGGGGCTTTGTGTGTTGTGGTCTCTGGTTCGTTCAGGTAGAAATTAAATGCTGCAGCTTACCTGGTGCTGAGCTGGCTGGTGTTTGAAAGCAGAGGCTGGTTAGATCTTTTTGGGTTTCTTTGAAATTATCCTGGAGGTAGCTCGTTAAGTATAGTGGACAGGTGGCCTGGAAGCCAGGGGCTGCTCTGCTGAGCTAGAGCATAGAAAAGCTCAGTTTTCTGCACTTATGTCTTCCAGATTCCCTTGGGGTGCTGAGGCACGCCTGCAGTACTAGTATTGGTAGTTGCTGGCTTCACCCCCCGGTGTTCAGGATCTTCACGCGGTTTGTTGAGTTGGGACTGTCTGGGGCAGCTCTGTTCCTGCAGTGGTTACCTTTGACCACAGAAAGAGGAACCCTCCTTAATGAACTTTCTAGCCTCCTGTGCTGAGAGTCTGTTTACCCCTTCTGCTGCTCCCTCTGTTCCAGGATTTTTTCTGGGGAAATAATCTTCTGACTGGTCAACATCAACAGGGGGAGGGAGTTAGAAGTTACTGATCACTCCACGATCTTGACTCCTGGAACCCCAATGTCTTCTTTTTAACTAGTTATTCACTTCTATGAGCTCTTTTACTCTGCTGAAGCTCTTGACCTCAACTTAAAAGCAAATGAAAACATTTTCCTACCATCTTGTTATTTAATTAAGGCTTTGTCATCTTAAGGATATTTTTTAGAAACTTTATTTTTAGGATCATTTATCCTAGTTAAAATCAATAACATTGGTGATTCAGTATTTCATTTTGTGGAGGTTTTATGTTCTGGAAATGCATTGTGGTAAGACAGCAGATATATCCATTGTTATCATACTACACAAATATCAGCCTTCTTACTCTTTAGCCAAATTTCAACTACTTCTGATATTACCTTCTTTCTCTAGCATTTCTAGTTGTTATCTCACCCAACAGCATCAATGGGTCCCCATTATCATTCTTTGGAGGCCAAGAGCTATGTTTTTTATCAGAGGATCCAGCTGCCCAGTCTGTTGTGAAAACATCATTGTCTATTTCTTAATTCTAATTGTTAAATGGACCTTGTTAAGTTGTTCCTGTTTCACATTTTTACATCCTTCAAATTATGTGACACTCTTTATAACCCCATTATTCTTTGTTCTAATATTGAAAAGGGGATTCCATCAATTGGGGAATGACTGAACAAGTTGTGGTATATGGTATATGGATGTTATGGAATACTGTTGTGGTATAAGAAATGATGAATAGGAAGACTTCAGAGGAACCTGGAAGGACTTATATAAACTGGGATGCTGAGTGAAAGGAGCAGAACCAGGAGAACTCTGCACACAGCAACTACAGGAATTTTTCTGGTAGGCTTAGTCCTTCACAGAAATTCAAGGACCTAAAAAATTCTCAATGAACTCTTCAGTCAAAATGCCTTCCACCTTCAGAGAAAGAACTATGGAATTGGATAGCAGAATGAAGTAGGCCATTTTCTTTTGTGTTACGTTTTATTTTGTCTTATGGTTTCTCCCATTCATTTTAATTCTTCTATGCAATTTGACTAAGTGAAAATATATTTAATAAGAATGTATGTGTTTAACCTATATAAGATTTCATGCCATCTCTGGGAGGGAAGGGGGATTGAGGGGTAAGGAGGAGGGAGAGTGAAAAATCTAATATATATGGAAGTGATAGTAGAAAATTGGAAACAAATAAAATAATTTAAAAGGAAAATTAACTACATAAGAAAAACTCATAGATTTTAATCACTTTATCATAGAAGAAATAAAATCATTTCACACCTAATCTTCGTTACCACAAAATTTTCCCTATTTTTCTTAACCAGGGTAATATGATCCACAATGTTCTATTGACAGTTATGTGGCACAGTGAATTGAATACTGGACCTGTAGTAAAAAATACCAGATTTGAAAATTAAACTAAATTGTGACTTTGGGCAAGTCACTATTGACTTGAAATTGCTCAGCTGTAAAATGGGAATAATAATAGCACCTACCTTGGAGGAATAGGAATCCATTGGGATAACATTTGTAAAGTGCTTAGGATGACTTCTGGCACATAGTAGACTCCATATTAATGCTTAATATTATTTTATGTTATGATTAAACTTTCTGTATGCACACCAAAATATATCTTCACAATATTTAAAGATTAACATTATTCCATTTTCTAAAATTAAAATTACTTTAATTTAGCATTAAAAAAACTTAAAATGGACCCTTAATATGATTTTCTACATTTAAGCATACTATAGATTTATAGTACGGAGTCATTTTCCCACAAAATCTGACCTCCTAGTCAAGTAGTTTTTCCTAATTCTTGCTTCATAGCTCAACTGTAGTGATTACGTTAGACATATTTCAGCTGAGTTATTTTTAATAAATAGCTGGGATTTTGTTACTTTTATTGCTTTTGAAGAATGACTACATTGTTGGTATAATGTCAGAGGTGATGTGGTAATAGTGAAAAGAAATCATAATTAATGCAATTCTAGCGAGAAAGAATTTTATCAGTGCTCCATAAATTCATGATTTAGAAAATCAACTACAAACAGTATCCGTTAAACAAAAATCTTACATGTCATGTGCAAGGCACTACTTTGGGTGATGGGAAGGGAAAGAAGGCAAAATAGGGAAGGGAAGGAACAGAAAGGGAAGGAGGCAAAATAAATAGTTTGCTTCATGTAATTTGTAATGGCCCAGCAATATACCATTATATTTGTGGTTCACAAGATTTTCAATTAATTCCTCAGTTGATCATCACACGTTTCATTCTCAGTTCTCTGCTATGACAAATTAAGCTCATACTGCCTTCAATATTCTCCTGTATATGAGACATTTTTTTTTTTCTGTATTTAGTATTCTTGGAGTATAAGCCTCATTTAGTACCTAGGTTAGTCAAAAAATGCATAACTAGAAATTTCTTTCCATAACGTTTGGACAAGTTCATAATTCAACCCAAAGTGAATTAGTCTGCTTGTCTTCCTCCAAGAATTGACTTTGACCCTTCTCAAATTTTGTAACCTTAGCTGATTTGCATGCTAAACAGTGAAACTTTAAAATTGTATTGATGTACATTTCCATTATTACTGATGATTTTAAGCAGTCTTTTCTGTGGTTTGTAAGAATTTTTTATTTTCATAAGAACTTATAGCAAATATAATGAGGTCAATGGATGAGGCCTCGTGATTCTCCATTTTATCTGAAGGAGTAGAAGTATTCACTGCCACTTGATATGTTATATTCTTTCAGCTGATTTTTCTAACTTCACAAAGTAAACCCTTATTGATTGACATAACATTAGCACATTGTTGCTATACAATGTTAAGCAGTGGATATTATTTCACTTAATTGAGGTATTTATTATTTCCTTGAAGATTATTTTGTCACTTTATTTACATGTTATGTCTTAAATGTATTGTTTTTGTTTGTTTGGTTTGTGTGTGTGTGTTTGTGTGTGTGTGTGTGTGTGTGTGCGTATGTGTGTTGTTTAACTATGTTCAAGGGGAGTTTTTTCTTGGCTTGTTCCTGGATTTTTTATTACAACGTGGAAACTTATTTGATTTTGTGTCTATTTTTTGTAACCTGTTGATTGTCACAGAAAAAAATAAGAATATGGTGTTGTACCAAAAATTAAAAGGAAGTGATGTATTTCCACATTCTCCAGAATACGCCAGTATATGTTTAAAAATTTGTACTTTGAAAACGTAAGATACACTAACAAATTCACCTACTTTATTATTTTATCCCTCGCCTTTTAAGTCTCTACAATAACAAAACAACAAATCAAGTTCTGATTTGAAACATTTGCTCATTTGAAGGGTAGAAATTGATTCCAACACACTCTCTACTGGAGCCCACAACTTAGGACCATCAGTAATCTTCATTCCTGGTCCTGTTACCCTTAAAGCATTATGCCAGTTCTAAGTACCAGATTAATGATGCTGACTGTCAATTCACTTCACCAGACTCCACAAGTGGAATGCAGTATTTTCCTTTTAATGCAAAATGCCATATAAACTGGTGGAGGTGAGAATAAAATTCCTCTAGTGTCATTTATTTCATTTTGAAGGTCACATGGGGAAAAGACAATGTTTTTTTTCCCCTCTCTGAACTTATCATCTTGATTGTCATACATCACACACAAATCTTGCTGAATTAAAAAAAGTCAGCATGACCAAGTCAAATATATACCAAGAAAATAACAATGATTTATTTTAGGAAGGCAATCAGCGTGATTGGTCATACAAAACTAAAACCCAAAGTCATATGATTGTCTCATTAGGTGCAGAAAAGCCTGTGACAAAAATATAAAGCATATTTATGTTATGGAGTTTTTAACTTTACAAATATTTTTAATTTATCATAAAAGAGTATTCATTAAAAATTAAAAGCAAAGATTTCTTGTGTTGGGAGTACACAAAATTCTTTTGCAATAAATATTTGTCTAAAGCAAGGATGGCCATTCTCCCTATTAATATTTTCGTAGTTATAGAAATGCTACCAACAATAAGACAGAAGAAAGCAACTAAATTCTAGAACTAGACAAGAAGACATGAACCTAATCTTACGCGTCTGATACAATAGCTTACGTAGAAAATTGACATAATTTATATTTAATCCGTTTCAAGGTACAAGATACCTACCACACAAATCAATAGAATTGCTATACACAACTTAAAAATGCTAATGTTATTAATAGAAAGGGGAATCTCCTTCAAAATAACTACAACTTACATGAAATATTTGGGAGTCATTCTGCTCAAGCCTACACAATACTTGAATAAATTCATTTACAAGTGTATATTAAAAATTTATTATAGTTTACAGCATTCATTTCCATGAGTTTTTGAGTTACTAATTTTCTGCCCTTCCCTCACCTCCTCTGCTCCCTCCCCAAGATGACATGCAGTCTGATAGATGTTTTATATACACATTCACATGAACATTAACATATTTTCACATTAGTCATGTTGCAAAGAAAAATTGTAACCACTGGAATGAACCAGGAGAAAGAAGAAACAACACAAAACAAAATAGAGAGAGAGCAAATAGTTTGCTTCAATCAGCATTCAGATTCAATAATTCTTTCTCTGGATGTGGATAGTATTTTCCATCATGAACCTTTTGGAGTTGTAAATTATTCCTTGCTATCCTAGTTTGCTTATAGTACCAGCCTTTATATCTAAATTTTGTACCCACTTGTACTTTGGTGGTAGACTTTTCTGGTAGACGGTAGATATTGGTCTATGCCAGTTTTGCCATACTATTTTTTTTAGTTTTCCCAGCAGTTTTTGTCATATAGTGGGATCTTATCCCAGAAGACGGAGTATTTGGGTTTATCGAATAGTATATTACTGTAGTCATTGACTACCATGTCTTGTATACCTACACTGTTTTACTGATCCAACACTCTATATCTTAGCCAGTACCAGGTAGTTTTGATTATTGCTTATTTATAGCACAATTTAAGATGTGTTATGCCAAGGCCACTTTCCCAAACATTTCTTTCCATTAATTCCGTTGATATTCTGGAACTTTTGTTCTTCTAGATGAATTTTGTTATAATTTTTTCTAGCTCTATAACATAATTTTTGGTAGTTTGATTGGTATGGAACTGAAAAAGTAAATTAATTTAACTAGAATTTCTATTTGATTATATTAGCTCAGCCTACTCATGAGCAACTGATGTTTTTTCAATTATTTAAATATGACTTTATTTGTGTGAACAGTTTTTTGTAATTGTGCATATACAAGTCCTGGGTTACAAAGTATTTTTTAATATTTTTTTTTATTTTTAAGGTTTAAATTTATTTATTTTTAATTTTCAACATTCGTTTTCACAAGATATTGACTTCCAATTTTTCCGTCCATCTTTCCCCTTCCCCCATCCCAAGATGGCATGCATTCTGATTACTCCTTCCCCCAGTTTGCCCTTCCTTTTATCACCCCCTCCCTTATCATTTTAGTCTTTACCTTCTTGAAAGGCAAGGCAGATTTCTAAACCCATTGCCTGTATATCTTATTTTCCAATTGCATGTAAAAACAATTTTTAACATTTTAAAAAAGATTGAGTTTCAAATTCTCTCCCTTCTTCCTTCCCCACACATCATCAAGCAATTCAATATAGCTTATATATGTGCAGTGATGCAAAAAACCTATATAATAGTCATATTGTGAAGACTGGTTACATTTTCCTCCATCCTCTCCTGCCCCCAATTATTCTATTTTTCTCCTTTGACTTTGTCCCTTTTCTAAAGTCTTTGTTTCTGACTACCTCCTCCCCCAATTTCTCTTCCCTCCATCATCCCCCTTTCTTATCTTCTTCCTTGTCTACTTTCCTGTAGAGTAAGATACATAACTGAGTGTGTATATTATTCCCTCCTAAATCTAAATCCCATGACAGTAAGGCTCACTCATTCCTTTTCACCCCCTTCTCTTTCCCTCCTTTATAAAACATTTTACTTCCCTCTTTTATGTGAAATAATTTACTCTATTCTATCTCTACCTTTCTCCTTCTCCCAATATATTCCTCTCTCAACTCTTAATTTTATTTTTAAGATATTATACTTTCATATTCAACTCACCCTCTAACCTCTATCTATCTATCTATCTCTCTATCTCTCTATCTCTCTATCTCTCTATCTATCTATCTATCTATCTATCTATCTATCTATCTATCTATCTATCTATATGTCTATCTATCTTCTCCAACTACCCTAATACTGAGAAAGGTTTCTTGAATTACAAATATCATCTTTCCACATATGAATGCAAATAGTTCAACTTTATAAGTCTCCTATGAATTATCTTTCCTGTTTACCTTTCCATACTTCTCTTGATTCATATATTTGAAAGTCAAATTTTCAATTCAGTTCGAGTCTTTTCATCAAAACTGGAAGTCCTTTGTTTCACTGAATATTCATTTTTCCCCTGAGAGATTACGCTAAGTTTTGATTGGTAGGTGATTCTGAGTTTTAATTTTAGCTCTTCTGTCTTCTGGGACATCATATTACAAACCTCTTGATCCCTTAACGTAGAAGCTACTATATATTGTGCCATCTTGATTGTAATTCCACAATACTTGAATTGTTTCTATCTGGCTACTTACAATATTTTCTCCTTGACCTGGGACCTCTGGAATTTGGCTACAATATTCCTAGGAGTTTTCCTTTTAAGATCTGTTTCCAGAGGAGATCAGTTTTTTTCTTTCAATTTCTATTTTTACCCCCACATTCTAGAATATCAGGGTAGTTTTCCTTGATAATGTCTTGAAAGATGATGCTTAGGCTTTTTTTGAACATGACTTTCAGGTAGTCCAATGATTTATTAATGATCTCTGATGAACCTATTTTCCAGATCAGTTGCTTTTCCAATGAGATACTTCATATTGTCTTCAATTTTTCATTTTTGTTTGTTTTATAATTTCTTGATTTCTCATAAAAACATTAGCTTTTATTTGTTCCATTCTAATTTTGAAGTAATTACTTTTTTCAGTGATCTTTTAAGAACTATTTTGAGTAACCAAGTCACTGTGACCATTAAAGAAATACAAACGAACTGCAAAGGTTCTATGAAGGAAGATGCTGTTTGTATCTAGTAAAAGAACTTCTGTGTGTGTGTGTGTGTGTGTGTGCCTCCTGATTTGTGTCTAATGGTAGCTATCTCAAATTTTAAGAGCAAGGGAAAAAGAAAGTTGCATGATTACTTTGTTTTATATTTGAAAGGAATGGCAACTTGTACATAATGGATGTGTAATTTAAGGTGTAATTCTCTGTTTTTCACTTTGTTACGGAAATACTTATTTTATTTCTTAAGTTCAGAATAAAATAAATTTTTAAAAAAAGATGGTAAATCTAGACAGCATACTAAAAAGGAAAAACATTACTTTTCCAACAGATATTGTCCAAACTATGACTTTTCTAGTAGTAATGTATGGCTTTGAGATTTGGACTATAGGGAAAGTTGAACACCAAAGAATCAATGCTTTTGAATTTTAGCCTCGGATAAGACACTTGAGAGTCCCTTGGACAGCAAGAAGATCAAATCAGTCAATACTTAAAAATTATTTGGATTACTCACTGGAAGGTTAAATATTGAAGCTGAAGCTTAAATACTTTGTCCATATAATGAGAAGATGGGATTCATTGAAATGAAAGCAAAAGGAAAGTTGGGAGCAGAGAATAGGATGGATAGAGAGTGGCATGGAAACAATGAACATGAAATTAGACAGACTTTGGAAGATGGTGTAGGACAGCAGGTCAGGGCATATTGTGGTCCATGGACATGATTGAATGACTGAATATCACTTTGGAATAATGCATATTTATCTTTGTCTGTGAAAATAATTACCATCCCTATATTTTTAGAGTTCACCTGATACACTGTAAATTTTTTTCCTAGTATTACATTTTCATTCTTCATTTACCTTTAATTCTCTTGTTTTTCTTTAATACCACAAATATTTTCTGGGGTAGGTGATTCTTATCTATTCTATCATTATTCTTTATGTTATGAACTATTTAAATCTTCACATTTAAGGTTATTATGTCTTAAGCTTTTATTATGCTACTTTTATTTGTTTTGTGTTGAAAAATTCTCTTCCATTTTGTCCCTGTGATTAGTTTACTCACATTATTTTTGCTAGTTTATTCCTAAAGGCTCACCCCCGTTCCTTTTTGCTTACCCTAGTTAAATTTTATTTTAGTAAATTGTCCATTCTCACTTCTTTATTCATTTAGTCTTTATTTCTCTTCCTTCTCGCCCCCCCAAAAAGGTTTCAGATGCCTTCTTTAGTTTCAACATTTTATTTTACCAATCATTTAAATACCTTTTCCCAGTATTTTTCTTATATTTTATCCTCCTTTTTTTCCCTTCAAGTTTCTTTTGTATTCCCTTTTCCAATTCATATTTTATATCCTAACTTAATCCTTCCTTATTCCCTGAGTATTCCATGTGGGTAGAAGCAGCCTTTGTTCATTGGATAAAACATTTGCCTTGGAGGCAGGAAACCATTGGTTCAAGTCCTATTTTTAACACATACTGGTTTTTTGATGTTGGTCAATTTATTTAACCTCTAAATGCTCTAAGCAACTCTCTCAAACAGGAAGTTGCAGAAAAATATGACAACCTGCATTAGTAGAGAAATTTCCTCATCTAGGAGTTTGCTATTACTACTCCAGCTTCTGTTCCTTTCCCACATATGTGTAGAGTTTCTGGGGGAAAAAAAATTGTAAACCTTCTATATCATGTAAGGAGGATCATTCCCAGTCCCCAGTAACAGGCAAGAAATATTTTTTTTTTCCTTTAAAAGATGCTGAAACCATTCTTGAGAACCAGAGGCTCCATCAGTAGCAAAGCTCATGGATGACAGTGCTCTTATTTTGGCACAGAGAGCTTATGGTAGAACTCATTCCTTAGCACAGGGAGGATATGCTTTACCCTAGCACAAGTCTGGGAATAGAGGATGGATCTCTAAGCTACAACATATGGAAATCAGAATCCAACCCTTGCAGGGATGTTACCTGGAACAGTGATTTTGCCCTGGCCTAATGGGACAGCACTCTGTTATGATACATATGTTAAGAACTAAGGTTTAGTAAGAGGGGCTCATTTCCAGGCCTGGGTATATGAAGTGAAACAGACTTTAACAGTGTTGGTGGCAATCCTGTCTCATCATGAGAAAATATCCAGAATAACAACGGGCAAGGGAATACTAAGTGGTACAGGCTCCAATAATCCTGATTAGTGATGGGGATCAATGAGTGTTTGGTAGTGTAATTGCCTTTGCTGTAGCCCTAATGTAACATTTCTACTCATCATTACCTCACTCTGTTAGGAGACCTACTGACAAATACAAAAAATATTCTTTCTTTCCCCTTGATAGTACTTTATGTATCCCCCAACTACGCACAATGATAGAATCCAACATTTATTTTTGTTAAATTTTGACTATCAAATTTTTCTCCCTTTTTACCCCCCAAGAGTAAGGAACTTGATGTAATTTATACATATACAATCATGTTAAACATTTTCACATTAGTCATGCTGTGAAAGAAGCATCAGAACAAAAAGGGAAAACCATGAGGAGAAAAAGTGACAACGGTATTCTTGATCAGTATTCAAATTCTATACTTCCTTCTCTGGATGTGGTTAGCATATTCCATCATGAGTCTTTTGGAATTGTCTTTGATCACTTAAAACACAAAGATTTTCAATTACATATCACATGGAAATGCTTGTTTAAATCTAGAACTCAGCCTTTCCAAATGGAGCAGTGTGAAGCCTGGGATTTCTATTCTCCATTCTTCATATTTGGTCACTCCTTCGGGGTACCATTATATTGCTTGTTATGTTTGGGCTTGGTTTCATTTTGCTATCACTCTATCTTTGCTTTCCCCCTCCTCCCTTTCCTCCTGTACTGCTGCCTGTGATAGTATTGTTGTGCCTCCCAGATTAGATTTGTCCAATAATAGCCCTAAAGAAACCTGGAGTCTTAGGCAGGAAGAATGTATCTTCAATAGTTCTGAGCTGCAGTGAGCTAAGCAAGTAGATTGTCCATACTGGAATCAGCATCAGTATGGGACAGCTCACTTGCCTCTCACTCGGGAACTACTGGGGTGTTAGGAAAGGAATAACTGACTCAGGTAAGACACAGAACTTGCCAAAGTTTGCATGTCTAATTTTCTTCCATTTTTACTTTTTAGTATAGCAAATTTTATTATTCATAAGTTCTCTTGTTTGAAGAATATATCAACCTTAGCTCCACTCCCCACTCTAAACATTTTTTACCCACTGATCATTGGTCTTCTCACCCTGAGATGCTTCTGTGTGATGAATCCATAACATGGGTGAGTATTTCATTAGTGTGCCATGTCATACTCAATTCACTCCTGGTTCTGCTCATTTTCTCATCAGCCATTTTCTCATCAGCAGCCTTTTCTCTGAATGCTTATGATTTTTCCTACCAAAACCCCCTTTTAGTTCCCTTTTATGTATTACTAAATTTAAAATTTAAATTCCATTAAAATGTAAGCTTCTTCTGCATAGGGACCATCTTTTGCTTTCTAATCAAAGTATCCCCACATCCTTCAATTAAGCCTTTAATGACATGGACTGAAAAATCCTGATCATTTCGAATGACTTCTTCGATATGCTTTCTGGTTTATCAATGTCCTTTTAAAACCATGTTGCCCAGTTCAGAAGGAAGTGAGAGATAGAACTGGGAAAATGATCTCACATACAGGGGCAAGAAAGACTTACTACAGTGAAGGGGACTGGAAGGGGTAGGCAACGGTCATTACTTGAACTTTACTCTCATTAGCGTTGGCTCAAAGAGGGAGTTATATGCACAATGACTTGAATATAGAAATCTATGTGACCAGACGGCAAATTAGGAGAGAAAGAGATAAAGTAAAAGGGGTGTGTGATATAATTTCTTGGTTTCTCATGAAATCATTAGTTTCTGTCTGCTCCATTCTAATTTTTAAAGAACTCTTTCTCTTCAGGACTGTTTTCTTTTGGATCTCCTCTTCCATTTGGCCCATTTCTGCTTTTTAAGGTATTTTTCTCTTCATTGTGCTTTTGGACTTCTTTTGTCATTTGGCTTAGTCTATTTTTGAAGATGTGTTTTCTTCAGCATTTTTTGAGTCTCCTTTAGCAAGCTGTTGACTTGTTTTTCATGCTTTTCTTGCATTGCTCTCATTTCTCTTCCCAATTTTTCCTCCACCTCTCTTACTTGATTTTCAAAATTCTTTTGGAACTCTTCGCTGGCCTGAGACCATGTAGTTGTTTTCTGAGATATCTCTAGGGACCTGTAATTTCTCAGTTCCTCCAAAGTGTTATAATCAAGGGAGAGGTGTTTACTTCTGGCATATGCTCTGGTCTGTGAGCAACCACAACATACTTTTATGCCCTGGAACTGCGAATAGGATTAGCCCTCCATAGCCTACACCAACCTCCCCACTCTGGCTCTCCTCCTCACCTCAGGACTCTCAGTCATGACTGAGAACCAATCACCTACTCCATTGCCCCACTGCCTGTAGGCTGAGAGCTCCAGAAACACTGCTGTTGGGGTGCATCTGTCACTACAATGCAGCTGGGACTGGTATTGTGGCTGGACCACATTCCTTTCTCACCCAGGTGAGAGAGTTTTCTTACTGACCTTTGATATTGTCTTTCACGTTTGTTGGTTGAGAAATCTGGAAACCTCAGAAGCTGCATGTAATTTAGCACCCTGATATCTGTTCCAGTCCCATCTGTGCCAGCTGGCCCATGCTGGACTGCACTCTTCTCTGAGCCCAGTGCAGTAGACCCTTCCTATTGGCTTTCTGGGTTGTCCTGTGCTAGAAATCTCTTTCAATCTGTCATTTTGTGCTTTCTGCTACTCGAGAATTTGTTTAAAGTCATTTTAACAAGTACTTTAAGGGCTTTGATGGAGAATTCCAGGAGATCGATACTTCTACTCCACTATCTTCGTTTCACCACTACCCTCCCCTTTATTCTTTCTCAAGTTTTTTTCCCCTTTTGGTCTGTTCCTTCTTCCCCAACTGTGACAGATATGGAAATAGGTTTTACATGATAACACATGTATAAACTACATCAAACTGGTATCATTTTCAGAAAAGGGGAGGGGTGGGAAGGAGAGACATTTCGAACTCAAACTCTTGTAAAAATGAATGCTAAAAATTTTCTTGATATGCAATCGAGGGAAAATAGAGTACTATTTAAAGTAAAAAATAAATAAATAAAAACATATTGCCCAGAATTAAACACAAAACCCCAGCTGTGTTTTGACAAACATTGGCTATAGAAAAGTTACCAACTCATTATTTCTGAAAACTATGATTCTTAATACAAATCAAAATTGCATTGCCCTTTTGGGTTCACACAATGTATTTCTGACATGTGGAGATTAAATTCCAACAACATCCACAGATATTTTTAAGTCAAATTCTATCAACCTAATCTTTCTGTCATGTATTTCTGAAGTTGTTTTTCTGTGCTTTTTTTTCATCTTATTAGATTCAATGTAATGCTCTAACCTGTCGATATCTTTTTGGACTATATCTCAACAAATGTTTTATATATATATATATATCTTTTGGCTCTGTTATGATTTACAGATTTGAGGAACATTATGCATAACTCCATTATTTGTAAAAAATAAAAACTAAATGGCTTGGTGTCAACCGTATAACCATAGTGCATTTTATTGGAGACTTCCTGAAACTTACCTGTGAAATGAAATAACATTTGTTAAAATGATTTGCAAACCTTCAAATATTTTTGTTTGTATTAGTCGTCCTCGTCATCATCATCATCATCATCATCATCATCATCATCATCATCATCATCATCACTATTAGATGCTTGTTAATCAGGCTATTCAATCTTTTGAAAAGGCAATTCAATTCAGTCTTTATAATTACCCACCAGGCTACATTCCTCTTATCCAATAAAACTAGTATGAGAAATTTTATCAATTTCTGTAGTTATATCTTAGAAAATTATGTCTATAACACCACTTTTCATTGACCAGTCAAAAAATGAAATAAGGTTATTTTGAGATGACCTCAAAGCTCAAGAAGCTTTGCTGGTTCTTTGTGATTTCCACTTCTTTTTCTAGATATTTGTCACCATCATTTTAGTGATCCATCCTTGATTTCCCATAAGAACTAAAGTCAAGTTCATTGGTCTGTAATTTGTATATATAAAGACTTAATTTAATTGAACTTTTGGTTGTTCCGCGTTTGCCATCTATTCTAAATAACTTGTCTTTAGTTTCCTTCGTCTTTCTTTGGTTTCTTTGCTTTTTAGTATTATACAAATCTTCTCAAGGTTTAATGAGCACAGTCTTGTTATTGACAATGTAGGAGCCAAGTCTAGGTCCTTACTAAGAATAAATTGTGAGGAGGAACATAGCACTGCCTTCAGCTATCTTTCTAACACTCAGTCCTTTAGATTTCAAAGTAGTTTTCCTCTAGATTTGAGTTGCACTTCTTTTTCACAAACCATTGTTACTGTTCTCCTTTTCCTTGGGAAAGCTTATAAAAATAGTGTCTGTTTTGTGTTGTGAGATAAAAACTATTAACACGATGTTGCTGACATGGGAGGACCATGTAATCCCTTCACATTTTGTTCCTGAAGTTATTCCTGCAACATAAGCTTGAAAACTAAACAATACTGTCTGTGTCCATGGACTAATGAAATTTCAGGAGTGGACACTCTGAATCAGAACTCTTCAGTATTTAAATCATCCAAATATTTCCTTAAGCGTTGATTCTCTCTTTTTAATCTTGTGGATCAGTTTAAATTAATCTATATCTAGTGTATAGTTATTTTTATTAGATTTTGGTGTTGGAAATATTTGTAGAAAATAGCTGCGCAGCCATTTTATTAATGACATGTTCTATATTTTGCTTCCTGATGGGGATAGTGTAGAAGAAGGACACCTGTAAAAATAGCAATAATAAATTTAAGTCTTCCCCAGGACATATAACTTATTAGCATTTATGAAGTACATTCCCCATAAAAATTGAGAGGTATTTAGTGCAAATATTGCTTCCTCACTTTAGAAATGAAGAAAATGAATTGTCTTAGACCTGAAATCTTTATCACAATGATCTATGGAGTAGAAGAGCAGTGGGTAGTGATTTTGAATGACTGAGTGCACCAGTATCTCTCATCTTATAAAACTGTTTATAACCATCCTACAATAGTTATCTAGCTATTGTTACTAAAGTATTAATGTAATTATTACTAAACTAATGTAACTAAACTGACTCTCAGAAGTCTGATTGCCTTTTTGGGAGGCGAAGCAAGACAGATATACGAGATCGATATGGAAAAGAGTCATGAATCTTTGAAGAGTCTGGTTATTTTGTTAGATTTAGATATGCCTTTGTGTTGCTTAGTATTGTGTGTGTGTGTGTGTGTGTGTGTGTGTACATGTCCCTAAGAAGAGTTTCATGTGGTGAACATTATTCCAGATATCATAACATGTAACTTTCGACAAGGTGATGGTGTGCGACAAAGTCCATGATAGTAACACTTTTGAAAATATCTTCTGAATTGTTTGTATTTTTATACCTGTACCAGAGACTATAGGATCCTTAAAAATCTAATGTTTTGTAATCATGATAGGGTAACTTGCCAGAGTCACACAGTCAGTCAATCAATAAACATGTATTAAAATATTTAAGGTGCTAAACCCTGTATTAAACATTGGCAAAAGTGAAGCAAGACAAAACAAGCAAACAAAAAACTAAGAAATAGTCACAATAACCACCATTAAAAAAAAAAAAAAACAACAGCTCCTACTCTCAAGAAGCCTACAGTTTAATGGGTAAGACAATATGCAAATAACTATGTACAAATAAGATATACATGATAATTGAGAGATAATTAATAGTAAGGGATGACACTAAATTTAAGGGAGAGATTGGAGGAAAACGTTTCTTCCAGAATATGAAATTTTAACAGTACTTGAAAGAATTCAGGGAGTCCAGGAGATGGAAATAGGGAGGGAGAGAATTCAGGCAGGAAGTACAACCAGAGAATATGTATGGACCCAAGAGCTAGAGTATTTATTTCTCGTGAAGGAAAGTAAGAATTCAAGTATCATTGAATCACAGGATACATGGAGGGGAATAAGGTCTAAGAGGTGTAGAAAAATAGGAGAGGGATAGATTATGAAAGAATTGAAGACCACAGAAAGTGTTTTGTTTTGTTTTTCAAACAATTCTTGAGTTAATAAGTAGTCACTGAAGATTATTGAATTGCACGTTGAGGTTTGACATAGCCAGGCTTGATTTTTAGGAAGAAAATGACAACAAGTAGAGGATAGATTGTAGTGGGGAGAAACTTGAGGCAGTGACATCAGAAGTGACATCATAATATTCCAGATGGATGCTGATCAGAGTTTGGAGAAACATGGTATCAGAGGAGAGAAATATTACAAGATCAAAATGAATGGGAATAAGCAACAGATTGGATATGAGGAGTGAAAGAGAATGAGGAGTTGAGAATGGCACCTAGGTTGTGCATGTGAGGTTGGTGAAGCCTTCAACAGTAATAAGAAAATTTGGAACAAAGTAGGGTTTTGGAGGAGATAAAAATCCATTTCATTTTGGTCATATTGAGTAAGATATTTACAGCACACAGTTAATGATTGTCAGATCAAGAGTAAAAGGGAGAAGAAGGGTCATACAAAGATGTTGTCCAAGAAAAGAAAATGAGAAATCTAAGGAGCAATGTGTGGGAGTTGTTAGAGAAGTGAAAAAGGTTACCTGCTGCTGTCCACAATTACACCACCACATAACTGAGTTACAAAGTTTCAGAAGCACTAGCTTTCGATACTACTATATTTCTTAACATGATTATTTAAAAGCCTGCTTTATTTTTTTTTTCTGTAATGCTATTTTGTTGGTGCCTGGGGAGAAGGAAAGACTGGTTTTTAAAAAGCTTTTAAACAACAATTAAAGCTATAAGCAATCTCTGAAAAAGCTATTTTTCTCTCAGCCACACTTCCCCTGGCTCAAATAGTATTTTTATTAGTGCTTATATCTGGTTGCAAGGAGAAGCAATTTGTTCAAAGAACTCCGCTGTACTATGGACAAACAGTACTGCCAAATACAGATTTCCTTTATTCTTTATCTGGATGATGAAATAATGTTAATATGACAAGTATTTGCCATCCCTCAAAATACACATGTTAAAATGATTAATATTGTCCATGATCTTTTTATAAGTGTTTTTAAAGAATTACATAATTCTGTGAAAATTGTAATGTACTTTAAATATGCATTCTATATTTCTGATATTTCACATTTCACCCATAAATTGTGAGCTAACAACCCAGATAAAAGCACCTTTTGTTGTCAAAAGATGATTTTCTTTTCAGGAGAGTAAGCCACTAAAGATCCCTAGTAACTAAGTAAGGTGAAAAGTAGAGATTCTATCACTGAATGACTCTCATTCTGAAGTTGACTTTTTAGAAATGAGTGAGAGAATAAAAAGTTTCATAGAGAAAACACTAATTAGGAGTCAATGTGAGTGGGTTTATTCTCTCTTTCATCATTGGTCTTGGTCAATTGTATTATCTCTCTGGGACATGAATACAACCAAATATTCATTCTCATTCTCTCAAATACATTATTGTGTTAATTTTGTGTCCATATTTGAAATATGCTTAGGACCTTGTAGTAATCAATAGTAGCAATGTGGTAGTTATATTAATTCATGTTTTAAAAATAATTTTAAAAAATATTAGCAGCTCTCATACTAGGACAGTCCTTAAATTACAGACTTTGCTATGATACAATAGACCTTAGTTTGGTTTGGGGATTGTCTTACTTCTTTAGTTCATTGTGCCTAACCCAGATAGCCAGGGAAGTTCATCATTTGATAGCCTCTGGAGCATTGTCATCAACTCCCTTTATTTCTGTAGGTCAAAAAATAAAAAGAAGGAACTTTATTATATGGTAAGACTTAAAAGCATTCCTAATGAAAAGAGGAGTATGAATAGAATAGTTGATCTTTCCTGTCACCAAGATATTTCTCTATGATCATTGTTTTTCTTTGTTGCTTTCTGTTCATGCTATTTGTCCTTTGTTCTGGCTTTTAAACTTGATCTCTGCTTCTGGGACCCAGGGAACACCGTCTCAAGTTTCTTGTGCTGGAGACTAGTAGCCTGGTTACTGGTTCTGTGTCCTCAGGTGCTAGCAACTGGAAACTGGTAGCTTGCCTGGTCTGAGCTGGAGCTGGTGGTGGTTCCTGCTGTGCCTGGTTTTGGTGCTTGCCTGCTCCACCAGCCTGGGGATCAGGATCTCCTACTGGTTTGCTGAGGTAGGACTTGCTGCTGTCTTACTGGGATGCCTCGGGTCCTGGACTGGTCTCTTTCAGTCACACTAAAAGGCACCTTTCCCTTAATCCCACTAGTTGCCCAAGCTAAAAGCCCTCATCTTTTTGGTGGCTCCACTATTTCAGGATTTTACCTGGGACGATATTCTCTGAGTTGCTTAAAGTCAACAAGGGAGGTGAGGGTAACTTACTGCTTACTCAGCCATCTTAGCTACCAGAAGTTGAAAGAGGTGACTGTCACCCAATCCATGTGTGGGTTGAGAGATTAGCTGCAGCCACAGCTGCTGCAGATTCAGTCACTCCCAAGGCCTGCTCGTGGCTTGCTGGGACCAGGGCGGTATTGGCATACCCTTTACTGGACTGCATTTCTCTCTTACTGAGTTCCAACAGATCTTTATCCCTGAGTTTCTGTCATCTCCGGGGCTGTGGGCTGAGAAGTATGGAAACTGCCAGTGCTGCTAGTGATTCAGCCCCAAGTCCTGCTCTGCCTTTCTTGGGGCCAAGTATGTGCTGGCCTAGGCTAGTCTACCCTCCTCTCTCAGTCAAATGCAAGAGACCCTTCCTGTTGACCTTTCAGGGTGTTTTAGGCTAAAAATCTGCAAAGGATTTGCATGAGGATATTTTAAATATAGTTTTATGTCATTAAACACTTAATTTCTTTTCCTATTAAAATAAATGTGAAGAATGAATATGCCGTCAAAGACAAAATAAATTATGATGGAGTTATATGTAGAGAATAAAACAAAAAAGTAACCATAATGATTAATATGAATTGATCAATTCACCCAGAAATAGAGGGAACAATAGAAAATGGGATAGAAGGCTAAATCCACAAGAAACACACTTAAACCATAAATACTTACTCACAGTTAAAATAAGGGTCTAAAGCAGTTATTTTTATGCCTTGGATGAATAAATAAGTGGAGGTGACACCTATCTTCTCAGAAAACATAACAGAAAAACAAAACATTTAATCAGAAAAAAAACAATACATCTAAAAATATCATGGAAAATAACATGCTATTAATAAGATAGAGGGATGGAGATTTTATACACACACATAGATAAACATATATACATATACAAACACATATATGTGTGTATATACACATATATGTGTGTATAGATATAATTCACTAAATATCTAAGTACCTAATGAAAAATCTAACTGAAACAATACGACAGATTTCAATGTGTCCCTTTTAGAAGTAAATGAATGTAATGAAAAAATAAACAAAATGTAATTTAGGTACCCAAAAAGTATTAAAAAATACTTAATGGAAATCAAAGTAGAAATTTAATACTGAAAAGAACTGAATGAAAGAAAAAAAATAGTAGGAATATCTCTCATCTACACTGACAAATTAGAAATAATAATAATAAATTATAGCATAGGTTATAAAAATAAAACATCATAAGAAAATATAGACAGAAATATTAAACCAATATTTTAATAACTAAAACAAAATAAAAATATAGTCAATAAGGAAAAAAATTAAGAATTCAAATTTAAACAAAAGCTAAATAATATAGTTCTTAAGAATTAATACCTTAAAATCAAAGAGACAAAATATATTTTTTAAGAAAACCACAATATGACAATGTAACAAAAATATGAGAATGCAGTCAAAATAATCATGTCTGATGCTTTTTATCTCTTATCAGTTTCATCAGCAAAAGAGAGAAAGAAGAAACTGAAATTTATAGGTCCAGTTGGGGAAAAAAGTAAAGCAAAACATAAAATAAATAAATACATGGAAAATATAAATTCTGGAAATAAAAAAGATAAACCATATTGGAAGAAATAGTCATTAAATTCATAAATAAAAGTAGATGGTGCTTCATTTAAAATAATAAATATTTAATATAAAAAACGATTCAAGCTCAAAAATATAAAGGAAAAATTTTCATTAATTAGAAAAAGTAAATTATTAGAAATTATTTTGTCAATTCATATTACAATAATTAATTTAAATGAAATTCAAAAATATTTTTAAAACCATTACTTTATAGAAATAATAGCAACATTACATCTTTAAGACTAAGATACTCAAGGGTATTTATTATTGTTATTATGGCTATTGTTATTGCTGCTCCTGTTATTTCAAATCAGAATGAAGGGCACTTAGAACTACAAAATCTGAAACAATAGTATGAAGTACAAATCATCAATTATTTTCTACTAGTAAAGAAATAGAAAATTTGATGAATTTAACAAATTAAGTACATTAGATCAAGAAGCAATCAAACCTAGATCAGTGTTTGATAAACACAAGGATATCACCTAACGAGAAAGGTTTCATTATCTGATAGAGATTACTGTTAAAATTGGGAAGTATTCTGCTGCAAATTACACTCAGATAATCATTTGGCCAACATCCTAAGCCACAATATGTCCAAATGGATACTTGATTTAAATACAATAGGTTGCAAATAATAGAATGAAGGGAAGAAAATATTTTTCACAATTAGGTAGGAGGAGAGTTCTCAAATTATTTACATGCATATAAATGGTAACAGTGAATTTTGGAGACATACAGTTGAAGAGTTTTTATACAAATAAAATTAATTTACTTGGAAGGGAAAAAAAAAACTTACCTGGGAAATATCTTTATAACAAATTCCAATAAAGGTTATGAGACCTTCAAGATATATAGTAAATGGAGCTTTGGTAGTATATTCTATGAGTTAGCTAGGTGGTTCAGCAAATGAAACACTGAGCTGGGAGTCAGAAAGATCTCAGTTCAAATCTGACCTCAAACACTTACTCAAACAAATCACACTTACACAAGTCACTTAACTCCACTTGCCTAAATTCCTTGGAGAAAATAATGGTAAAACACTCTAATATCTGTCAAGAAAACCTCTTGGACAGTATGATTCATGGGGTCATGAAAAGTTGGAAATGATTGAATGACTGAACAACAGCAACAATAGGTTGTGCGACCCATAACTACTATGCTTATTTTGTCTATAGAGGAAGAATACATGAAAAATGGGGGCAATATTTTACTGTGAGACCACATTTTAAGTCTTTTCTGTGACAGACCTAATTCCTTCCATTCCAGTGATTCCGACTTGAGTTTAGAATATATTGAGAAACTAGCAGAACCTTAAAATGCAATAAATGTCATTTATTAGTAGCAAAAGAGAATAGGAATACATTAAGTTTAAGAAGAAAGAAAATCAGATAAAATTTTCATTCTTCTCCCTGTCTGCTGCATTCATCCATCAAGTACTCAAGTTAGGACTGAAAATTATTCCCCATAATTTCATGAGAATTCCATTAAACTTTAGATACTATCTATATGTACATTGGATTTTTTTATGCTTCAGAAGGTAAGGAAGACAAGTACCTTCCTTACCCACATGAATGAGTAATACAAGCTATATTAAGCAAGCAAGTATCTCCTTTACTACAGAAGAATTTTGTAATATTTCCATGTAACATTACACAAAGATTTTTCACAAGATCAAGTGAATCTGGAGAAAATTGGCAAGACAATAATAATAATAATATAGAGAGCTCTAAGATATGTGAAGAATATTAACATATTTTTCGCATTCATGACATACTTGTGAAATAGATAGTATTTTACTTCCATTTTACAGATGAAAAAACTGAGAAACAGACATTAGTTTAATGTCAGTCATAAAACTAATAAGATCCTAAGGCAAGATTCAAATCTAGGGCTTCTTGACTATATATATATTATACGGTTCTAGGGATAAGTTGAAGGAATTGAATCACTTTATAATCACTCCCAGTGAGAAAACATAATTATGTCATAATGATGTTTGCATTTTAAAGTCTTTATAACCAAATTAAGAGTCTCAGTGGTATGAAATTCATTCTCATTTAATTTAACGAGGCTTATCTGGCACCAGCATCTTCCAAAGAGGGATAATGAAGAACACAGTACAATTCTGTAAAATTCTGATTTATGGAAGGTCTGGATGTGTTCCAAATGACTGATAAAGAAGAGTTGCATCTGTTAATCAATCATTATTGAGGTTTCCACAGCTTTACCGATTTTCTCAGACTTTTTACCCCATCTGACACAAAGAGGCTTAAGTGTTAAAGATGCAAATATTTGAGTCATGATAATTTCAAGTTTTCAAAGTATCCTTTGTATAGTGAGATAATTTTTGAGATTCTTTCAATTTTTATTCAACTTTCAACACTAATTAAGCGCCTACTTTATGCAGAGATTGAGCAGAGGTGAGAGAAATACAAAATGTATTAAGATACGGTTCTACAGCAATGTCAATACCTCTGTTCCCATAAAAAAAGAAAGAACTAAAGCAAAACAAATTGATGCAACAACCCTATCTAACAATAAATGCAACATTTCACAACAGTGTTTCATTACCTATTTACTGATGGGAAGTGAGTGTCATGCACAGGTGATTATAGCATATAATATTTCATGTATTAAAATTCTGCAAAACAAACAAAAAAAGTAAAGTCACACTAAGTCAATGGATCACAGTACAATGTCATCCGGCTCTCTGGAGATGTCAACCTTTTGTTATGATTTTGTGGTACCTCATTTACAGATGCATCAAATAGGTATTGCTTCAAGATACAGCCAGGAGACTGTATTGTTGTATCAGTAAGCACCCCAACATACACAGGGGGACCTGCTACTATGGGTTTTTAGAACTGTATTCATAAAAGGAAATAAATTTTTGAGGGGTTAACAATCACTTTAATCAAGTACGTGTAATCATTCCTTTAACCAAACACAAATATCATTCACTTAGTTCAGGGAAGTCAGCACCCTGAACTTCAAAGAAAATACAGAGAAATTAAAAATCAACAGACATGGCTTCCTCTTCCTGAATTCAACAGACAGTTGAACCCCAACTGTCTGACTATAGTTACCAAAGAGGGAAGCACTGACATCTGGGTTTGTAAAGCCAGAGGGGCTCCTTTTGCAGCTTCCCAGAGTTCTCATCTGGCCAAACAACCATTTTCAGTCAGTAAGCCCCAAAATAAAACTGCACTTCAAAGTCTTTATACAAGTTTTAGAGCCAGAGGGCATCACATACCTTGAGAAAGAGTTCCTCAATTACAAAAGGCATGAACCTTTCTACAAATCTTCCCAGGCCAGATAATGGTTGGGAAAGATCTTCCTTAATCACATTCAAATGGAGGTATTATACTTCTTGATTATGTTAATAGTTGCATATGTCCTTCATTCTGGAAGAGGACTATGACATCAAGATGATTAAATGATTTGTAGTTGACTTTGATTTGAGGGAGGGAGGCTGTGCAAGGTCACCACCTCAATTTCGTCTCCTGAGTCATCTGGATCCAGTGGCATGATATTCATCAGGATAACTGGAAATGTCCCAGGAGGCAATGTGAGACCGTGGCCGTTCCAGGCTTAGGTATTATCACAATCTTACTTTGAGTGAGATACATCCATTCAATGGATAGGCTCCTTTAAGTTACTCAATGGATGGCATCATTATTAAAAAAAAAAAAAAAAAAACTGGGAGGGGAAGACCCTCAGAGTTCCTGGGAAAAAGAAAAACAATTACTATTAATTTGTTGCATCCACTTTATTCTAGGTGGGTGGGGACTTGGTGTCCAGTCTATGAGCTCCAGAATGAAATGGGTGTAAGGCTTGTTCCTTGAGCAATAAATGTAGCCAGTAAACACAGAGGTAAAAAGGAAGTTTTTGGCCATGAAGTTTACCTTCCCCTGGAGAGGAGAGGAGAGGAGAGGAGAGGAAAGAAGAGGAGAGGAGAGAGACTAAAAGAAAAAAGAGCAAAACATTCTATTTGTTTTACCCGTGCAATTCCCACAAACAAATTAACTTCTTAGAACCTGAGTAATCTTGTCCCTACCTCTATTATCATTAATAAGTGATCTCTCTCTCTCTCTCTCTCTCTCTCTCTCTCTCTCTCTCTCTCTCTCTCTCTCTCTCTCTCTCTCTCTCTCTCTCTCTCTGAATTGGTAATATAAATGTACCTTACCCAACAAGGAAGTAGTATTGGAAGTGAATAATTGAAAGGAGGGCCATGATCAAAGGGAGGGTAGATAAAAGAAGGAAGTTCTGAGAGAAAAGCAGACTTTACAAGAGGCCATGAGAGACAGGGAGACAGACACAGAAAGAGAGACAGAGAAGGAGGAGAAAGAGAGAGAGAGGTGAGGGAGGGAGGATACACAGAAGAAAAAAAGAAAGTGGGAAATACACACAGTAATAATATATCTGAATGGGATTGACTTAACCATAAAATGTAAGCAGATAAGCAGACAGGAGAATGGATGAGAAACCAGAATTCAAAAATATGTTGTTTACAATACAAACACTTGAAACAGAGAGACATACGCATAGTCAAAGTAAAGAGTTGAAGCAGAATATATGAAGTAATGAATGTATGATGCTGAAAAAAAAAGGCAAGGGGAGAAATCATGATCTCAGAAAAAGCACATGTAAAAATTAACCTAATTAAAATGGATAAGTTGGTAAACTACATTTAGCTAAAAGTATAAACATTGATGACAAAGTAATACTAATAATAAATAGTATGCACATATGACACAGCATCCAAATTCTTAAAGAACAGTTAAATGAATTACAGGAGGAAATAATAATAATATATATGTATACATATGCATATAGAGATATATGTGTGTGTGTGTATATATACATATATATGTATATGTATATATACACACACACGTCAGGAAGGGATCTCAACATTTTGCTCTCTAAAATTAGATAAATTTAACAATAAAATAAATAAGAAAGAGTTAGGAAAATGAGCAGAAACTTTAAAGAAAAGTTAAATATGAAAGACCTCTCAAGAAAATTGAATGGGAATAGAACATATTTTATTTTTTTCCCTCAGAGGTATATGACACCTACACAAGACATAAATACCTCACAGCTAAATGCAAAATATCAGAAGTATTAAATGCATTCTTTTCAAATAACAGTGCAACAAAAATTACATTCTAATGAAGGGATATGGAAACAGAACGAAAAAGCAGTTGGAAACTAAATAAGCTAATCCTAAATAAGTCAAAGAAAAATCATAGAAATGATAATTTCATTGAGGAGAATGACAGAAGTGAGACAACAATTTAAAATTTGTGAGATTGAATTGAAGTAGTTCTTTGAAGAAAATTTATCCCTCTAAATTCATTTATCAAAAAGGAAAAAAAAAGCAGAACAATGAGTTTGTCATGCAACTAAAGAAATAGAAAACTATAAAAACATCCTTAATTAAACATAGAAATGGAAACACTGAAAATCAAAGAAAATATTAATAAAATTGAAATTTAAAAATAGTAAACTAAAATAAAACTACAAGCTGATTTTATGAAAACATAATACGATATATAAACCATTGCTTAGTTTCAGAAAGGAAAAAAAAAACAAAACTAAATCACCAGTACTGAAATAAAAAAAATAAATATATTACCCATGAAGAAGAAATTAAGACAATGAAACTACTTTGCCCATGTATGTGCCAGTAAAACTGACAATGTAAGTGAAAAGGATGAATATTTACAAAAATTTTAGCTATCCACATTAAGAGAAGAGGAAATGGAATTTATAAATAGAGGTCCTAAGAAAATATCACCAGCACCAGATGTATTCACAAGCAAATTTGGCCAAATATTTAGCGAATAATTCATCTTAATACTGTTTAAATAATTTGAAAAATAGGTAAGGAAGAAATCTGAACAATCTTTTATGGCACATGTATTATTCTGATACCAAAACAAGGGATAATATAAACAGAGGGGGGGGGGGGAATCAAAGGCCAATTTCCTTAATGACTATCAATGAAAAAGAAAACATACTAACAAGATTATTGCAGCAATACATCACCAAGATCACACATTATGACCAGATGGGATTTATACCAGGAATACATGGTTGATTCAACATTGGGAAAATTTTCAGCATAATTGATCATATCAACAATAAAAATGACAAAAATAACATGATTATATCAGTGAATGCAGAAAAAGTCTTTGATAAAAATACAGCACATATTTCTATTAAAACACTAGAAAATATAAGAATAAATGTAGCCTTCCTCAAAATAAGTAATGTCTATCTAAATTCAACAAGTATTGTCTGTAATGACAATAAACCTGATATCTTCCCAATAAGATCATGTTTGAAGCAATGATGTCCGTTATTATCAGTATTATTTAGTATTGCACTAGAAATGCTAGTTGTATAAGATATAAGCTATGTAAGACACAAGACAAGAAAAGCAAATTGAAAGAATAAAAATGAGTAAACAAACTATCACTCTTTGCACATGATATGATGGAATACGTAGAGAATCCTAGAAACTAGTCAAAGCAATTAACAATGTTAGAAAAGTTGAAAGGTATAATTAATATAAACGTACATGAATCAACAACATTTCTATATACTACTAACAAACAATATCAAAAAGAAATCGAAATTTGATTTAGAATCATGAATTGTAAATTCCATGAAAGGCCCTTTATAATTATGGCACCCAATATACAATATTTGAGAATTCACCTGCCAAGACAAGATGAACCAAGGACTGTGAGAAGATAATTCTAAAACACCACAAAAATAGAGACAGACATAAACAATAGGAGAATTATTGATTACTCATGGGTACCATGAGCTAATATTTAAAAATGGCAATTCTAACTCATTTAATTTACTCTGTGTCATAACAAACTTCAAAGTAATTATTTGGTAGAGCTAGGAAAGATAATAAAATTCATCTGGAAGAATAAAAGTTTAACATTATCTAGGGAATAAACGCAACAAATATGACCTAGTAGTACCAGATGTCAAACTATATTACAAAGCGGCAATCATCAAAACAGTGTGGTACTGGCTATGGAATAGAGTGGTAGATCAATGAAGTAGATAACCTACTTAACACACCATAGCTTAAAAATCATAGTAATCCACTGTTCCGTAAACTGAAAGATCCATGCTTTAAGATTTGACAAATATTGTTGGGAAAACTAGAAAGCAGCTGGGCAGAAATTTAATACAGATCAACATTTCACACTGTATACCAAGATAAGGTCAAAATGGGTACCTGATTTAGACAATAAGGATGAAATCACAAGTAACAATGTTGTGCCAATGCAATATCCGCAGGAGCTTCTATGGATACGCACTGGGTTATTTCCAGGGTAAATTGGCAAAATTTAAACTCTCTTCCTCAAAGATGAAACTAAAGTATTTATTGAGATACCAGAAATCCAGTTCCACTACAGTAACAAGGAAGTTTGCACACATTACTAATGGAGGGAAGACCAGCATCCCTAAACCTTCTCTCTGTCAGGCCTCTCCACAAACAAGTTCCTTTAGACAAAATGTCCCTCTCTCACCCAAACTACCTGTTCTGCTCTGCTCTGCCTGATGCCCTTTGCAGCTCCACCTCATTCTATCTCTCCCTGATGCATTCTTCCTGCTCCACCAATTCAGCAAGATCCTCTCACCACAAACTGGATGCAACTCAGGCTGTGGGATGGGCCAAAGCTCAAAGCAGGTCTTATGGGCATATTAAGGGGAAAGAAAGATCTTCAAATTCCCTTAACATTACACTTAGGGGAACAATGGAAAGTGTATCCTTCAGATCTATGAGTAAAAGAAGAATTTATGATAATATTATAAATAGATGGGAGCAGTGGAAGTAAAATTATAATAGTGACAAGTAATTAAATGGATTTTTGCAAAAACAGTACAAATACAGCCAAAATCCAAAGAAAAGTAGTAAACTAGGCCAAATAATGATGAAAAGTTTTTATTTTTTATAAAAACCTCGTTTTTCAAATATGTGGGGAACTCACCTACATTTATAAAAATAAGAACCATTCCTGTAATTAATAAATCATCAAAGGATATTAACAAAGTTTTTAGAAGAAAAAAAATCGAACCTATCAATAACTACATGAAAAAATACACTAAATCATTATGGATTAGAGAAATGCAAATTAAAATAATTTTGAGATACCACCTTATACCTATCAAATTGGTTAACATGAGAAAAAAGAAAAAATGACAAATGCTCGACGGGGTAAGGAAGAATTGGGACACAAATGCAGAGCTGGTGGAGGTATGGACTGGTACAACCACTCTGAAGAAAAATTTGGAATTATTCCCAAAGGACTATGTAGCTTTATGTGGTCTTTGACTCAGTCTGTATCCCAAAAAATATCAAAGTGAAAAGAATTAGTATATATATGTGTGTATGTGAGTATTTACGGACATGTATACATGTATACACATGTGTGTTTGTGTGTATATGTGCATGTATATACATATATACACGTATACATGTGTGTATATAGGTGTATATGTACCGTGCATGTGTGTATATACACACACATATATACACGTTATATACATGCATACATATTATTTATACACTTTATATAAACATATATACTCTTTTAATGTGTGCATATATAAATGTGTGTATATATATACATATGTGTGTATATATAAATATGTATATATGTACGTTTACAGGTATATATGTGTATATATGTACGTATACACGTATATATGTGTATATATGTATGTATGCATGTATGTGTGTATATATATATATACACATATACACTTTTTGAGGTAGCAAAGACTTGGAATTCTAATGGATGCCCATCAATTGTGGCATGGTTGAACAAGCTGTAGCATCTGATTGTTATAGAAATCTATTGAGTTATTTAAAAAGTTATGAGCAGGATGATTTTTTCAAAAATATGACAAGACTTATCTGAACTGATGGAAAGAGGAGGAAACAGAACCAGGAGACTATTATACACAGTAAAAACATATTGCACAACTCTAATCAAGACAAGAACTCAAGATAATTACAAAAACCTATGTTGGAAATGCTATGTACATCTAGAGAGAACTAATGAATTCTGAGTGAAGCAAATGTTGAAAAAAAATCTATTTTTCTTTATTTTTGTCTCTGTTTTCTTCTGTACCATGGATAATATGGAATGTTTTGCATGGCTACACATGCATAATGTATTTCAAATTTCATGCCATCTTAAGGATGAGGGATCGGCAAGAAGGAGGGAGATACGTTGGAACTAAAAATGGTTAAAAATGTATATAACAGTGTGCACATAATTGGCAAAAATTTAAATATATATTTGAAGAGTGCTAAATTTCTTTTTTGTTTATTAATTTTTTTATTTTCAGTGTTCTACAATCACTACCATATAACCTAGATTTTTTTTTTCTCCTCCCTCCCTCCTACTTTTCCCTTCCCTCTCTGAGACAGCGTACAATTTTGTATAGGTTCTACACATATATTCCAATTAAATGAGTTTTCACCATAGTCGTGCTGCATAGAAAAATTAAAATGAATGGGGAGAAATCATATAAAAAACCGAAACGTAAGGCAAAAGAAAAATATCTGCTACATTCGGTCATTGAATTCCATAGTTCTTTCTCTGGATGTGGAAGGCATTTTGCCTTAAAAGACCATTGGGAATTTTCTTAAGTGGTCTTTGCTGTTCACAAAGTTCTCCTGGTTCTACTCCTCTCATTCAGCATCAGATCATATAAGTATTTCCAGGCCTGTTTGAAGTCTTCCTGTTCATCATTTCTTATAGCGTAATAGTATTCCATTACATTAATATACCATAATTTTTTCAGTCATTCCCCAATTGATGGGCATCCCCTTGATTTTCAGGTTTTGGTCAGCACAAAGAAGTTTGCTATAAATATTTTTGTACATGTGGTACCCTTTCCCATTTTTATGATCTTTTGGTGGTACAGTCCTAGAAGCAGCATTGCTGGGTCAAAGGGTATGCACCTTTTTGTAGCCCTTTGGACATAGTTCCAAATCGCTCTCCAGAATGTTTGGAAAAGTTCACAGCTCCATCAACAATGAATTAGCTTTCCAACTCTCCCATATCTTCTGCAATGTTTATCATCTTCTTGTTTTATCATGTCAACAAAACTGATATTTGCGATGTGATATCTCAGAGTTGTTTTGATTTGCATCTCTCTAATCAAGAAGGATTTAGAGCCCTTTTTCATATGACTATAAATGTCTTTAATTTCTTCCTCTGCAAACTGCCTGTTCATATCGTTTGACTATTTATCAATTAGGGAATGGCTTGTATTTTTGTACATTTGACTCAGTTCTCTATATAGTCTAGAAATAAGGCCTTTATCACAGACCTAGTTGCAAAAATTCTTTCCCAGTTTTCTGCCTCCCTTCTAATCTTGTCTGCATTGAGTTTGGTTGTGCAAAAACTTGTCAGTTTAATGTAATCAAAACCCATCTTGCATTTCATAACGTTTTCTATCTCTTCTTTAGTCAAAAATTCTTCCCTTCTCCATAAATCTGATAAGTACACTATTGCTTACTTCACAAATTTGTCCATAGTATGGATCTTTATACCTAGATAGCGTACCCATTGAATTTTATTCTTGTGTACGGCATCAGGCAATGGTCTATGCCTAGTTTCCACCGTACTGTTATCAAGTTTTCCCCGCCATTTTTGTCGAACAGTGAGTTCTTATCCCAGAAGCTGGGGTCCTTTGGTTTATCAAACAGGAGATTGCAATATTTATTGCCTACTGTGTCTTGAGTACTTAGAAGATTCCATTTGTCTACCCTTTTGTTTCTTAGCCAGTACCAAGTGGTTTTGATAATTGCTGCTTTATAATACAGTTTGAGATCTGGTAGTGCTAAGCCACCTTCCCTAGCATTTCTTTTCATTTTTCCAGCTCTAGAAAATAATTATCTGATAGTTTGATTGGTATGACACCAAACAAGCAAATTAATTTAGGTAGTATTGTCATTTTAATCATATTGGCCAGGCCTACCCACAAGCAAGTGGTGTCTTTCCACATTCTTAGATCTGACTTTATTTATGTAAAAGGTGTCTGGTAATTGTGTTCATATAGTTCCTGGGTTTGTTTTGGAAGATAAGCTGCCAAATATTTCATAGTGTCTACCCTAGCTTTAAATGGGATTTCTCTTTCTTTCTCTTCCTATTGGGCTTTGTTACTAATATATAGAAATGCAGAAGATTTGTGACGGCTTATTTTGTAACCTGCAACTTTGCCAAAGTGGTTTATTTTTTCAAGTAGTTTTTTACTTAAATCTCTGGGATTCTCTAAGTATATCCTCATATCATGTCAAAAGAATGATAACTTAGTTTATTGTTTGCCTATTCTAATTTCTTCAATTTCTTTATCTTGTATAATTGTTACAGCTAACATTTCTAGGATCATACTGAATAATAGTGGTGATAAGGGACACTCTTGTTTCACCCATGATTTTACTGTAAATGTATCTAGTTTATCTCCATTGCATATAATGTTTGCTGAAAGTTTTAGATAGATACTGCTTATAATTTTATGGAAAGTTCCCTATATTGCTATGCTCTCCAGTGTTTTTAATAGGAAGGGGTGTTGCATTTGGTCAGAAGCTTTTTTCTGCATCTGTTGAGATAATCATAGAGTTTCTGTTAGGTTTGTTGTTGATATGATCAATAATGCTAATGGTTTTCCTAATATTGAACCAGCCCCTCATTCCTGGTGTGAATCCTACCTGATCATTATGTATTATTCTCTTGAGAAGTTGCTGTATTTTTTTTTTTTTGCTAAAATCTTATTTAAAATTTCAGCATCTATATTCATTAGAGAAATTGGTATAGAATTTTCTTTCTCTGTTTTGTCTCTTCTTGGTTTAGGTATCAAAACCATATTTGTATCATGAAAGGAATTTAGGAAGAGCACTTCTTCCCCAATTTTCTCAAATAATCTATATAGCATTGAAATTAACTGTTGTTTAAATGTTTGATAGAACTCACTTGTAAATCTATCTGTCCCTGGAGATTTTTCCTAGGGATTTCATCTATGGCTTATCCAAATTATTTTTTCTGAGATGTGGTTGGTTAAGTGTTCAACTTCCTCTTCTGTTAAGCTGGGTAATTTATATTATTTAAAATATTCATCCATCTCATTTAGATTGTCGAATTTATGGGCATAAAGTTGAGCAAAGTAATTTCTAATTATTGTTTTAATTTCCTCATCACTGGAGGTGAATTCATCCTTTTCATTTTTGGTAATGGTAACTTGGCTTTCTTCTTTCTTTTTTTAAAATCAAATTGTCCAAAGGTTTATTAATTTCATTAGATTTTTCATAAAACCAACTATTGGTATTATTTATTATTTCAATGGTTTTCTTATTTTCAATTTTATTGATCTCTCTTTTGGTTTTCAGTATTTCTAATTTGGTATTTACTTGAGAATTTTCAATTTGTTCTTTTTTTGCTTCTTCAGCTGCATGCCCAAGTCATTGATCCCCTCTTTCTCTATTTTATTCATGTAGGCATTCAAAGATATAAAATTTCCCCTAAGGCCTGCTTTTGCACTATCCCATAAGATTTGATAGGTTGTCTCATTATTGTCAGTCTCTTGAATGGAGTTGGTGATTGTTTCTACAATTTGTTGTTTATCCCACACCTTCTTTCAGATTAGATTATTTAGTTTCCAATTAATTTTTGATTTCTCTTTCCATGGTCTTTTATTATATACAATTTTTATTGCATTTTGATCTGAGAAGGATATATTGACTATCTCTGCCTTTCTGCAGTGCATTGTGAAGTTTTTATGTCCTAGTATATGGCTAGTTTTTGTACATATGCCATGTAACTCTCAGAAAACTGTATATTCCATTCTATCCTCACTCACTTTTTCCCCGAGATCTAACATAACCTTATCCAGACATTTATTCACCTTCTTAACTTCTTTCTCATTTACTTTAAGGTTAGATTTATCAAGTTCAGAGAAAGAGAGGTTGAGGTCCTGCTATGGTATTGGCACAGCACACCGAGAAAAACAAGTCTTATGCCTGACCAGCAGGCTGCTCGTCCTCCTGTAGAGCTCGCAAGTAAAACAATGAGGCGAGAGAGCAGGTCATGAAGCAACTCCTATTTATTCAAGCAAGTACTCTGATAATATAGTCTCTGCCAGCCAGCCCAATGAACCATGGTAACACACACAAACAAACCTGAAACTATAGTAATGAATACAACTATAGTAACAAACACAAACCAAGGGTGGGGCCATCCCTTCCAGCACCATCTTGTTCACCCTTCCCTGCACTGGACTCAGTTTACCTGATGTCCATCAGTGTGGTGTCCCAGATGGCATAGCAGTCAGTGCCCCTTACAAGGTCCCCCACTAGTATAGTTTTGCTGTCTCTTCTTTTCTGAAACTCCCCCAACCTCTCCTCGAAGAATCTGGATGCTATACCATTTGGAACATATATGTTTAGTAATGATATTGCTTCATTGTCAATGGAGCCTTTCAACAGGATATAGTTTCCTTCCTTATCTCTTTTGGCTAGAGCTTTTTCTGTTTTTGCTTTATCCGAGATTGGGACTGCTACTCTTGTCTTTCTTATGTCAGTTGAAGCACAACATATTCTCCTCCAACCTTTTACCTTTACCCTGTGTGTACCCCCTCATTTCAAATGGGTTTCTTCTAAACAACATATTGTTAGACTATGGCCTCTAATCCATTCTGATATCCAATTCTGTTTTATGGGAGAGTTCATTCCATTCACATTCAGAGTTATGATTACGGTCTGTGTCTTTCCCTCCATCGTCTTTCCCACGATTTTTGCTTTTAGTTCTCCTGTCTCCCTTCCCCTCCTCAATAGAGTTTGCACTTTTGACCACCACCTCCCTCAGTCTTCCCTTCTTTCAGCACCCCTCCCTTTGACTCCCCTTCACCCTTACTACTTCTTCCCCCCCTTTGTTCTTCCCCTTTCCCCTTTCCCCTCTTACTGACTATAGAGGTTGTTAGATTTATAAACTTAATTAAGTTTATTGTGCCATCCTTGAACCTAATCAGATGAGAGTACCTCTCAAGCAACGGTCATCTCCCTCCCCTCTTTCCCTGTACTATAATATAATTATGCATTTCTTCCTGTGATGTAGTTTATCGTTTTCTGCTTCCTCCTTTTCACATCTTCTGGTACAGTAACTTTACGTGCTTGAATCATATTTTTATCATCACATCATTTACTTTATACCCATTCCCTCTATCTATGTATATCACTTTTATGTTTCATAATAGATGTACAGTTGTCAAGATTAAGAAGCATCATCAGGCCAAGATGGCTGAGTGAAAGCAACGACTCACCTAAGCTCCTGGACAAACTCCTCTGGATATCTCTGAAAGGAGAATCTGACCAGACTTTGGAGGTGTAGAATCCAGTGGGTGACAGACTTTGACAGATTCGGAGCCCAGGTTGGACTGGAAGGTCCACGGGAAGGATCTGTTCCGCGGGGGTAAGCCCCCAGGGCACAGCGCAGTGCGGTCAGCGCAGCAGGGCGGAAGGGACCTGAGAAGCCCGAGAGTGGCGGGTGAAACCAGCGGAGCAGGAGACAAGCCAAACCGAGCGGGTGAGAGCCGCTGAGGGCCAGATATCAGCGCAGCAGCCCTTGAAACCTTCAGCCTGAAGACTAAACTTCGGTAAGTCACCTACTTGAACTTCCGGGAGCCAGGATGGCGGAGTGATCAGTAAATGCTCTCTCCTCCCCCCTGATGACTGTGACAGAACCATAAAATACTTCCCCAGATAAATCTTGGATCAGCGGGAACATCAGAAGGGGGCAAATAGTCTCATAACACCAGAGGCTAGAAAAATAGCAAAGGGGGATTCTTCCTACTGTGGCGGAGGCGATCTGGAAGGACAGATGACCCAGGGCAGAGAAAATTCGCACTGAGACCCAGGCAAGCCTCAGCGCCGGGAGACGAGCCCCAGGAAGGGCAGGAACACGCATTAGCTTCTAGGCGTGCCCCAGCCCTCCAGGGGAAAAGGGAAGACAATAGGGAAGCTGGGATCACCATCCCCTGACCTTGCCTTTGCCTCAGGTCAGCTGAGGAGATCTCCTGAGGCCAGACCACCCCTCCCACACACCTAACAAGATAACCCCAGGGTTGATCTGGGAAACAAAAAACAAAAACCTGCTTTTAGCCTAGACACACATCAGCTCAACTTAAAGATCTGTACCTTCTGACTGAAAGAACCAGAAGCTACAACACTCAGCCAACATCATGAATCCGAAAAAGCAGACGAAAAGTGAAAAAAACCATAGAATCTTTCTATGGGCATAAGGACCAAAACACAAACACCAAAGAGGTCAGAGCTGAGACTACTTCAATCTGAAACCTCAGAAGGGACTATGAATTTCTCACAAGCACAACTAGATTACCTGGAAAAGCTGAAGAAGGAAATAAAAGAAAAACTGGCCAATGATTTTAAAATTATAAAAAAAGAATTCACTGATGAGAACATCACTCTGAAAAGGAAAATTGAAGAAATGGAAAAGGCAGTTCAAAAATTAACTGGAGAGAATAATTCCCTAAAAGGAAGAGTTAATCAAACGGAAAAGGAAACCCAAAACCTAATTGGGAAAATTGATCAGATGAAAAAGGAAACACAAAACCTAACTGGGAAAATTGGTCGAATGGAAAAAGAAGTACAAAAATTAAATGGAGAAAATAGCTCCTTAAAGGGAAAAATTGGTCAGATGGAAAAGGAGATGTAAAAGCTAACTGAACAAAACAATACGATGAAGATTAGAATTGGTCAAGTAGAAACTAATGACTCAATGAGGCAACAAGAATCAGTCAAACAAAATCTAAAGAATGAAAAGATAGAAGAAAATGTAAAATATTTAATTGGAAAAACAACTAACCTGGAAAATAGATCCAGGAGAGAAAATTTAAGAATTATTGGCCTGCCAGAAACCCATGATGAAGAAAAGAGTCTGGACAATATCTTCCAGGAAATCATCCAGGAAAACTGACCAGAAGTACAAGACTCAGAGGGCAAAATAGTCATCGAAAGAATCCACCGTTCCCCTCCCGAAAGGGACCCCAAACTCAAAACCCCAAGAAATATCGTTGCCAAATTCCAGAGCTATCAAGTGAAGGAGAAAATACTACAATCAGCCAGAAAGAAACAATTCAAATATCAAGGACACACAGTGAGGATCACACAGGACCTTGCAGCTTCTACATTAAAAGATCGAAAGAATTGGAACCCAATATTCTGTAAGGCAAAGGAGTTGGGACTTCAAACAAGAATCAACTACCCAGCAAAGGTCAGCATAACATTTCAGGCAAGGAGAAAGTCATTCAACGAAATAAGGGATTTCCAGAGCTTCCTGACCAAAACACCAGAACTCAATAGACAATTTGATCTTCAAATGCAGGTCCCCAGAGAATCATAAATAGGTAAACAGAGGGGAAAAAACAAAAACAAAAACTAGCTACTCAATTAGGGCAAACTGTTTACCTCCCTGTAATGGAAGATGATACCTGTTAATCTTGAGAACTGTGCAGCTATTATGGTAAAAGGGATATATGTAGAGGGAACGGGCATAAAGTAAATGATGTCATGTCAAAAATATGATTCAAGTATGAAAAGGGATTGTAATAGGAGGTGTGAAAAGGGGGAAGCAGAAAATGGCAAATTATATCACAAGAAGAAGTACAAAACTATAGTAGAGGGAAGGAGGGGAGGGAGATGAGCATTGTTTGAGAGGTATTCTCATCTGATTTGTTCAAAGGAGGGAACAATAATCTTAAGTAGATAAGCCTAATTAGCTCTATAGGTACTAGGAGGGGAAGGGGGAAGAAAGGGGAAAGTGGCTAAAAGGGAGGAAAGAAGCAATAAGAGTAAAGGGGAGTAAAAGGGAGGGGGGCTAAAAGAAGGAGGGGAAGGCTGCAGGAGGAGGGGGAGAAAAGTGAATACTATTGAGGAGGGGAAGGGAGACGGGAGAGGTAAAAGCACAAATGGTGGGAAAGAGGTTGGAGGGAAATACACAGATTGTAATCATAACTGTGAATGTGAATGGAATGAACTCTCCCATAAAACGGAGACGGATAGCAGAATGGATTAAAAGCCACAATCCAACAATATGCTGCTTACAAGAAACACATTTGAAACGGGGGGATACACATAGGATAAAGGTCAAAGGATGGAGCAGAATATATTGTGCTTCAGCTCATGTAAGAAAGGCAGGAGTAGCAATGCTAATCTCAGACAAAGCAAAAGCAGAAACAGATCTAATCAAAAGGGATAAGGATGGAAACTATATCCTGCTAAAAGGCACCATAGACAATGAAGCAATATCATAACTAAACATGTATGCTCCAAGTGGTATAGCATCCAATTTTTAGAGGAGAGGTTGGGGGAGGTGAAGGAAGAAATTGATAGCAAAACTGTACTAGTGGGGGACCTCAACCTCCCCCTCTCTGAACTCTATAAATCCAACCTCAAAATAAACAAGAAAGAGGTTGAGGAGGTAAATAAAACTCTAGATAAGGTAGATATGATAGATCTTTGGAGAAAATTAAATGGGAATAGAAAGGAATATACCTTTTTCTCAGCGGTACATGGAACATTTACAAAAATTGACCATGTACTAGGATATAAAAATCTCACAAACCAGTGCAGAAAGGTAGAGATAATCAATGCATCCTTTTCAGATCATAATGCATTAAAAATTACATGTAATAAAAGGCCATGGAAAGAGAAACTAAAAATCAATTGGAAACTAAATAATCTAATTCTAAAAAAGGGTTGGGTTAAAGAAGAAATCATAGAAACAATCAACAATTTCATTCAAGAGAATGACAATAGCGAGACAACATACCAAAACTTATGGGATACTGCAAAAGCAGTTATTAGGGGAAGTTTTATATCTTTGAATGCTTACATAAATAAAATAGAGAAAGAGGAGATCAATGACTTAGGATTCCAGTTGAAAAAGCTAGAAAAAGGACAAATTGAAAATCCCCAAGAAAATACCAAATTAGAAATACTGAAAACCAAAGGAGAGATTAATAAAATTGAAATTAAGAAAACTATTGATTTAATAAATAAAACCAATAGTTAGTTTTATGAACAAACTAATAAAATTGATAAACCTTTGGTCAATCTGATTAAAAAAAAGAGAGAAGAAAATCAAATTACTAATATTTAAAATGAAAGGGGTGAACTCACCTCCAATGAGGAGGAAATTAAAGCAATAATTAGAAACTACTTTGCCCAACTTTATGCCCACAAATTCGATAATCTAAACGAGATGGATGAATATTTTAAAAAATACAAATTGCCCAGATTAACAGAAGAGGAAGTTGAATACTTAAACAACCCCATCTCAGAAAAAGAAATTGAACAAGCCATCAATGAACTCCCTAGGAAAAAATCTCCAGGGCCAGATGAATTCACAAGTGAATTCTATCAAACATTTAAAGAACAGTTAATTCCAATACTATATAGACTACTTTTGAAAATTGGGGAAGAAGGAGTCCTCCAAAATTCTTTCTATGATACAAATATGGTTTTGATACCCAAACCAGGAAGAGACAAAACAGAGAAAGAAAATTATAGACCAATTTCCCTAATGAATATAGATGCAAAAATTTTAAATAAGATTTTAGCAAAACGAATACAGCATCTTATCACGAGATTAATTCATTATGATCAGATAGGATTCATACCAGGATTACAGGGCTGTTTCAATATTAGGAAAACTATTAGCATTATCAATCACATCAACAACAAAGCTAACAAAAACCCCATGATTATCTCAATAGATGCAGAAAAAGCTTTTGACAAAATGCAACACCCATTCCTACTAAAAACACTGGAGAACTTAGGAATAAAGGGAACTTTCTGTAACATAATAAGCAGTATCTATCTAAAACCTTCAGCAAGCATTATATGCAATGGGGATAAGCTAGATGCATTCCCAATAAGATCAGGGGTGAAACAAGGTTGTCCATTATCACCAATATTATTCAATATGGTACTAGAAATGTTAGCTGTAGCAATTAGACAAGATAAAGATATTCAAGGAATCAGAATAGCTAAAGAAGAAACTAAGTTATCACTCTTTGCAGATGATATGATGATCTACCTAGAGAATCCCAGAGATTCAAGTAAAAAATTACTTGAATTAATAAACAACTTTGGCAAAGTTGCAGGTTACAAAATAAACCCACACAAATCTTCTGCATTCGTATATATTAGCAATGAAGTCCAACAGCAAGAGATAGAAAGAGATATCCCATTTAAAGCTAGGGTAGACAGTATAAAATACTTAGGAGTCTACCTGCCAAAACAAACCCAGGGATTATATGAACACAATTACAAGACACTTTTTGCACAAATAAAGTCAGATTTAAGTAAGTGGAAAAACATTAGTTGCTCATGGATAGGCCGTGCTAATATAATAAAAATGACAATTCTACCTAAATTAATATACTTATTTAGTGCCATACCAATTAAACTATCAGACAATTACTTTCTAGAGCTGGATAAAATAATATCAAAATTCATTTCAGAAAACAAAAGGTCCAGAATATCAAAGCGACTAATGAAAAGAAATGCTTGGGAAGGTGGCCTAGCGCTACCAGACCTCAAACTTTACTATAAAGCAGCAATTATCAAAACCACTTGGTATTGGCTAAGAAACAGAGAGGTAGACAAGTGGAATAGACTTGGCACTCAAGATGTAGTAGGCTAGGAATATAGCAACCTTCTGTTTGATAAACCCAAAGACCCCAGCTTCTGGGATAAGAACTCATTGTTTCACAAAAATTGCTGGGAAAACTGGATAACAGTGTGGCAGAAATTAGGCATAGACCCATACCTGACACCGTACACAAGAATAAACTCCAAATGGGTACATGATTTAGGTATAAAGATTGATACCATGAATAAACTGGAGAAGCAAGGAATAGTGTATTTATCAGATCTATGGAGAAGGGAAGAATTCTTTACTAAAGGAGAGATAGAAAGCATTATGAAATGCAAGATGGATGACTTTGATTACATTAAACTGAGAAGTTTTTGCACAACCAAACTCAATGCAACCAAAATCCGGAGGCATGTAGTAAATTGGGAAAGAATTTTTACACCTAAGCTTGAGGATAAAGGCCTCATTTCTAGAATATATAGAGAACTTTGTCAAATGTATAATCATACAAGTCATTCCCCAATTGATAAATGGTCAAAGGATATGAAGAGGCAATTTTCAGAGGAAGAAATTAAAGCTATCTATAATCATATGAAAAAATGCTCTAAATCACTATTGATTAGAGAGATGCAAATCAAAACAACTCTGAGGTACCACATCACACCTATAAGATTGGCAAACATGACAGAACAAGAAAATGATAAATGCTGGAGAGGATGCGGGAGAGTTGGAACACTAATTCATTGTTGGTGGAGCTGCGAGGTCATCCAACCATTCTGGAGAGCAATTTGGAACTATGCCCAAAGGGCTACAAAAATGTGCATACCCTTTGACCCAGCAATATCGCTACTAGGACTATATCCCCAAGAGATCATAAAAATTGGAAAGGGTCCTACATGTACAAAAATATTTATAGCAGCACTCTATGTAGTTGCCCAAAACTGGAAGTCAAGGGGATGTCCATCAATTGGGGAATGGCTGAATAAATTATGGTATATGAATGTAATGGAGTACTATTGTGCCATAAGAAATGATGAAGAAGAAGACTTCAGAGAGGCCTGGAAGGACTTATATGACCTGATGCTGAGTGAAAGGAGCAGAACCAGGAGAACTTTGTGCACAGCAACGACCACAGTGTGCGAGAGTTTTTTCTGGTAGACTTGGAATTTTGTAATAACGCAAAAATTTCTTATAAAAAAAAAATCCCAAAGGTGGTTCTCAAGGCAAAATGCCTTCCACACTCAGAGAAATAAATATGGAAGTCACTCACAAAGTGTAGCAGATAATGTTTGTATATGTGTATGTGTTTGTGTATCATGTTCTGATTTATTATACGATTTCTTTCATTTATTTTAGTCTGACTACATAGCATGACTATAGTGAAAATATACTCAATAGCAAAGTATATGTAGAATCTATACAGAATTGTATGCAGTCGTGGGGAGGGAGGGGGTAGTGGTGGGTATGTGCGGGGGGAGATAAAACCTCAATTATATGGCAGTGATTGTTAAACATTAAAAAATAATAATAATAATAAAAAAAGAAGCATCATCTTCCCTTATAGGGAACTAAACAGTTTGCTAAAATTGAGTAACAAGTTTTTCTTTTCCTCTGTTTACCTTTTTTGTTCCTCTCTTAAGACTTGTGTTTGAAGATACAATTTTCTATTGAGTTCTGGCCTTTTTGTCAAGAAGGACTAGAAATTCCTTATTTCATTGAATGTCTGTCTCGTTGCCTGAATTATCATGCTGAACTTTGCTGGGTAATTGATCCTTGATTGTAGTTCCAGCTCCTTTGGCTTACAGAATATTATATTCCAATTCCTTCTATCTTTTCATGTAGAAGCTACAAGGTTCTGTGTGATCCTGACTGTAGCTCATCGATATTTAAATGATTTCTTTCTGGTTGCCTGTAGTATTTTCTCCTTCACTTGTTACTTTTGGAATTTGGCAACCATATCTCTTGGTGTTTTCAATTTGGGATACCTTTTGGGAGGTGAACAGTGGATTCTTTCAATGACTATTTTGAGCTCTAGATCTAGCACTTCTGGGCAGTTTTCCTTGATGATTTCTTGGAAGATATTGTCCAGACCATTTTTTTCATCATGCCTTTCTGGTAGGACAATAATTCTTAAATTTTCTCTCCTGGATCTATTTCCCAGGTCAGTTGTTATTCTAAATATACATTTTTCAATTTCTTCTACCTTTTCATTCTTTTAGATTTTGCTGGACTGATTCTTAATGTCTCACAGAGTCATTATTTTCTCCTTGACCAATTCTAATTTTTTATCAAATTGCTCCCTTCAGTTAACTTTTGCATCTCCTTTTCCGTCTGTCTAGTTATTCCTTTTAAGGAATTATTTTCTCCAGTTAGTCTTTGTACTTATTTTTCCATTTGCCCAATTTTCCTTTTTAAAGAGCTGATCTCTTCAAAGAATTCGTTTTTATATACTTTTAAAATCATTGTCCAGTTTTTCTTCTATTTTCTTCTTCAGCTGTTCCAGGAGAGCTCTTTTATATGCAAGCAGTTCATAGTCCCTTCTGAAGTTTCAGATGGGAGTACAGTTTCAATACTGATCTCTTTGGTATTAGTGTTTTGGTTCTTGTCCCCATAGAAAGATTCTATGGTCTTTTCCTTCCTCCTTTGCTTCTTGCTCATGATGGTGAGGTTTTGTGTGTTGTGACCTCTGTTCTTCAAGCTAGAAGCTGGAGAACCTGTTGTTGAGCTGCTGGTGTGAGAAAGCAAAGGACAGGTACCTTCTTTTCTTTTTGTTTTGTGTTTCCTGGGATTACCCCTGGGGCTAGCTTTTTAAGTGTAAAGGAGGGGTCTTCTGGTCACTGGAGATCTCAGTTGAGCTAGAGAAAAGGCAAGCTCAGTGCTTGGTTATCCTGGCTGCTCTATTGTCCTCCTGTTTCCTCTGAAGTGCTGAGGCTTGCCTGGGTCCTAGTGTGAGGCTCCATCCCCCTGGGGCTCCTTTCCTACCAGTTCACCTCCACCACAGTAAGAGGAATATTCTTTAGCCATTTTCCTAGCCTCAGGAGCTACGAGACTGTTTGCCCCTTCTGTTGATCCTACTGATTCAGGATTTTTCTGGAGAAATATTTTATTTTTCTTTCGAGGTCAACAAGGGGAGGGCGAGAGAGCATTTATCACTCATTCATTTTGGTTCCCAGAAGTTCAAGTAAGTCCTAAATTTCTAATAGGATTGAGAGACTTGAAAATCAACTTAAAGCTTATTGTTTCAATGATTCTTGAATTCAATGTTTCCTTGTGCAGTATTCTTAGGTGTTCACTGAGTTTGCAAATCAGGGCAAAGCAATATCAACTGACTCAGAGGGATTATTGTCCTTTGCCTCTCTCGTCACCCCTACACAAAACAGATAGTAATTAGAACTAGAAAAGTGAGGAGAATATGATGTCATCACTATATACTATCACCATAGTAGGTCTATTTGGTAATAGCATTGCAGGAGAAAGTCACCTTGACTTTTCAACTGAACACTGATGTGAGTAAATGGATATCCAGATAGTTATTATTAAACTTGTTTTTGGAACAAAAGTTTTTTTTTTTTTTTTTTTATCACGTAATGCAACCAGTTTCAGAACTTTAAGTAATAACTAAATCAGATATAAGAATGACATCATCTGGGAGTTTTCAAAAGGTAATTTACCCCTTCTGAAGAAGGATGAAAGTGTTGTTCCTGATTTATTGATGTGCCAACCAGCCATTCTCATAGATTATATATATAATATTGCTATTTTGATAATTTTATTATTATTGGTGTTAAAGATTGTTATTGCAATTGAAACTAAAAAATACAGTTATGAAGAAATAGATACTGGACCCGTTATTATTAACGTAGTCATTCTTTTGAGGAAACTTACTTATTTTTGCAGGTTAGCAGGCTGAGGAATTAAAGTTAATACCTTAGCTAACAGTAGAGCCATTAGCTGTGAGAGGTATAATCTGAACTGAGGTGTTCTTGCTATCCCATGTTACTTCTCATTTGTTTAAAATATTTTTAAATATCAGTAGAGGATAAGAGTTCTATATGTATATCTTTAGAAAGTAATAGGTTACTTTCCTTTTCAGAAAAGAGCACAGAAAGACATAAAGAAAAACTCTAATGTAGACATTAAGCTGTGGTATTGGAACTCTTAAGAAAGGTTTAAAAAACTGTGATATACCCATCTTATGACCTTCTTCCTACAATAATTGTTATACTTTAGATAAACTGATTCCATTGAGGAGGATAATGTTGGGTTATATCAATTCTTTTTATTTTGTTTTATTTTGTTTTTTTAAATTTTGTTTTATTATTATTATTTTTTAATGTTTAACAATCACTGCCATAAAATCAATATTTTATCCCCTCCACACCTCCCCCCCATTACCCCCCTCCCTCCCCATGACCGCATACAATTCTGTATAGGTTCTACATATACTTTCCTATTGAGTACATTTTCACTATAGTCATGCTATGTAGTTGAACTAAAATAAATGGAAGAAATCGTGTAACAAATCAAAACATGATACACCAAAACACACACACACACACAAAGATGATCTGCTACTTTCTGCAAATGACTTCCATATTTCTTTCTCTGAGTGTGGAAGGCATTTTGCCTTAGAAAACCACCATTGGGATTTTTTTTTTAAGAAGTTCTTGCGTTATTACGAAATTCCAAGTCTACCAGAAAAAACTCTCGCACACTGTGGTCGTTGCTGTGCACAAAGTTCTCCTGGTTCTGCTCCTTTCACTCAGCATTAGATCATATAAGTCCATCCAGGCATCTCTAAAGTCTTCTTGTTCATCATTTCTTATGGCACAATAGTACTCCATTACATTCATATACCATAACTTATTCAGCCATTCCCCAATTGATGGACAACCCCTTGACTTCCAGTTTTGGGCAACTACAAAGAGTGCTGCTATAAATATTTTTGTACATTTCCAATTTTTATGATCTCTTGGGGACATAGTCCTAGTAGCGATATTGCTGGGTCAAAGGGTATGCACATTTTTGTAGCCCTTTGGGCATAGTTCCAAATTGCTCTCCAGAATGGTTGGATGACCTCGCAGCTCCACCGTACACAAGAATAAAGTCCAAATGGGTACATGATTTAGGTATAAAGATTGATACCATGAATAAACTGGAGAAGCAAGGAATAGTGTATTTATCAGATCTATGGAGAAGGGAAGAATTTTTTACTAAAGGAGAGATAGCATTTTGAAATGCAAAATGGATAACTTTGATTACATTAAACTGAGAAGTTTTTGCACAACCAAACCCAATGCAACCAAAATCCGGAGGCATGTAGTAAATTGGGAAAGAATTTTTACACCTAAGCTTGAGGATAAAGGCCTCATTTCGAGAATATATAGAGAACTGACTCAAATGCATAATCATACAAGTCATTCCCCAATTGATAAATGGTCAAAGGATATGAACAGGCTATTTTTGGAAGAAGAAATTAAAGATATATATAATCATATGAAAAAAATGTTCTAAATCACTTTTGATTAGGGAGATGCAAATCAAAACAACTGTGAGGTACCACATCACACCTATAAGATTGGCAAACATGACAGAACAAGAAAATGATAAATGCTGGAGAGGATGTGGGGGAGTTGGAACACTAATTCAGGATTATATCAATTCTTGAAGGAGGACATATTTAACCAACTTCAGATTCCTGAGGATATGCTTAACAATCTTTCCTTCCACTCCTAAATATTTGCTTCCTAGGAAAGAGGGTAGTGGGTTTTTATTGACCAAATTGTGAATTGGGCATAAGCAGTGTATATTATGCACTCTACCGGGAAGAGGCAGAGGAAAAGAGCCATGGAAAAAGCAAAGAGAACAATGAAAGGAGTAAAAACTTGGAACGTATGAAAATAAGGACACTCTTCTCTCCTAAATAGCTTGAAATCTGTTATTTCACTTGGCAGGTTGCCAAGTGATTCAACCAAAATAAAGTGCTTGACTCTTTTCTGCCTACCATCTTCCTTCACACAGTATTTTATGGTAAATATCTCTACTCTAAAACCCTTTTCCAACTCTAGAAAGAAGATATTTTTGTACTGTGGTCAGATATGAAATGGGCGCAATGTGAAAGGTACCTTTTACAAAACTTTTTATTTACTTTAGGGTGATACTCAATCATGATTATTTATATGTTGAGGAAAGAGATTTAGTGTGAAAAAAGGAATGCATATCTGCTGCCAGAACTATTAACTTGCCTTCTACTATCCAGTAGGACATTAGTAAATGGATAATTCTTGATTGTTCACTAGGTTTCTTAAGGGAAGATATTTCCTGAGAATAGTGAATTGCCTCTAATACTCTGTCATTCAACCTATGGTAGAACTATGGACATTTTCTAATATTTAAATTAAGATTTTTGAAGTCAGATACTGAAAACAGTATATCAAATTTAACATATAATGAAAGTGCTTTGTGTCTCAATCAATATATACCCAGGACTTAACATTTTTTTGTGCATTTTCCCTTATTTCCCTCCAAGAAAAGTTCTCTAAATTGGGGATCCACATACCCTTTGAGCATTTGCAGAAAGATTTTAGGTTTTCTATAGATTTAAATGAAAAAAATAATACTTCTTTATTTTCAGTAACGCTTAAATGAAATTTGATATTCCTCTCAGTTATGAATGTGGGCAACAAACATTATTGTAAGAAAAGGATCTATAGATTTTCATTGTATTTCTAGAGGCATCCATTGTATGCAAAAATGTTTAGAAATCTTGCTCTAAGTAACAGTATTCTGACATGTAGAATGTGCCTCTGTATGGCATATTTGCATAACAAAATGAAACAGAATCTCACAGAATGGAGAAACATGGATGGTTTGCCATATATGATGTTGAAGGAAATACATATATTAAAACAATCATAGAATCATTGAAATGTGGTGTTATGTGTATAAAATAAAGCTCCTGAAATTACATAAAATTAATTTTTAGAAGGTATACTATTGTGGCTATGTGAAATTTCATTTCAGACTTACAAATTTACAGTAAAAACCGCAAGAAAAATCATAACATAATAATCTTGCTCCCTATATATGCTTCGAAAAAGAATAGACTTTGAATATTTAAAACATAGACCAAACCCATTATTAATCTCTATATAATTAGGTAATAGACATATTGTTTATGATCCTAGCCATAAAACTAAGGTGAATTTAAAGCACTGTCTCACTCAAGTAGATACAGTATCTTCTTTAAGGCAGCATTCTAATTAGGCTCTTCAATTCCCTGCCATTATTAGAGTCTTTGGTGTTGCTGACTTTGCCCTTCGCATCATATCACTATAAGGTGACCTTGGTTGTGCACATATCATTTATGGACACATGAATTTTTAATGCTATAGCTGATGATGATCCAGCTATAGCGATGATCCAGCTGCAGTGAGTACTTTCACTGATATTTCTTAATCCAGTGAAATCTGAAACGAGGTACGTACTGTGTGTGTCTTTCTGTCTGTCTGTGTGTGTTTATATTAAATGTTATTGTGTAAACTAAGCAGGCTGACTGTAATCTGTAGTATTTATTTTTTGACTGTTGTTTGTGGGGTTTTTTGGGGGGGGGGGACTGACTTAAGTGGCTTGACACCTGTCAGAAAATTTTATCAGTCCCACTTCTCTTTTCCAAGATCCTTGAATGTGTATCTGCAAAGCCTCAGTATTCATAAATGCCAGAGGCAACTTTCCTTGAAACACAGGGAATTCTGGTATTTTAAAGCTTTGTAATATTGAATTCTGGCTGACGTATTTGGGTGACCCTAAGAAAAAAGCAGCTTTTCAGAATGGAGAGAGATCTTAGAGGAAGACTTCCATTCGAGTCTTCTCTTTGATACATACTAGGAGCAGACAAGTGACTTAGAGGATAGATCATGGGCAATAGATCCAGTAGCTTCTTAAAGCTGTAAGTCACTTTTATGGAATGATAGAGGGATTTCTGTAGGAGAAACTAACTATACCAATAAAATTTCAAGAAAGAGAGAGACAGACAGAGACAGGCAGAGAGACAGAGACAGAGAGAGAGACAGAGAAAGAGACAGGATGAAGGACAGAAACAGAGAGACAGAAAGACAGAGATAGAGAAAAGCAGAGAGAGAGACAGAGACAGACAAAGACAGAAAGACAGAGAGATAGGCAGAGAAACTGAGGTACACAGTGAAGAGAGACAGACAAAGAAAGAGAGAGGCAAAGACAGAGAGAGAGAGAGAGAGAGAGAGAGAGAGAGAGAGAGAGAGAGAGAGAGAGAGAGAGAGAGAGAGAGAGAGGAGAGACATAATATTAAATAAATTCACCTCAAGTTAGATTTTGACATTCTGCATAAATACAATAAATTGAAATCTAGATTTGTAATTCATTTTTCTAATACAATTACTTCCAGTAGTGGTGGGTAGATTGTTCCTATCTCAGGCAGTGGTACATAGATTCCTCTCTTTACTGAATTATTTAACGATTCATAAAATGCTACACATAGTTGCTATAAGGGTGTTGCTTCCAGATTGCCTGTGGAGTTCTGTTTTGAAGTTTTCTCTGGTGAAATATTAAAGCAATTGAATTAAAAGGAAAATACTCATGATTCAAATGCCTTCTATATGATTTGTTCTCACTAAATAAAAGTATACTGCACCTGCTTTTGTAAGTGTAACTTTCCTTTTAACCTACCATGATTGCACAGCTCTGTTTGACATTTGTTTTTCTACTGTTGTCACTTATATCTAAAATGGTGCCCTGCTACCAAGTCCTCAAGTCACTAAGTTCCATCTCCAATATAATATTACACTCAGTCACATCAAGCATATACCTATTTTTTTTCATGACACAAGATGATATATTTTCCTTCAGCTGCTACCATCATTTCACACACTTGTTTGGAAGCAGGGAATCACAGTAAGGTTCCAGAGAATAGAATGAAAAACATTCAAGTTTCTGTTTATAAGTGGTGAAATATTATATAGATCCATTTAGAATTTGCTTGTTCTACTTTTGCTTTTGTAGATGTTTTTCATCCTGGCTTGATTAAGAACAGTAGGATATTTGCCTGTCATAAATGATTCCTTCTAATACTTAATGAGACGTAAGTACATTTCATGTTAGTACGTGTTGCAACCTCTATAAATTGCCTCTCACAGCACTCTGTGTGAGCAAAACAAGACATTGTTTTCTCACTGCCCTTTAGTCACTAATAAAGATATTCATGTTTCTTCTCAGTGGAAAAAATATTGGAAGTCAAATTCTTTCCAACTGACCAAGAATCAGAAAATGTAATTTCGTAAGTGAAAGGGACTTGCAAGTCACCTATTCAAGCACAAACTTGTCTAAAAATCCCATTTTCAGCATCCTCAATAAATGGGCATTCATCCATGGAAATGACTTTGTGGAGGACAGGGGATTAAACCCAAACTTTGAATAAACTCTAGCTTTGAGATAAGTGGAATTAAGAAGGCAAGTCATGCTAAGTGAGAGAAAAGCACAGTCAAACATAGATCATGGAAATGATAAGGGATATCTTGAAGAAAGTCTAGAGAGCTCACTAGATACAAAAAAGTATATAAGTTGAATACATCTACAAATAATATTAAGTAACTAAGTCGAGATTATGTGGTGTCTTGAAAGTAAGGCAGAAGCAGACCAAAGATAGCAGAGAATAGGCAGCAACGTCACTGAAGTCTCCCAACATTACCCTCCAAACAACTTTAAAATAATGCCTCAAAATAAAAATTTGGAGCTACCAAGTCAACAAAAAAAATCAAAGTGGGACATTTTTCCCACAGCACTCAGAGGAAGCAGCAACTGCTTTGGGCCTTCTCAGCCCAGAGAAAATAAAGGAGTAGACAGCTCTTCAGAAGGAGATAATAAGAGACCCGTTGCTCTCATTGGGTACATTGGCAGCTGTACTGTTTATGAGCATTTATAGATGGCAAGCCCAGGGCAGTGAGCATACTTGTAGTCAGTTAGAAGATATCAGGGACTTTGGCTTCTGTAACAGTTCAATGGTAATGCTTCTAGTACTTACGATTGAAGAAAAGGAGAAGAGCTTGTCTCAGTTTAATAGCTAAGAGGAACACTAGCACTGGTTGCCACAGGAGGATAGAGGCATTTCCTGGGTAAAGACCTGAGAAAACACCAGGAGAACAGTGATCACACATATCCCTGCATCACTACTATTCATATTTTCTTTTTGAAGAGGACTAATGACAGCAGAGGATGATGTCTTTAGAGAACTGTATTTAAGTGAGGCAAAAATGCAGATTCATCAGTCTTACTCTGTCTTCCAGGGTCATCAAAGTTCAGTGGCAGGAAAAAAGTAAAAGATGGCGGATTCTCAGAGCCAAGATCGTGGAGTGATTGGTAATTACTACCTCTGTCCCCTTGTTGACCTTGAAGAGCTCAAAGAATATTTCCCTGTAAAAAATCCTGGAACAGTGGGAGCAGCAGAAGGATCAAACAGTCTCTTTCCCTGTGAGGCTAGAAAAATGGCTGAGGAGGGTCCCTGAAGAGGACCAGTGCAGGACCAAAACTATTCCAGAGCACCCCTCCTCAACAAACTGAAAAAAGATCCTGAACTCCAGGGGATGAAACCAGAAATTGTCAACACCAGGATCCCAGGCATGCCTCAGCACCCCAGGGGAATCAGGACAACACTAGCACAGACAGGATCATCAACTATTGAACTTGCCTACACTCTGGATCAGCAGAGGACATCTCCTGTGGCCAGGTCACCCCTCCCCCACATTTAACTAACTAGCTCCACGGTAAGTGCGGGGAAATCCCAAAAGAGCTCACCTGATCTCTCCTTTCCAAAACTAGCCACCTCAGCACCAGATAAGCTGCAACATTTTAGGTTCTAGCTGAAAGAACCAGAGGCCATAACACACAAAGCCTCAAGTTTTAGGCATTTAAGATGGACCTTGTATTCTTCTACATTTGAGTCTGTTGTCTATATATTTTAGATATGAGACTTCTGTCACAGACACCAGTTGCAAAATTTCTTTCCTAGTTTTCTGCTTCCCTCCTACTGTTGGTTGCATTGAGTTTGTTTGTGCAAAAGCTTTTCAAATTAATGTAATAAAAATTGCCATTTGTGTACTTCATGATGTTCTTGATGTCTTGTTGGGCCATAAATTTCTCCATTCTCCGTAAATCTGACAAATACACTATTCCTTTGTCCCCTAATTTGTTTATAGTAACAAGCTTTATAGTATTAGATCATGTATTCATTTGGACTTTATTCTTGTGTACAGTGTTAGGCATTGGCCTATACACAGTTTCCTCCACATTTTTGTCCAGTTCTCTTAGCAATTGTTGTCAAACAGTGAGTTCTTATCCCAGAAACTGGGGTACTTGGGTTAATCAAACAGTAGATTGCTATATTCTTTCACTATTGTGCCTTGAGTTCCTAACGTATTCCACTGGTCTACCCTTCTGTTTCTTAGCCAGTACAAAGTGGTTTTAATAATTCCTTCTTTATAATTCAATTTGAGATCTGGTAGGGCTAGGCCACCTTCCTTAGCATTTCTTCTCATTAGTTGCCTTGATTTTCTGGACGCTTTGTTCTTCCACAAGAATTTTGATATTACTTTTCTATCTCTAGAACATAACTATCTGGTAGTTCAATTGGTATGGCACTGAATAAGTAAATTAATTTAGGTAAAATTGTCATTTTAATTATATAAATTCCACTTACCCACTAGCAACTGATGATTGTTCACTTACTTAGATATTACTTTAATTGTGTGAAAAGTGTTTTGTAATTGTGTTCATATAGTCCCTGGGTTTATTTTTTCAGGTAGAGTCCCAAATATTTTATACCTTAGCTTTAAATGGGATTTCTTTTTCAATCTCTTCTTGTTGGGCTTTGTCAGTAATATATAAAAATGCAGATGATTAGTCTGGGTTTATTTTGTAACCTGCATGGTTGCCAAAGTTGTTTATTATTTCAAATAGTTTTTCATTTGATTCTCTGGGATTTTCTAAGTATATCACCATATCATCTGCAAAGAGTGATAACTTAGTTTCTTCTTTGCCAATTCTGATACATTCAATTTCTTTTTTCTCTTATTGTGCTAATACTTTTAGTACCATATTGAATAATAAAGGTCATAATGGACATCCTTGTTTAACCCCTGATTTTTTGGAAATGCATCTAACTTATACACATTGCGTATAATGTTTGTTGATGGTTTTAGGTAGATATTGCTTATTTTTTTATAGTAAGTTCCATTTATTCCTGTGTTCTTCAGTGTTTTTAATAGGAACTGGTATTGGATTTTGTCAAAAGCTTTTTCAGCATCAATTGAGATAATCATGTGGTTTCTGTTAGTTTTCTTGTTGATATGATCAATAGTGTTGATAGTTTTCCTACTATTGAACCAACCCTGCATTCCTGCTATAAATCCTACTTTATCATTATGTATTATTGTCATGATAAGTTAATGTAGTGTTTTTGCTAAAATCTCATTTAAAAATTTTGCATCTATATTCACTAGATAAATTGGTCTATAATTTTCTTTGTTTTGGCTGTTCCAGGTTTAGGTATCAGAAATATAATTTTTTCATAAAAAATAATTTGGTAGGATTCCTACTTCACCAATTTTCCCAAATAGTCTATAAAGTATTGGAATTAACTGTTCTTTAGATATTTGATAGAATTCATTTGAAAATCTATCTAGTCCTGGAGATTTTTGTTCTTAGTTCATTGATGACTTGCTCAGTTTCTTTTTCTGAGATAGGGTTGTTTAAGTATTCAACTTTCTCTTCTGTTAATCTGGGCAACTTCTATTTTTTTAAGAATATTCATCCATCTCATTAAACTGTCCAATTTCTCCGCATACAGTTGGGTGAGGTAATTTCTAATTATTGTTTTAATTTCCTCGTCATTGAAGGTTAGTTCACCCTTCACATTTTTACTGTTGGTTATTTGGATTTTTCCTTTCTTTTTTTGAATCAAATTGACCAAGGCTTTGAAAATTTTATTGTTTTATTCTTGAAAGTAACCTTTAGTTTTATTTATTAGTTCAATAGTTTTTTTTTTTAATTATGATTTCATTAATGTCTCCTTTGGTTTTCAGTGTTTCTAATTTGGTATTTACTTGGGGATTTTCTATTTGTTCTTTTTGCAGCTTTTTCACCTGTATACCCAATTCATTGACCTCCTCTTTCTCAATTTTATTCATGTAGGCATTCGAAGATATGAAACTTCCCCTAAGAACTGTTTTTGCAATATCCCATAAGGTTTTGTAGGTTGTCTCATTATGGTCATTCTCTTGAATGAAATTGTTGATTTTTTCTATGATTTGTTGTTTAAACCACTCATTCTTTAGTTTCCAATTAATTTTTGATATATCTTTCCTTGACATTTTATTATATATGATTTTTTGCTACATTATGTTCTGACAAGGATGTCCCTAGTCCACGGTTAATTTTTGTGTATGTGCCATGTATTGCTGAGAAAAGTGTGTATTCCTTTCTACCCCCATTCAGTTTTCTCCAGAATTCTATCAAATCTACCTTTTCCAGAGTTTTATTCACCTCCTTAACTTCTTTCTTCTTTGTTTTGAGGTTAGATTAATCAAGTTCAGGGAGGGGGAGGTTGAGGTCCCCCACTAGTATAGTTTTGCTATCTATTTCTTCCTCTCACTCCTTGAGCTTCTCCTCAAAAAATTAGGAGCATATATGTATAGTAATGATATTGCTTCGTTGGCTATGGTGTCTTTTAGCAGGATATAGTCTCCTTACTTATGTCATTTGGTTAGATCTATTTCTGCTTTTGCTTTGGCCTAGTATGGGATTGTTACCTCTGCTTTCTTTTTACAATAACTGAAACAGAATATATTCTACTCCAACTTTTATCTTTACTCTGTGAGCATCCCCCCATTTCAAATGTGTTTCTTATAAAAACATGTTGCTATATTATGGTTTTTATTCCATTTGCTATCCCTCTCCCTTTTATGGGAGAGTTCATCTCATTTCCATTCGCAGTTATAATTACTCTCTGTGTCCTTTCCTCCGTCTTCTTTTCCCCAGTTAGTTCTCCCTTTTCCCTTCCACCCCACAATTGAGTTTTAATTTTTGGCCACTACCTCCCTCAATCTTCCCTCCCCTCTTTCATCCCCTTCCCTTTTACTCCCCTTTTTCCTTAATTCTTCCCTCTCTTTTGCCCTCTCCTTCCTTTTATTTCCCTTTCCCTCCACCACTGCCTATGATGATTGTTAGATTTTTGTGCTTACCTCAGTTTGTTCTTCCCTCCTTGAACAAAATCAGATGAGAGTAAGTCTCATACAATGCTCATCTCCCTCCCCTCTTTTGCTCTACTGTAATGTTTTTGTGCCTCTTCCTGTAATGTAGTTTACTTTTGACTGTCTCTTTCTTTTCACATTTTCCATTACAGTTCTTTCACACCCTTAAAACATATTTTTATCATCATGTCATTTACTTTATACTACTCCCTCTATCTATGTATATCCCTTTTGTATATCATAAAAATATACAATTCCCCAGATTAACAAGTATCATCTTCCCTTACAGGGATGTAAACAATTTGCCCATAATGAATATCAAGTTCTTTTTCCCACTACTGACCTTTTTATGCCTCTCTTGAGTGTTGTGTTTGAAGACAGAAATTTTTATTGAGCTCTGACCTTTTCATCAGGAAGGTCTGGAAATTCCTTATCTCATTTAATGTCCATCTCCTTGCCTAAAATATTATGCTCAATTTTGCTGGGTAATTGATCCTTGGTTGTAGTCCCAGCTCCTTTGCTTTATGAAATATATTCCAGTTCCTCAGATCTTTTCATGTAGAAGCTACAGGGTACTGTGTGATCCTGACTGCAAATATTTGGTATTTGAATTGTTTCTTTCTTGATGTGTGCAGAACTTTTTCCTTCACTTGATAGTTCTGGTATTTGGCAGTGATTTTCCGTTGTCTTTTTAGTTTGGGATACCTTTCAGGAGGTGAACAGTGTATTCTTTCAATGACTATTTTTCCCTCTGGATCTAGGTCTTCTGGGAAGTTTTCCTTGATAATTTCTTGGAATATACTCCCTAAGCTCTTTTTTTGCATCATGGCTTTCTCATAGATCAATAATTCTTAGATTTTTTTTCTCCTGGATCTATTTTCCAGGTCAGCTGTTTTTGCAGTTAGATATTTTACATTTTCAGTCTTTGGATTCTGTTTGCCAGATTCTTGATGTCTCATAGAGTCATTTCCTTCCATTTCACCAATTCTAATTTTTGTCACACTGTTTCCTTCACTTAACTTTTATATCTCCTTCTCCATCTATGCTATTGTTCTTTTTAAGGAGTTATTTTCTCCAGGTAGTGCTTGTACTTCCTTTTCCATTAGTTCGTTTTTACTTTTAAATTCTTCCATCATTTCTTTTGTAACATTTTTAAAATCACTTGTCAGTTTTTATTCTACTTCTCTAATTTATCTTTTAAAATCCCTCTTGAGCTCTTGCAAAATGCTATTTGGGCTTGAGACCAGTTCATATTTCTTTCTAAAGTTTCAGATGCGAGTACAGTCTCAATGCTGCCCTCTTTGATATTGAGATTTTGTTCCATTTCCCCTTAGAAAAATTCTACGGTCTTATCTTTTCTGGTTTGCTTCTTGCTTATGATGTTCACACTTTTCCTTGCTTTTAAAGCAGATATCTGCTTCTGGGGAACAGGGGCCTCTGTCCCACCATTCTTGTGCTTAGAACTTGAGGCTTGGTGTATTGTGGCCTCTGGTTCTTTCAGCTAGAAGCTAGAGTTCTGTAGCTTATCTGGTGTTGAACTGGCTGATTGCCAAAGCAGAAGTCATGTGAAGTCTTTCTGAGACTCCCTGGACTTACACTGGAGTTATTTGGCCAAAGGAGGTCTCCTCTCCTGAGCACAGGCAGGTTCAGTGGTTGGTAAGCCCCTTTTGCACTGGTGTTTTTCTTGTTCCCATGGTTGTGCTGAGGCATGCCTGTCGTTCTAGTGTTGATGATTGTGAGCTCCACCTCTGTGGCACTCAGGATCTCCTCCTGGTTTGCTGAGACGGGTCTATCTGGGACAGCTACCATCCTGCACTGGTCCCCTTCAGCCACAGCAAGAGGGGCATTTCTTTGTAATTTTCCTAGCCCTAATGGCTAAGAGACTGTTTACTCCTTTGGTTGATTCCATTGTTCCAGAATTTGTCATGGGGAAATAGTTATGGATTTTTCAAAGTCAATAAAGTAAGGGGTACAGTATTTCCTGATCACTCAGCCATCTTGGCTCCCAGAAGTTATAGTAGGTGACTTATGAAAAATTAATCTGCAGGCTACTGCAATTACCTGGCTTTCTGCTGGTCTCTCTTGCTCACTTCCACTGAACACATGTCCTGGGCTGATATGTTTGAAATTCTGCAGTGCAGTTGCTGCTTCAGGCCCTCCAGGGCTTTCTGCTCAGCTTTGCTATGACTGGTTCCATGCTGCTGCAGTTTGTGCACTGTATGCTCCTCTATCCCTGTGCAATGTATCCTTCCTGTTCACTTACTATTCTGTCCTCAGTTGGAGACATTCTTTCTCCTTTTGGATTCTGCCACTCTAAAATTTGTTCAGATTCTCTTTTTAGAGGTATCTTAAGAAGTTTGTCTGGGAGTTTAGGTGAATAGTTGCTCTCACTGTGCCATCTTGGCTCCACCACCACTTCCAAGCATTCCTGTTGAAAAGATCAGAGCTAAATAGAGAATTTCAAATACAAAAATAAAGCAAAGAATTAGAAGGTGAACAGGAAAGAGATTCCGTAAGGGACTTAATAATGTGGAACTATTTTCATTCCTACATGGAAAAATGATATCTATAATTCATGAGATAAGAGACCTTTCTCAGTACTGGGATAGTTGAAGGGAATATCTATCTATCTATCTATCTATCTATCTATCTATCTATCTATCTATCTATCTAAATATTTCTTTCTCTACATATGTGTATATGTATACATATATACATACATATATGTGTATACACACATATGTGTGTGTATGAAGAGAGAGAGAAAGAGAGAAAGAGAGAGAGAGAGAGAGAGAGAGAGAGAGAGAGAGAGAGAGAGAGAGAGAGAGAGAGAGAGAGCACGGTGAGCTGAGTATGAAGGAATGATATCTAAAAAAGAAAATTATGTGATGAGAGGAATGTACTAGGAAAAAGAGAAAGAAAGATATGGAATGCATCAAATCATCTCTCATGAAAGAAACAGGAAAGAGGTCTTTAGTGTTTTGGGTTTTTTTACAATGGAGGGGAAGTATGAGAAGATGAGGGAATAAGTGAGCCTTACTTTCATTAGATTTGACTTCAGGGGGGAATAACATACGCATTCAATTTGGTGTGTAAGTTTGTCTTTTACTACAATATAATAGGAGAGAAGTGGATAAGAGCAGGGGCAATAATAGAAAGGACAGCACATTAGGGGAAGTGGGTAATAAGGAGCAAACACTTTGGTAAAGGGATAAGTCAAAGGAGATAATATAATAAATAGAGGGCATGGAAGGATAGAAGGAAATATAGTTAGTATTTCACAATATGAGTATTATGGGAGTATTTTGCATGACTACACATGTATAACCTAGCTGAAATTGCTTGCCTTCTCAAAGAGGGTAGGTGAGGAGGGTGGAAGGGAGAGAACGTGGAACACAAAGCTTTAAAAATGAAAGTTCCACATTGTTTTTACTTGCAGCTAAGAAATAAGATATATAGGTAATGCCATACAGAAATCTAACTTACCCTAAAAGAAAATAGAAGGGAAAGGGATAAGGAGGTGGGGGTTGATAGAAATGAAGGCAGATTGGAAGAAAGGATGATCAAAGTACAAACTGTCCTGGGAAGGAGGAGAAATGGGGAGTAATTTCAAATTCAACATTAGGTGGAAGTGGATGTTGAAAACTGAAAATAAACAAATTTTTTGAAGTGTTACTCTTTTTTGCTTATTTTTGAGGTATATCAGATATGGAAATATATTTTCCATTATTTCACATTCATATTTCTTATCATTTTGCTTGCCTTCCCAGTGGGTGGAAGAAAAAATGGGACAAAATTTGAAACTCAAAATTTGTGAAGAAAAATTGGTAAAAATAAACACATGATGCTTTTTTAAAAAAGAAAAAGGGAAAAGCCTTGGAATTCATTAAATAAATAAAAGAATCGTGGATTTTTGAAAAGAATAATATTATGATGGCAAGCAGAATTTGAGGACATTGGTATATATGTTTACCTCTAAATTATCAAGCCTGAATCACCTACTCTCAAATTTCTTCAGTCGCAAAATCTACTAGAGCAGGCCTGCACAACAGATGGCCTGCCCACTGTCAAAAGGATTGTGGCACATGAAAAATGTGGGGTTGAGACTGACTACTCTCTCCTTTCTGTCATGTGACACATGGCAATTACTCATCTTCATTTTGTCTCTAGTCTAACTGGGACTAAAGACTTTATAAGTTATGCAGATCTGTAATAGAGGAAGATGCAGAAACATAGAGTTTGGGCTCATTATAGATTCATGATGTGCAATTTTCACTAGGCTCTTAGCTTAGATCAGCAATGTCACTGATCTGCAAGGGTTTGGCTACCTCGATGTAGGATATGTGAAATCCATTATAATAACCACTTCCTGTGTAGCTAAATGTCATCTGGATTTGATCGCATCAAATTGTTCAAGTCAAAATAAGTTTTGAAGTTAGATGATATATCCTCAATATGTCTGGGCCTTTTTTCATTTCTGAAGCCCAGCTAGAACTAAAACTGTTTTCTCTCTGGAAGCGTCACATAGTCAGTAGAGAAGAGAGTCAGATCAAGAATCCCAAACTTCCTGGCTCTGAGAATAGCTTTCTCTATTCATTATGCAGCATTGTCTCTCATAATGCTTATAACTGTGGAAATTTTTAGCTTCAGTTAGGAAATAAGCAAATTATAGGTTTTATGCTATTGTCAAACAGAAAAAACCCAGCAAATTGTCTTAATATTTTATCATGGCAAAACTCTAGAGTGATGAATGTCAAGATGTGAGATTTTGCTGTTCTTAAATCTCAGAATAACAAATGAACACAAATTTCATCTTTAAGGAATTAATACCAATAAAGAAATATTTTTTAAAAGTGTGTGGCTGGCAGCTATCCAAAAAGAAATTATATAATATACAAACAGGGCTGTTCTTCACAAGCTCTCCCTCACAAATTCTACAATTATTTTGTCAGTACCATCATTATTTCGAATAAGGATCCATTATAAATGCATGCACACAGAGACACATACATACACAAATTTCTTATACAAAGTCACACATTTCTTCAAAAATTTAAGTTAATAGCAGAAGGTGGAAGTACAAATTAGAGTTAAAAATCTAAATTATTCAGTGTGGATTAATGATAATTTTAAACTTTCCTTTCTGTTTTTATAGTGATCACAGCAAAGCAAAAGCAAAAATCAAAATACAATGTATTATATAGTAGACGTTCTGGGAGGACTTACTTCCATTAGTTAGAAAAGGGTTTGTTAATAAGCATATCAATTGTTTATATGTAAATGAATGCTTCTATCACTCTTGAGGGCCCTTGAAAAATAATTTGATCTCTTAAGCTTGTTCACTATTGTGGGAACAATTTTCTGCACATTTTAAATTTGCTGAGGAATAACTTCCTTTAAAAGTGCTCTATTTCAGCCTAGCACTTATCATAATTATCACACATAATTCAGTAATAGAGTACAAATTATAGAGTGAGGTTGAATGTATTGTACATGGTTACACAAACAAATGAAATGATATAAAAGCTCAAAGTATGCATCTTAAGCTCCAAATATGTTGAATATTCATTTGTGTTTACTACTGGAGGATGGATAGTGGGGAGCTTGATTTTAATGTTCTAATGGAAAGAGCCCTGAACATACAGTCAAAAGATCTTATTTTAAGTTTAGGCCCAAATAAATGTGAGCGTCATTGAATATTCCTGAAACTCCATTTCCTCTTCTGTCAAATGGACATAATAATCTTCGAATGCCTACCTTGAACATTTTGAGTATTTTTTTTGTAAATCAAAAATTGATACAGACAAGGAAGCTCTTATTACTGTTATTATCTTTATATCATCTACCAATTGTTCTACTACTCCTCTCCCTTGATAGTGCCACCTCAGAGGAACTGAGAACTTACAGGTCCCCAGAGTATACTCCACTCTTCAGAAAGGACTCAAAAGTCAAGTAACTGGCTGGGGAAATGCCCAAAAAGGGAAAAAAAAACAAGACTAGATAAGGTTACTTTCTTGGTAAACAGGTATTTTCTTCCATCTTTTCAGATAAAGCCTCCAAAATAAATGTGCAATGGTCTCAGGCCATGGAAAAGCTCAAAAAGGATTTTGAAAATCAAGTAAGAGGCGTGGAGGAAAAACTTAGAAAAGAAATGAGAGCAATACAAGAAAGTTATCAAAAAGGTGTCAACAGTTTGCAAAAGGAGACCCAAAAAATGCTAAAGAAAATAACACCTTTGAAAATGGGTAACTCAAATGGCAAAAGAGGTCCAAAAAGCCAGTAAAGAGAAGAATGCTTTAAAAAGCAGAATTAGTCAAATGGAAAAGGAGGTTTAAAAGGTCACTGAAGAAAATAGTACTTTAAAAATTAGAATGGAGCAGATGGAAGCTAATGACCAAGAAATTACAAAACAAAACCAAAAGAATGAAAAAATGAAAGTTGATGTGAAATATCTTATTGAAACAACAACTGCCATAGAAAATATATCCTGGAGAGACAATCTAAAAATTATGGCACTACCTGAAAGCCATGACCAAAAAAAAGAGCCTAGACATCATCTTTCATGAAATTAGCAAGGAAAACAGCCCTGATATTCTAGAACCAGAGGGCAAAATAAATATCGAAAGAATCCATCGATTACCTTCGGAAAGAGACCCAAAAAGAGAAACTGCTAGGAATATTGTAGCCAAATTCCCGAGTTTCCAGCTCAAGGAGAAAATATTGCAAACACTTAGAAACAATTCGAGTATTGTGAAAATACGATCAGGATAACACAAGATCTAGCAGCTTCTACATTAAGAAACCAAAGGGCTTGGGATATGATATTACAAAAGTCAAAGGAGCCTGAATTAAAATCAAGAATCACCTACCCAGTAAAACTGACTATAAGACTTCAGGGGGAAAATGGCCATTCAATGAAATAAAGAACTTTCAATCATTCTTTATGAAAAGATAATAGCTGAATAGAAAATTTTACTTTCAAAAACAAGAATCAAGAGAAACAAGAAAAGGCAAATAGGAAAGAGAAATTATAAGGGGGTTACTAAAGTTGAACTATTTTACAAATATGTAAAGATAATATGTGTAATTCTTTAAACTTTTCTCAGTATTTGGGTAGTTGGAGGGATTATACACACATACATGTACATATACATACACATGTATATATATATATATATATATATATTTATGTATAGGTATACATATATGTAAGTATATGTGTATATATATAATACCTAAAATAAAATGAAAGGGTGAGAGAGGAATATAATGGGAGGAGAAAGGGATAAATGTAATGCGCCAAATTATCTCTTATAAAAGAAGCAATAAAAGCTTTTTCAAAGGAAGGAAAGAGGGTGGAGATGAGGGAGAAAAAGTGAAGCTTACTCTCATCATATTTGGCTTAAAGGAATAACATGCACACTCAATTTGTTATGAAGGTATCTTACACTCCAGGAATGTAGGCGAGAAGGGAATAAACGGTGGGGGGGGGGGGGGGGATGATGAAAGGGAAGGCAAATAAGAGGAGGTAGCAATTAGAAGTAATCACTTTTGGTTAGGGACAAGGTCAAAAGAGAAAATAGAATAAATGGAGGCAGGATAGAATGGAGGGAAATATAGTTAGTCTTATACAACATTACTATTATGGAAATCGTTAGCAAAACTATACATATATAGCCTATATTGAGTTGCTTGCCCTCTCAGTGGGGCTGAGTGGGGAGGGAGAAAGGAAGAGAAGTTGGAACTCATAGTTTTAGGAACAAATGTTGAGAGTTTTTTTGCATACAACTGGGAATTAAGAAATACAAGTAAAGGAGTATAGAAATTTATCTTGCTCTACAAGACCAGAGAGTAGAAGGGGATAAGGGAAATGAGGGGAGTCAGAAGGGAGGGCAGATTGGGGAAAGGGGTAATCAGAATGCATGGCATTTTTGTGTGAGGGGTGGGGAAAGATGGGGAAGAATTTGGAACTCAAAATTTTGTGGAAATGAATGGTGGAAACTAAAAATAAATAAATAAACTTTCAGAAAAAAATACAGAAAGAGGATATCAACTAGTAAAATTATTACTGCTTTCTTTATTATCAATTCTATAAAACTTCCAGCTTGCTACTTTCCTTTGGTAATTACCCACTAATAGAACATATCTTCTTTTAAACCAAGGATGATAAAAATAAATTAAACAAAATAAGCAAAATGAAAGACATTTAATTTTTAAAAGGTATATGTATATGTATATATATATGTATATATTTTGTTGAAATCATCCAACTTCCTGCTATCATAAACTGTAACCCTACAAATAGAATGTAGAGCATCATTTCCCACAAAACTTTTCTTCTGAATTTATTATTTTTTTTGTTTTCAATTTTTAACAATTGCTTCCATATGCCCCAAATTTTCTCCTCTTCTCCACCCCCTCTCTCCCGAAGACAGCATACAATCTTACATGGGCTGTACACATACATTCCTATTAAACACATCTTCACATCAGTCATGCCGTATAGAAGAACCAAAACAAATGGGGAAAATTATGAGAAAAAACAAACAAAACAAAGTGCAACAAAAGAGTAAGTAGTCTACTTCATTCTGTGTTGTTACTCCACAGTTCTTTCTCTGGATGTCGATGGCATTTTACATCAAGAGTCCTTTGGAAATGTTTTAGATCCTTGCATTGTTTTAAAGAATTAGGCCCATCAAAAACAGACCTCTCACACTGTGACTTTTACTGTGTATAATGTTCTCTTGGTTCTTCTCATTTCACTCAGTATCAGTTCACGTTTCTTTCCAGATTTTTCTGACGTCCACCTGTTTGTCATTTCTTACCGCACAATACATTACATTCATATATCACAACTTGTTCTGCCATTCCCCAGTTGATGAACATTCCCTCAATTTCCAGTTCTTGGCCCAAAAATAGCTGTAATATTTTTTTTTTTGCACATGTGGATCCTTTTCTCATTTTTATGTTCTCTTTGGAATATCACACTAAAAGTGGTATTTACTGTGAAGAGTTCCAAATTTCTTTCCAAATTTGTGGTTGCCCACAAATCTTTAACAAAAACATGTATACATTGATTCTCTAAAACACTGTTTTAGCAACTATGTGCTAAAATCACTATTTTTTTCATTTCTTACCACCAACCCCCCTGTTACCTAACATGTCAGAGTGATGTCATCAAGGACAAGAAAGGAAAGAAATGAAATAAGAATTATATAATGCTAAGCACTTTGCAAATATTTTCTTCTTTGAACCTCACAACAACCATGTGAGGTAAGTGTCATTATTATCTCCATTTTCAGATGAGGAAACTGTGGCTAACAGTTATTAAATGACTTCTCAAAAGTCAGATATTAAGTGTCTGTAGCTGCATTTGAACTCAGGTCTTCCTGAGTCCCGGTCCAGTGTTCTCTCTATTGTGCTAACTAGTTACCTAATAGGATGGCCCAGTTTGATTTTTAAGGTTGTTCTTCAGAATGAGTGAGAACTCTTGATGGATTCTAAGTTGATCTCTTCTCTTAAAGGCTCGCTGAAATTTAGGGACAACTTGGAAATCTATGACAGTCAGGAAAAGTGAGAACCAGAACTGGTCTTCTGGTAATATGACTCTGCTCCCTGAATGGTAGTATGAGAAGTTTCCTAGAAATTTCCAAGGTAACTCTTGTTTAGAAACACAAGTTATAATTGCCTCAGGGCCTATTGGATGAAGCTGAAAAAATTTCTTGTACTTTTTTTGGCATATCCTCCTACTTGCAGATGTATATAATTTTTAATAAATAATTTATTTTTCAGTTCTTGACATTCACTTGCACAAGAATTTGAATTCAAAATTTCCCCCCATCTCTCCCCCTCCCTGTACCCAATCCACCCCCTTCCTCCAGTCTGTCCTCTCTTCTTTTAATCCCCTTCTTCATTCCCCTCTCCAATATTTTCCTGTAGGATAAAATAGATTTCTACAACCCATTGTCTGTATATCTTATTTTCCAGGTGCATACTAAAACAACTTAAAAAATTCATTATTAAAAGTTTGATAGTTTAAAAGTTCCATATTCTCTCCCTTCTTCCTTCCCCATCCATTCATTGAGAAAACAAGCATTCAATATAGGTCATAAATTTGTAACAATGTGATACACTTCCATAATAGTTATGTTGTGAAAGACTAACCACATTTCTCTCTGTCCTATTCTACCTTGCATTTATTCCATTCTTTCCCTTGACATGTCCTCCCACAATATTTACTTCTGATTATCCCTTTCCCCAATTTACTGTCCCTTCTATTGTCTTCCCTCTCCCATACATTTCCCCTTTGCCTTTCTGAAGGGTAAAATAGATTTCCATTTCCAATTGAGTGTGGGTTATTCCCTCCTTAAGCTAAATCCCATGAGAGTAAGGCTCATTAATTTCTTCTCATCTCCCCTCCTCCCATCCATTGTAAAATCTCTTTTTTACCTCTTTTATGTGAGATAATTGAATACACCCTACCTCTCCCTTCCTCTTACTCAGTACATTCCACCATTCCACTCAACAATAAATTTTATTTTTCAGGTATTTTCCCTTCATATTCAACTCATGTTGGGCCCTCTGTCTATGTGTGTGAGTGCGTGTGTGTGCATAATATACACACATACATACTCATACACACCTTCATATACATATAAATATATATGCACATACATATACATGCAAATACACATACATACATATATACATATGTACATGTATACATTATGCATATGTATATCTTTATATATATATATATATGCTGCAACAGTTGGAGGAAATGTATACATATATGTGTATACATATGCATATATATATATGTATGTATGTATGTATGTATACATTCCCTCCAACTGTCTTAACACTGAGAAAGGCTTCATGAGTTGTAAATGTCATCTTTCAATGTAGGGATGTAGACAATTCAATTATAACAAATTCCTTATGGTTTCTCTTTCCTGTTTATGCTTTTCATGCTTCTCTTGATTCTTGTATTTGGAAGACAAATTTTGTTTTTAGCTCTGGTCTTCTCAACAAGAATTCTTTGAATTCCTTCATTGAAGTTCCATTTTTCCCTTGAAGTATTATACTCAGTTTTGCTGTGTAGGTGTTTCTTGGTTTTAATCCTATTTCCACTGACCTCTGGAATATCATATTCCAAGCCATCCGTGTAGTGTAGAACCTGTTAAATACTATGTTATCCTGATTATGTTTCCACAGTACGTGAATTCTTTTTTTTTCCAGATGCTTGTAATATGTCCTCCTTGATCTGGAAACTGGAATTTGGCTACAATATTCCTAGGAGTTTTCCGTTTGGGATCTATTTCAGGAGGTAATCACTGAATTCTTTCAACATCTATTTTACCCACTGGTTCTAGAATATTAGGGCAGTTTTCCTTTATAATTTTTTGGCAGATGATCTCTAAGCCTTTTTTTTTTTATCACGATTGTAAGGTAGACCAATAATTTTTAAATTGTCTCCCCTGCATCTATTTTCCAGGTCAGCTGTTTTACCACGAGATATTTCACTTGGTCTTCTATTGTTTTCATTCTTTTGGTTTTGTTTTATAATTTCTTGGTTTCCCATCAAGTCACTATCTCCCATCTGCTCCATTCTAATTTTTAAAGAACTGCTTTCTTCAGTGAGCTTTTGATCCTCCTTTTCTAAATGTCCAGTTCTGTTTTTTAAAGTATGCTTCTCCTCATTGTCTTTTGGGCCTCCTGAATCACATGAGTCTGAGTCACGTGGACTTGGAGTGGGAGGAATTTGCTGAATGGGTGGAACAAGAAGAGATAGAGATAGAGCAGAGCTGAGAGGAAGTTAGTCATGAGGACAGTCAGAACTGAAGGATGCAGGCATGTTTGAGACTGGCTGTGAGTATGAGAAAGGCATTTTCTTTAAGGCAAACCTGCTTGTGATTAGTTTAAGGGAACTGGTTTGTGGGACGCCTAGTTGGGGGAAGGCTTGAGGATGGTGTTTTTCTCTGCTTTATAATTTTGTATTGATTTTTGTTTTTATGATGGATTTGGCTTTCTGGTATCTCAATAAATGTTTTGGTTCTGTCTTCCATGGGGAGAATTTGTACTATTTTGTAATTCAGAATTGTCCTGTGATATTCATGACCAATGAAGGCACTGTGAATATCACATTGGTACTACAAATGGCAGCAGGGGTGGGATCATAAGATATCAGACCTCTGTTTGGAGACAGAAATGCAGAGGAGACAGAGGAAGAAATACATGTCCCAAGTTTGGAGGATTTGCCTTATTGCTCCCTAGCAAGAGAATGGGCTAAAAGCATAAGGCTTTTTGAAAACTGGGAACCAACGCTACAGAAGGGAGAAACCAGAGATTTAGAAAGATATTTATAAGGAGTACCAATAAAATCAGGGAAAGAAATGGCATGAGTGTGTAGGAGAAGTTGGGTCTTGCTAGCAAGCCATCCAATTACATGTAAAAGCAGAGACAAGCTGTTGGAAGAGAAAGCTCAAATGGAAAATAGACCTGGCTACTTTGCAAAGGAAGCTTTTTATGCTGCAGCATTCAAACCCTCCTTTGGGGGACCAAGCTGGAGGGTTTCGTGGTGGAATAAAAAAATGTTGTTAGTTTAGCTCAGGAAAAGAAGCAAAAAAAATGACAAGAGAAAGGTTTCATGGGATGTTTCTCAGGTAGAAGAACAACAGGAGAATGGGGGTGATAACAAAGTGCTTGGGGAAGTAATTGGGGATTTTACTTACCAGGAGGTCACAGATATTTTGAGACAATCCAACCAAAGGAAAGGAGAATCATTGGTATCTTGGATGAGGACAATCAATTGCAAAGATAAATTTCCTCAAGATAGAAAAAGTAAATAGCCAGTGGATTCAAAGTCACAATAGACTGACAAGAAAAGAATTGTTTATTGCTCTGTAGAGAGCAGGGGAAGATTTTGTAGGAATAGATGGCATTCCAACTAATGTACTATATAAAATATGTCAAGGAAAGAGGCTTGATTTTAGACTGAGCAGGAAGATGAGAATTACTGGTGCAGATCTTCTTGAAACACTGTGTCCAAGTTCATCACAGCTGCAGGGAGAGAGGGGAGGGGTTGGCTAGGCCCCAGTATAGATTAAAGAGTATGTACCTCTAGACAAAAGGATGACCCCAGGACTGCCAATTGTGAAGCAATAAACAATAGTGAATGAGACATGGCTGACTCTTTATCTACCCTGCTTCTGGTTACTGTCTACTTCTTTCTTTTTGGCTTTTTATCTGTTCACCTTGTTTGTCAAATTTGTTTTCTGCAGACTTACCTTTCATCTGCAGATGCCTGATCTCTTAATCTGGATGTCACCCCCTGTCTGATGTGCTATGTCACTCCTGGAACTGGCAGTAATCAAGCTCTGGATGCCAGCTAAAGAACTTGCCCCTTGAATTGAACCTCTTAGGGCAGGGACGCATCTATGTCCAATTTCAGCAAGAAGTAGCTATGGAAGAAGAGACCTTCACCCCTTGCCCCAAGATTTTGGGATCTATTCATTCAAGGTAGGAATGATGGTGTGCTTGTGCTCAAGCTCCACCCTAAGATATTGTTTTATATGATCGGTTTGTGTGATCTGTTATATTGTTGTAAAGTTCTGTTGACATCAGTTGCCTAACATATTATTTTACATGCATATTTTTCTGATATCCCTGTTAAAATTCTGTTGATACCAGTTGCTCCATTAACCTGATGGATGTAATGAATACAAAATATCTTGGGGCTTCACGTAATGGTAATTTAAATGGGGACATCTTTCATATTCATTAATAGGCCCATGTGGCCTGCTTGGGTCACGTGGAAGCCTGAGTCACATGGAACTGATGGGGTACTTGGGTACATGTGCTTGGACCTCAATTCTAACATCACATTTCTCTTTAAAAATCACATTTCTTCCTAGCCATAAAACACTATCCCAGGTAGTTTCTTGCCAGCCCTAGGACACAACCTGCCCCAGAAACAGCCGTTATCTCCCTTCCTGATACAGCAGCCAGCTGCTAATAGAACTTATTAGTCTAAACCAACTGTATACTGATTGTGCAGGTTGGGCACTGGGTCATCAAACATTTGCTACTCACTGACAAATCATATGCATACTAGACTTAGATACTTTGGGAACTCATATTAATTAAGGACACTTTATACCAACTAAGTTTTAATGAATTTCAGTTTTAAAGGTTTATATTTTCTTTAAGGTGAAAAGAGAGGTATCATATTAAAAGTTTTCAACTAGTTTTCTTTATAAAATTCTCTTAACATCAGGATAAATTTTAAGCTGTTTTTAAAAGAAAAGGAAATACTTTTAGAAGAAATTGTTTAAAAAATTCTCTTGTAAGGCCAACCAAATTTTCATTTTCAAGATAATGTATTGCTAAATTGTATTGATCTATAATCAATATGTATTGATCTATAAAGCAGAAGAGATCTTGCTGTTTTGCTCTGAATTTGCTGTCATTCCATGACCTAAACAGGAGTGAAAATTAGTGTCTGAACTTATCATGTGTAAAAAAAGTTTAATTTCCAAAGTTTCACTTCCAGAGTGAATAAAATTAGAGAAGGATAAGGATGAAATAAAGATGTGCATCTATTCAGTTGTGAGATTCAAGGTAGAAACCTCTTTTGTTTAAGCCAATATAGTTAAGCTAGTGAAGAAGAATAATTTGTGAGCTATTTTGTGTGTGGCAGAAGTATAAAGGAAAATGAAGCAGTCTGAGTAATGTTCGAAAAGAAAAGTTCAAAAGATTCTGAAATATAAATAAAGGCTTGATCAAAAATATGGAAAGCAGATAAGTAGGTTTGGGACAAATGGGGGTCATCCAAGCCCCTCCTATCCCTGGATAGTTACTAAGTATGTTGACAGAGTTTGAGGAAGTTTTATAGCATTCCCATGTTTACCTCACTTCTAATTATTTCTCCCTAATCCTTTCTGGCCCTTGTTTCTTTAATCTCTTTGCCAGATTTGTGTCTCCTAGGTTCTCTGCCCTCCACTGACATATGACAGTTCAGGCTGGGTACCAATCACTGTCCCAGACCATGTCCCATCATCCTCTGGCCCTGGCATTGGCCAAGTTCTGACTACAGACCCAACCCTTCAAATGGCAGGACCCTGTGAGGCTGGGACAGTTCTCTATCCTCTCTCAGCATGAAGCAGTTTCAGAAACTGAGAGCTTCATCACTTGCCCCAAAAGATTTTGAGTCTCATATGTTTAAGAGAGAATGATGGGGTGCTTGTGTACATGTGTGTGGACCCCAATTCTAAAATCACGTTTCTATTAAAAATCATAGTTCATCCTAATCTCAAAACGCTATCCCAGGCAGTTTCTCTCCAGCCCAAAGACATAGCCTGCCCCACGAACAACTGTTATCTCCCTTCCTGATATAGCAGCCAGCTGTAGCTATAAAACGTATTAGTTTGATCTAGCTGTGTACTGGCTGAAAAGGCTGGGCACTGGGTCATTAACGATATTTACTACCCACTGACCAATAATATGTATCCTAGACTTACACTTTTATATACTCCCTTACATCTATCCTGTCTAACAAGATATTGATGAGAGAAGCCTGATTTTCCTTGGCCAGCCCTGACCATTGGTTGATTTAGTGATGTTTCAGGCCTAAAACCACACCTCCATGCAGCCCCTCTTTGGGAAATTTCCTGTTGAATTCTGGGAAGAATACCAAAAGAGCATGTTCCTTTAAGAACTGACAACTGCTTAACCATTGCCTAATCCCACCCCAAAACACCTAATTAGCATATTCAGCGCATGTTTCACTATATAATACCCTATATAAACTTTCCCTTTACCCTTCTGATGTTGTAGTTTCCCGAAGAACTCTTGCTTGCTGAAAAGCATAATAAATATTTACCTTGATCTCAGCAATGCTTGAGTCTGCGAATTCATTCCAGGTGACCTGCTCTTAGTATTCTGGTCTTTGTGGGGGTCTCATCTCTGCTTTCCAGGTCTCATCAGAGCTAGTGGTGGGAGGAATTTGCTGAATGAGTGGAACAGAAGGGATGGAGCTAGAACAGAGCTGAGAGGAAGTTAGTCATTAGTGCAGTCAGAATTGAATGATGCAGGCAAGCCTGCAGCTGATTGTGAGTGTGAGAAGAGCCTTTTGCTTAAGGGAAGTCTATCTGTAATTTGTTTAATGGAACTGGTTTTTGGAAAACTTAGCAGGGTGAAGGCTTGGGTTTGTTGTTGTTCTCTGCATTGCTATTGTGTATAGATTTTTGTTACTATGATGGATTTAACTTTCTGGTGTCTGAAAAAAATGCTTTAGTTCTGTCTTCCATGTGGAGAGTCTGTGGTATTTCAGGATTCAGAATTGCACTGGGATATTCATGGCCACTGTAGGTTATGTGACTATCGCATTGGCACTGCACCCACTAATGAAATGTTTGGGTTCTATTCCTCTACCAGCTAGTCTAATTTTTTTTAAAAAAATCTCCGTATAATTCAAAACCAAGAATATATTATTTTTGAAAAATGATAGAAAATTCAAACTACTTAGCTTTTATAACAACACAACAGTTAACTCTACAAAAATACTTATTTTGACTACCATCAGTCAATATTTTAATTCATTCATTCGTTCCCTACTTAGTGTTACTAAGTTGCTACATAGGCAGTACAGACTAAGCAGTTAATGTTCTTGTAGAAGATGGTAGTGACTACTTTTTTTAAAGATGGGATTGAAACATTCATCTACTCATTCTTTCATTAATCTTTTTGGAATATTTTCAATTTTCCTTTAATATTTACCTTGCTTTCCAAATACTCATGTTACTGGCTTACTTCACCTATTTTCTTTTAGAAGCTTAGTCAGCCAATTCAATTCACTTTACTTCATTTAAAAGCAACAAGAATTTATGGAAGCCTTCAGTCTAATGGAGCTTCAATTCTATGAGGGAAACATAAGTGCATATACAAGTAAAGAAAGGGTAATGTGAAGAAAGACAGGACCTAAGCACTGACATAAAGAAAACATTTAATCAGGAGGTCACATCAAATTTAAACCTTTAAAGATGCCAAAGATTGTGTGAAAATAGGCTGGGTTTGTCTGGATATAACACAATTTCTGAAAAAGAAATAACTTTGTATCTTACTCTAATTACATAATACATTTTTTCTTCATCCATTTCATCTCGCATTTTTTCCAATTCAGTCTCTCTCCTACTCCTTTAAAAAAAAAAAAAACAGAAATCTTCAAATATAAATAATAAAGTAAAAATGCCATCTTTTGTTATGTCTCAAAAAATTCGTATGTCCCAATCTACAATCTAAGTGCATTCATTACCTCTCTATCATGAGGTGAGTAGTATGTTTCACCATGAGTGCTCAGGAATCATGGTTTTTCATTACGTTGATCAGTATTCTTAAGTTTTTGTAATTTTTGTCTTTTTATTGTTGCTGTTGTATAAAATATTCAACCCACTAGTGTCTTGTACTTTTAAAGTATAGATTATTGAATTATAAAATGTGTGAAATTACATATTATAGATGTTGATGAAAAGTATTTTAGTAGTCCTGCATTCATTCTCAGTATGCTTAATCTATATTTGCAGTGCCCCATTAGCATTGCTCCCCCTTCCACTGTCAATACTAATCTAGAAAATTATTTTACATAAATAAGAATTTGCAAAAGGATTTGTTTCCAGCACAAAGCCATCCATAACTTTTTGCATGTATATAGATATTATATTTAATCTTGTAATATCTCCCTTTATTTGTTTCCTATATCTTCACTGATGTATTTTGTTTTTAATATTGCCCATATTTTTCTCCTAACTTCTCCCTGTTCCTCTTAAAATAACTGATTTTTGAAAAAGTTAAAGAGGAAAAGAATTTACCAAAATCCATCTATACCTTGAAAAAGAACTAACATTATATATGCTATTTCAAACCCATGAAACTTCAACCACTATAAGTGAGCATTGCTTTTAAATTTAAAAAAGGCCAGTTTCTGTTAAGATAAGAAAGGAAAATAGACTACGTTACAATGAATGTGCAAATAGTGGTGTGATACTTTCCATTAAATCAGCTGAGAATTTATAAAGAGTCGATTCAATACTGGATTGCATAAACTAGACCAGATCGAGGACTTTTGACAATGACCAGAAGAAACAGACCTTGTCATTTAAATCAGGTCAGGGAAGTACATATTCAAAGTCACCAAACATTTCATCTGATGCCATGATATGGTTATATGATCTTGGGGAAAAATAGATAGGAATTTCAGTTTTAAGTATCTAGTGGTTCTTAGTCTACATTGAATCTATTCCCTAGAAAGAAAACATAATTTGAAAAAGAGATTTTTTTCCACTTCGTTGGCTTGATAAATATAAATAGCTTGAATGTCATTCATCAATGAATACAGAACTTTGCTTTTGTTGTCATTTCTGCTCATCTAATGATACAACAGATGTCAACCTGATATATTTATTGAAGAAGGATTCAAAAATTGCATTAGGGTGATGCAGGTTAAAGAGTGTCTTTTCAAAGGAGAACTAGAATTTAAGAATATCTACAATGATCATGTTATATCAGTTGACAGAGTAATTATTTTATACCTAGAGCAAAGAAAACAGAGAAATAATGAAAGCTATCTTTATTACAATATTATTTTGTGTCAATTGATGCACATTTTCTTTCTTTCTAATGTCGAAAACCAATTATGTCTCATTTTCTGAGCTATTATCAATGGTTAACTTTTAATTAAAGGAAATTGATTAATGTATTATTGGATGAGAGTTAGAAGACAGCTTTCTAAATAAAACAAATAGTGCCAAATCCAGTGGGTAATGGGGAGTCTGAATTAACTGTCCTATGTTTGTCAAAAGGTGTGAGAGTAATCAGGAGCCAAAATGAAAGCAAATCTGATAGTTCTGAGAAAGCTTTATTATTAAATCTAGTCAAAATATTCCAAAACATATGATATTTTAATGGTAAAATATATGCAACAATCTCCTTGAAACATCAGCTACCTCAGTAATCACAAAATCAAAATAATTTGTGTGACCTTGGACAACATCATGCTGCAAAAGATTGAATTAATATACATACTGTTTTTCAATGACAGTTATTAACCTCATTTATATGTAGTAATAATAAAATTCAGGAAGCAATAAAAAAGAGAAAAATTTTATTCCAAATAACAAAATTGTATAACACTTAAGGAAGTCAGTATACCAAGAAAAAGGATCTCTAAATATTTCGGTATCACTGTTACAGGTAAGATGGTCCAAGACAGCTCAAGTACTGGGTGCTGTAAAACAAAACTATTTCAATTCAAAAGCTTTACAAGAAAGTGCACCTTATCTTGATTATACTAAAAGAAAAGTCAGGTAATTTGTTCATCACCTAAATTTATTTAGCTTCATCTTTGCCTTTCTCGTGATGCATCCAATTTTCCAAATGTCAGTAAAAGTTAGTAAGGCTTGGAAAGTGCCAAATCTCAATTTACTTAATACAATGACCAGGATAAAAAGTTTGTATAACTCTTTATCTGTGATGAGAAGTGTCCCAGAATAGCTTTAAAATCTATTTGGAACCAGTGTCAAAATGTATATAGGAAGTGAAATATCTAGTCTGTTGGCTGTGAAGGGAAATATGCCTACTCATATAGATGCTGTAATTATAATCCAACATTACTTTGATTCAAAAGAGGAGCAGGAGAGAATAACTTCATTTTACCCAGTCTTAGACTCAGTGGTTACATACATTCACCAATCATTTAAATAGGAGACTTATAAATTTTAACTGCTACGGGAAAACTGCTGAGTTTTTCCATTGAGACAAAAAAAAACACGCCTTGCAAACAATTTAAAGTGTCCACAGATGAGTTGTAAATTAAAATGAGATTGCACTGGTCAGATTTACCTATTATTAAATGTAGCACTATGTAAATCAATAAAGCAGTGTCTTGATTGTGCAAAAAATATCATATAATGGTTCTTATGTGCTTTAACTCTTCTACAAAACTAACATAAGGTTTTCACATAAAAGAACCTTCTGGAAAGTATCACATATTAAATAATAAAAATGATGTATTTAAACAGTACCTTGACTTATTTGCAGTTTTGTACGTGAATTAGCTTCTTCACTTATTAGAATGTTGTGATTAAAGAATTTAAATTCATAACATTTGACAAGTGCCATCTCATTCTCTAAGAAAGTAAGATAAATTGCAAACTGTTTTAGTTCATTTGACTTAGTACATTAATTGATTAATGATAAATTTCATTAAATTTCATGCATCTTTGTAAAGATAAAAATTATTAATAAAAATAATAGACAATATAGCTTCATGTGTTAGCTTCTGTATATTCAAATAGACACACTCCTTGGGGGGGAAAACAGTTTATTGACAGTGCAGGACAAGTGGCTGAAAATAGAATTTATGTAGAGACTAAACCAAAAAAAGAATATGGGAATAGATAAAAGGTTGGTAAGGGAAAAAAATTTATTTATAGTACCTGTTAGCATACTAGACCCAAAAAGAAAATAGTTAGAGTTCATTTTGACATTTTGCCACTTTTCTGAAGTTTTTTAAAGGATGGTAACTTCTTGGTTGCTCCTATTCCTTTCACTCTATCATTGAAAAGCCATGAGAATCATTGCCTTAAATATTAGAGTATTGCCACCACTGCCACTAGTGATACTTAGCTTTTTAGGTCCTTAGTCAGGGCATTGGCCCTGTGTCCACCAATTGCTCTACTCTGGCAGAACATATCCATGAATCCACAATAACAATGACCACTATAAGCCAGGCAATGTGATGGATCCCTTCCTGAGCTGGGAATGGATTGACGTCTCTTTAAAATACTGAATTGCACTCCTAGTATTTGTGAATGAACATGTGGCATGGTGGTGTAATGAATAATTTATTTAAAATATAAGGCAGTGTTTCTTGTTTAAAGCAAGCAACCACTCCTGAAAATAAAAGACTGAGAGTACAGCCAAGCATTAGTCCTGAATCAGAGGTGGAAAATCAATTGATAATGATAATTAGGAAAATTTTAAATATTTGGACATGGAGGTAATACATTTCTGGATGATGGCAAAATTAAGAATATGACCATCTTCATATGTGTGTGAGGTCAAATGGAGGAGTAGCTCATGGGATATGAGTAGGTTAAGAAACTGAGTGACTAGCGTGTTTGAGGAAGAGTCGACATGTATGTTGAAGTCCCCAAGAATGTTGGGCTGGTAATGTTGAGGGGGAAGGGGATAAGAAATTGGAACAAGAAACTCTTGGGAGCGATGGGATTTGAATGATGACCTACAAAAATTCTGAATATCCCTGGGATGTGAAAGGCTTAATGAGATGCCAAAATGTTCTTCACTTAAATGTTGGAGAAGTTGTGAGAAAATAATGACAGCAATGCATTGATGGTGGAGTTGAGAATTGATCCAACCATTCTGGAAAACAATTTGGAACTATGCCAAAGGGTTGTAAAGCTGTGCATATCCTTTGAACCAGTAATATCACTTCTAGGTCTGTATCCCAAAGAGATCATAAAAATAGGAAAAAGTTTCACATGCACAAAAAATTTATAGCAGCTCTTTTTGTGGTGGTCAAGAAGTATAAATTGAGGTGATATTCATCAATTGGTGAATGGTTCAACTAATTGTGGTACAAGAATGTAATGAAATACTAATGTTCCATAAGAATAGTGAGCGGGTGGATTTCAGACAAACCTGGAAAGACTTGCATGAGCTGACTCTGAACGAAGTAAGCAGAACCTGGAGAACATAGAATACGGTACCAGCAACACTGTGTGATGACCAATTCTGACAGACTTACCTCTTCTTGGCAATGCAGTGATCTAAGACAGTTACAAAAGATTTGTTATGGAAAATGCTATCCACATCCAGAGTCTTAACTATAGAGTCTGAATACAGATCAAAGCATACTATTTTCTCCTTTTTCCCTTTCTTCTGGTTTTTGCCTTTTGTTCTGATTATTCTTTCACAACATGATGAATGTGGAAATATGTTTAATATGATCATACTCATATAGTCAATATCAAATTTAAAACTCAAAACCTTATGGAAGTGAATGTTGAAAACTAAAAATAAATTTTAAAAAGAAAATATTCATCACCAAGTGGAAGACAACATTCCTCTTCTTAGAGCAGGTTGGAGAGAAATTTATTACGAGATGTAAAGTATATGATAAAATGATAGACCCTGCTCTCCTCCTCCTCTCTCTGAAGTCTGATTTAGACAAGAAATTTCTTAGCAGGAGATAGAGGTCTCACCCTCCACTGACCTTTCTCTTCCTCTTCCCTCAAGGGACAGATGCATCAGAAGATGAAAACCTGAAGTCAATTAGAAGGTTGCCACTCTTTCCACTGGAGGTTTCTCATATTCTGATTGGCAGATAAAGCTGGCAGTAAGAGATACACGTTTTCATGTGCTTTCACAGATGGGAGTTGCTTTAATGACCTCCAGCACTCTTTCCTCCAGGGACTCACAGCAAGGTACAAGATAAAAGGGAAGTAGGGAATAATTTCACAGAATAAAATTCAGAAAATATTAAGGTTTGGAGGATTCTCAGCAGCCATCTATGCTAACCAATAAATGAAAATGGATACATAATATAACATTCCTGATAAATTCCAAGGGTGGAAAACCTGTGATCTTTTGGCAGCATATGACCTTCTAAGTACTTAAGCTTTACCGAATAAAATTCTTTTATTAGGGGGATTTGTTCTCTGAAGTTTGAATTCAGTCCAAGGGTTGGACTTGAGGACCTAGAGGGCTACATATATCCTCTAGGCCACAACTTCCCCACCCCTGAAGATTCTTACTGAAGACTTCCATAGTGCAAGGGAAGGTGGAAAGGATCCATTAGCTTATGAAGCATCTCATTTCACTTTTGGAAAGCTATACTTCTTAGTAAATTTTTTTTATTTTATTCTTTTTTGCCCTGACATCAAGTCCAAATTTGCCTCTTTGTAAGGTCAGCTGATTATTCCTAATTTTGCCCCTAACACCACACAAAACAATGTTAGTCCTCTTCTACACAACAGGTAAATTATCATGATATTCTAGTGCCTTTTCTCTTCTTCAAACATCCCTAGCTTTTTCAACTCTTCCTCAACCACTTAATGTCTTACAGACACCACAGTTGCCTTTCTCTGGGTGCTTAGCAAGTTGTCAGTGCTTTCCTTAAACCATACTGTCCATGTCTTCTGACCAGGCTTTTTCCAGGACAAGAATTGCATTTTCACTTGTTTATAGTACTGATAGAGTGTAATGTTGTCCACTTCTCTCCCTCTGCACATACATATTCAAGTATTCAGAATACCCAGATTTACACAGTAACTTAAACGTTACTTTTAAACTGCTACTGCCTTGGCTACAAATTTTGAGTCCTTCAATTTTTGGAAGGCTGTGTGGAATGTTCCTAGGTAAAAAGGAGTGACATCCCACAGCAGCAAGTCCTGCATATTCTCAGATTTATCTCCAGACAAAATGGCAGCCTGGACAGTTGCACCATATGCAACAGCCTCATCAGGATTGATACTCTTGTTGAACTCTTTTCCGTTGAAGAAGTCTTACAGAAGCTTCTGAATTTTGGGAATTTGAGTGGAATCACCCACCAGGAAGATGTCATGAATCTGTGACTTATCTGGCTTGGCATCTCTTAAGGCCTTTTCCACAGGGTCCAGCGTCCCACGGAAGAGATCACCATTCAGCTCTTCGAAACAGGCTCAGATAATTGATGTCTAGAAGTCGATGCCTTCATAGAGGGAGTCAATCAAAAGAGAGGGTGCATTTTGAACGTTCACAAGCTGTGTGAAGATGGCGAACAGCCTTCTTGTTCTCACCGACGTCCTTCTTGTGCTTTTGCTTGAACTCAACAATGAAATGGTTGACCATTCAGTTGTCGAAATCCTCCCCATCCAAGTGGGTGTCCCCAGCCATGGACTTGATCTCAAAGATGCCATCTTCAATGTCAAGAACGGAGACATCAAAAGTACCACCTCCAAGGTCAAAGATCAATACATTTCTCTTGGCACCATTTTTTTTTTTGTCCAAGCCATAAGCAATAGCAGCAGCAGTTGGCTCATTGATGATTCAGAGCACGTTGAGACCAGTGATGGTTCCAGCATCTTTAGTGGCCTGACGCTGGGAATCATTGAAATTGGTGGGTACTGTGATAGTCTTCCCAAGGTAAGCTTCAGTAATTTCTTTCATCTTAGTCAATACTATAGAAGATACTTCTTCTGCCTAGAAACTTTTGGTCTCCCTTTTGTACTCCACTTTGACCTTAAGACTGCCTGCATCATTCGCTACCATAAAGGGCCTGTGCTTCATATCAGTCTCTACAACTGCATCATCAAATCTGTGACCAATCAGACATTTGGCATAAAAAACTGTGTTGGTGGAGTTCATTGCAACTTGATTCTTTGCAGTATCACCAATTAAACATTCTGAGTTGGTGAAAGTGACATAGCTGCGGGTGGTCCTGTTTCTTTCGTCATTAACAATGATCTCTACTTTCCCATGTAGGAAGACACAAGAGTAAGTGGTGCCAACATCAGTGTCAACTGCAGGTTCCTTCAACATGGTTGCTGGGGAGTCGGGGGTCATTGTTGACCACTGTGGAGATGGAAGAGCTGCTGCTGTGCTGAGTAGAGACAGGTTGAATTACTTTTCAGAAAATTTCAAAGTTTCTTTAGTGACACAAAGCTTACAATTACAGTAAAGATTCATTTTTGAAGACAAATACTTTATCAGTGTTGCTGTTTCTATCTACCAGTGAGAAGAGCCTTTGAAAAAGGAAAGTTGGTCATTACATACAAGGCAAGAGAAAGGTGCATGGTGGGTATGACCAGGCTACAATAGATACATAGTGAGGAATTCCAAAGAACAGGATGAATGATATCATTAAAAAAAGAGGACAGGCTAGTCAAATGTGGAGAGGGGACAATGTCAGTTGGATGACCAGAGTGCTTTTCTGGTACCCTTTCATGTCAGGAGAATCTAAGCAAACCTTTCAGCATATTGCATGTGTTTCCTATGGCAAAATGTTGGGATGGAAATGAATGAGAGACAAAAAAAGAATAGGCAAGTATAAATGGGTTACAATCTGCGTGTTTGGAAGGAACTCTTCAATCAACGAATTCATAGATCCCTTTTAATATATTAACATTTTCTCCCGGAACAGAGGTCTTTCAACGACTTTTGGCTCAGTTAATTTTAACTTGTTATCAGTTACTGTTTGGAATGTGTTAATTAATCTTGGTGTTCTGCTATTCACTTTGAACAATAAATGCATCAATGGATCCTGGTCCATTGTTCAAGTCTGACAATTTTAAATCTTTATTTCTTCTCCAAGTAATTCTGAATTAAATTTTGAAAAGGATGCCCTCAATGAGCATCTGCCACCAGATATTGCAAATTTGTTTATTCAGGCCTACTATATTTTGAGCAAATTATCAATTCATTTTTATTTAAGGGACTTCTTTAACAAAGCACTTTCATTTTTTTTTTAATATTTGAACCATCAGACAAAGCAAAATATGGGAAAAACGTTAAACAGTTTTTTTTCAGATAACTGTTCAAAAATTGCCATTACTGCAGTGCAAATTTCAGCAGTACTTAAATGATAAATGAACTTGGATAGTAGTATGATATTATTTGGGACCCCGTAAATGTGATTACTTGCTCTAACATACTCTCTTGTCCTGTACTATTTTTTTTAAAGAAAAACTATTTCATTTTTTTCTAAAAGCAAAACTCTTCATTCTGTCTTTCCTATCCCAACCTTTACCCCACTCTCCAGCTGAGAACAAAAAAGGAATTAAACTCTGTTATGAAAATGTATTTAAGGAAAGCAAATTTTCATATAGCCCAAGTCCCAAATACATAAGATTCATTCTATACTCTGAGACCTTCACCTCTATTTGTAAGGAGGTGGATAGGATGTTTCATCAGAAGTTCTTTGGAATTTTGATTAGACATTATGCTGTTCAGTTTTCTTAGTTCTTTTTAAGTTCTCCAACTTTACTGTACTGTTGTCATTATTTAAATTCCTCCGGTTCTATTCATTTTACTATATATTAGTTGGTGTAGGATTTTTTTCTATTTCTCTGAAACCATTCCCTACATCATGTAATATAAAACACTAGTATTCTGTCCCATTGTTCATTCATTCCCCAATTGGTAAGCACTTTCTCAAATTCCCAGTCTTTGCCACCTCAGAAACAGCTCTAAATATTTTTGTATATCCTTACAGTTTGTTTTGCTTAAGACTAATTCCTCTTTTAAAATATGTTCTCCTAATTTCTCCTTTCCCTCTTTTTCTCCAATTTACCTGTTGAGTGAAGTGCATTTTTCACTCTGTATGTGTGTGTGTGTGTGTGTGTGTGTGTGTGTGTGTGTGGTGGGGTGGTCTTCCATTCATTCACCAATTTAGATAACAGTAAGGTTCTAGTATCTGCCTCTCCCTTACTCATCTTGCCCTCATTGCAATAGATGTCTCCTTGGACACAATTAGTATATGAGATAATTTCCCCTACACCTCCTTTTATCCTCCCCATGACCCACGAAGATAGACCTTTTCTCCCTATTCCCTTAAGTTCATCATGAGCTACTTCAAGGACTTGTCTAATAAAGGAATCACTTCCAGGCCTTCTCTTATTACACTTACTCAGGGGTGTGCAGGTCTTCAGAGCAGAACAGTACCTCCATTGAGGCAGTAGGTTAGTCCCAGACCTTTTCATGTGGTTTCCAACCAGTTACTCAACTCTCACCTGTGTCTCCAAGAAGTTGCAGCATACACAGTAACCATGGCAAGTGGTAAACCATGTCAGCAGCCAGGTTAAACTGGGATGGGGGTAATCAGTGGGTTTCAAACCTGTCAGTGAGTTAGGGGATATCTATCCCAAGTATGTGAAGACTTCCTCCAGTGGAATGGGTAGATGAGAATAGTTTGTTTCAATGGCTATGTAGTCAACTGAAACAAGCACTGTGGAGAACATAGAGCTTAGTTAGAAATCAAAGACAGTAAGATCATCTACTGCATCCTGAGCCATCACCTTGACTTTTTTCTTGTCTCTGGACTTTGATAACTCTGAAAGAGAGAATGAGGCCAACAAATTCTCACAACTCTGCCTCACTTAAATCTAATTTATGCAGGAGTCAAAAGACAGCACCCATATCATTTTATCATTTTTTAACCTATGTTAATAGATAAGTGATGAAGCAGCAGGTATGGATGTGCTGGGAGTTGTAGTCACAACCATGCACACAAGCATTACAGGTCATCAGTTTGTCTTCTCACTGATCTGACAGAGCAGTAAAACTCATAAGCCCCCTGGGTCTCCAAATAGCCTTTTCCTTACTACATGGCAAGACAGTGGCCTAAAATTGTCTGCTTTACTCAATCTAACCCTGACCTGCTTAGTACAGCAGAGAGGGGTCCTACCATGTAACTGAAACAAAATAAGCTACAAAAACATTTGATTAAATGATTTCACTCACCAATGGTAAACAGAATATTTGCGCACTCATGGACAAAAATCCAGTAGACCTGAAAGACTAACAGTTTTTATTTCATGACAACTCAAAAGTATCACATTCAAATAGCAGCACTGAGTGATAGAAGGTTGACAAATGAAGCCCAGGTTGTGGGAGTTGATCTTAGATACACATTGTTCTGAACTAGTCTCAGTGATAGGGAGCACCGCGTAAGCTTGTATTCCTTCCAGAGGGAGTGAAAAACAGACTCATAATAATGTTATTGCTACTTATAAGAAAGTGCATATCACCATCAGCAGGGCATTTGCTCCCATCATGACAAACCCTAACGAGGTCAAACAAAAATTTTGTGAAGATCTGAAACCCCTTTTCATCAATGTTCCAAATAGGCAAAAGATTGTAGACAAGCCTGTAATTCTGCATGACTTTAATGCCTGAGTAGTCACAGACTACCTTGGGAGGAATGGAGTCAGAAACAGCAAGAGCAACTATCACTTACTTGTGTGTCTCATGACCTTCTCATCACCAATACTGTCTTCCAGTTACCTAATATGAGGATTCATTCTCTCAGCAAATATTAACATTTATTAGACTGTTATTTTATAGAGAAGGGACAGAATGTGAAAGCAATGAAGGTAATGTGTGGAGAAGGGTGCTAGACTGATAACAGAATTATTCTCTCCAAGGAAAACATTTGCATTCAAAAAAAACAGTAGTCCCAGCACGACTACTATCAGAAGACTTAATGTCAACAAATTATAGTGCTTCTCCATACCTGGACAGTTTATTCCTAACTTGGAGGGAAAACAGAGTCAATACATGATTAAAACAGTGGGACAGAAAAGGGGTGGGCAGTTTTCAGAGATTTAGTGTACAGCTCAACATTTACTCATCTGGACAAGAACAGTTACAAACATCAAGACTGGTTTGACATAAATGATGAGGGAAATTCAGAAACTGAATGAAAAATGAGAACTTAATAGGATTTGCCAGCAAGATTATTCAACCATCTTTAAGAGGACAGCATTTAACTCCATTAAAAAAAAGAAATGGAAATAAAACTTAGAGAGATGCAAGACTGTTGGTTCAGTAAGAAGGTCTTTGAATTTCAGTTTCATGTTGATAGTAGCAATCCAAAGTGCTTTTAAGATGTCCTGAAGGCTATATATGAATTAAAGACCTCTGATGCATTTCAACTACTTAGCATTGATAAGTCACACTGATTAATGATAATGGCATAATCTTGGAGAGACAGGCTTATTATTTCCATAGCTTTTTCAATAGACCATCATCAATCAATGATGAAATTATTGCCCATTTAGTTCAGGTTGAATCCCTGACTGACTGAACTTCAAACTAAAAAAGTTTTGAATGCCTTTAAGTTTCTCTTGAGTGGCAAAGCATCTTGTGCTGATTCTGTTCCAGATTCCGTATAAAAACCCACTGTTTATGCAAAAGGTGACTAAAATCTTCCTCTTTATATGGTCAGAGGAGGTTATTTGCCAGAATTTCATGGATGCTTTCTATATCCATCTCTCTCTCTCTCTCTCTCTCTCTCTCTCTCTCTCTCTCTCTCTCTCTCTCTCTCTCACACACACACACACACACACACACACACACACACACGCACACACACAGACACTCTCTCTCTCTCTTTCTCTCTCTCTCTCTTTCTATTTAGATGTGAATACACACATATGTATATATACACATGCATACACACATACATATATGTGTACATATGCATACACACACATATATACATTTCCATATCTATAAAAGAAAAGGAAGTAAGTTGCCAATCATAGGGGATTTTGTCTTTAAATCATTGCTGGCAAGATTCTTGCCAGAGTCCTCTTGAATAGGATGATCGTTCATCTAGAAGGTAGTAATCTATCTGAGAGCAAGTGTGACTTCAGAAAGGGTCAAGTAATGGTCAATATGGTGTTTGCCACATGATAACTCCAGAAGAAATGCCAAGATCAGAATAAACACCTCTATCCAATGTTCCTCAATTTGACCAAGGTCTTTGATGCTGTTGTGAAAGCTTGTGGAAGGTCATGGCAAATTTGACTGTCCAGACAAGTAAATCAGTATTGTATGCCAGGTACATGATGCTTTGCTTGTACAGGTTCTGGATAATGGATGATGCACTTAAGCTTTCCCAGTCACCAGTGAAGTAAAGCAAGACTGTGTGCTTGCTCCTATGCTCTTTAGCATGATATTTTCAATGATCTTCTCAGACACCTTCAATAAGGATGTCGATGGCATCAAATCCAGTTAGCACTCTGATAATAAATTATTTTACTTGAAAGGGCTATAATTAACATCAAGGAAACATAGACTGTCTATAAGCCAGCATACAATATCCATACTTGGAACTATCAGTTATTGCAAATGGATAAATGTTTAATGCTATGGATAACTTAAGTTCACTTACTTTGGCAGTACACTTTCCAGGGAGGTACCCATAGATGATGAAGTTGATGCACACATTGTCAGAGATAGTTTAATATTTAGAAGGTCCTGAAAGAAAGTGGCAGAGAGAAGAGCTATTAAACTGATTTCCAGACTGGAGGTTTGAAGGACCATTGTGCTGACTTCATTGTTGTATGCTTGTGAAATGTGGACAATATACCAGTATCATGCCAGGAAACAGAATTGATCCTATTTGATTTATCTTAGGAATATTCTGAACATCACGTGGCAATAGAAAGTACTCAGTACTGAGATCTTTTCTTGAACTGAACTGACAAGCATTCAAACACTACTGTAGAGAGTGCAACTGATTGGCGGGTCACATTGTTTGAACATGAAAAGTACCTTTGCCTAAAAGACTATTTTATGGGAAATTCACAGAAGGCAAGAACTCACTTTCCTACATCAAGGAAGTTGCTGCGCTCAGTGAGTAGAGTAGAATAGGAATAGTTTAAAAGAAACATGAGGTATGCAAATTTAAGAGACATCTCTACTCCAAATATTCAAATGAACTCTTTTCGTTAGACCTGTTGCAGAACCTTCTGAGCTCTTATGAGTCTGATTAGCCACAGTTGAACACAACTATACCTTCACCCCAATGATGTCTTTTTTGGTCCTCTTAGAGCACAACAGAAATAGCCAAAGATTTAGAATTTCTCTTTAAACTCTGATGATGACAGGGTTCAGAGAAGACACATATCATTTCTCCATATTAGAATGCATGCAGTTTGTCTGTGCTTGATGTTTTATTAATGTATGTTCATATACATCTTTATGTATCTCTTGACTGCTCTTTTTGAACTTGAAAGGTTTATTCACTTCTGATCATTTCATGAGAAATGCTTAGAAGTCTTCTACTTCATTAAAGATACATGTTTTTTACCCATAGGACTATACTCAATTTTGCTGTATACTTAAATCATTTGTCTGTAAACTTAAATCATTTATGTTCTAGAATATCACATTTTAAGCTTTCTTCTCCTTCATAGTTGTCTCTGTTAACTGTGGATTCTTAGCACTGAAATAAATTCTTTTTAGATATTTGTAGTATATTTTTTTAATCTGGATTCTCTGGATTTTGACTATAGTGCTTGTAAGATTTTTCTTCAGGAGGTGATGGACGAATCTACTTCTATATTGTGCTGTGAATTTTAACATTCTGGGCACTTTTATTTGAAGATTTCTTAAGATTTTTATTTTAAGAAATAAGATGGTTAAAAATTTTGAGAGTAAGAAAAGAGATGTCTAGGACCCCTTTTCATTTTATTTTATTATGGATTTCGGATAGTCAAATAATTTTTAATTTTGTTCTTTATGGTTTATTTTTCTGGTCAGTTCTTTTTGCTATGAAATATCTCATATTTTCTTTTCTTTTTCTGTTTTTTTTAATTTTTCTTAAATCTTCATGGTAATCTTATGGTGCCATTGGTTTCTATTTGGACCATCGTTATCTTCATAGAATTTGTTGTGTGGTAAATGTTGTATACCTCTTTGTACAACCTGTTAATTCTATTCCCTTGCCTACTACTAATTCTTTCTATTTTTTTCTTTCCATTTCCCATTTATGTCTAACACTCTCATTTCATTAAATAAAAAACTTGTAAATTCTCATTTTAAAAACCTCTTGCTCCATTTTTTCATCTCTTTGACTTCTTGAATTTCTGCCCAAGATATGCATACACATATGAATACATATACATATACAAATATATGCAAGAATACATACATATAAATGCATGATACGTTTATGTGTATATACACATATATACATATGTATATACATTTATATATGTGTATTTACATACACATACATATATGCATATACATATATATGCACATATATGTATGTATATGGAGAAAGAGAGATAAAAGGAGAGGGGAGAGAGAGAGAGAAGTTTAATTGCAAATGTTTATGAATCATTGTCTTCTTTTTTATTTGTGTCTTGAAAACTCTCTCAGAATATAAATAATGAATTGAACACATGATTTAAATGTCACAAATCTTTCTTCTATGTTATTACTGTAACTAAATGGCCTAAACACACAAATATATACATACCTCTAGGTGAACTAATCTAGGAAGTAATAAGGCAAAATTCAAAATTAACCAATAAAAATATGCAATAAGAGTGGGATATTGTGATTTTACTGCTGTTCTTTATCTTTCATGAAGGATGACTACGTATTTGGGAGCTGTCTACATTTTCCTTGATGATTAAATTTTGAAAGAGCTACTAGCTTGTTCTCATCCTTGGCTGTATGGGAGGAAGAGGAGGAGGAGGAGAAGGAGGAGGAGGAGGAGGAGGAGGAGGAGGAGGAGCAGGAGGAGAAAATAAATAACTTCAAGCCTAGAATCACTTTTCCATTTTCCTAGATAACTTCTGCATCTCAAGAACTACAAGTACTAACTCATATTTTTGTAGTACCTGAAGATTTTGGCAAAACATTTCCCCTACAACAACCTCATGAGCTTAGTAGGACATTTATTATTATTTCTAATTTATAATTGTCTGGGTTTCTACTATCATTTTAGTTTTCATCATTTAACTTTTACCATCAACGTTTCAAATATTTTATTTTTGTCAACATTTTTTGTCCTCCTTTAACCAAGTATCTAATAGGAGTGGGGAACCTATGAGTTTGAGGCCATACGGGGCCCTCTAGTTCCTTAAGTGCAGCCCTTAGACTGAATTAAAACTTCACAGAACAAATCTGGATTCAGTCAAAGGGCTGCACTTGAGGAACTAGAGGGTCACCTGTGGCCTCAAAGTCACAGGTTCCTCACAGCTGCCATATAAAAAATGATTATATCATTGTATTTCTTAATCAGACACCTGCTCCAATTGTTTTCTGCAAACCCACAGACCGTGTTAAAATATTTGCATTGGGCACTAAAACCAAATATCACAAAATCTGAAAGGAATATTTCTCAAATTAATGGATTGTGGTTAATGTGCTGAAAGAGGAGGCTTAGAACCTACTCTTATGTTTTCCCTTGTTTGATTGTATTTTGTTTTAGAGAGAATTCAGACTGTATTATCAAATGAGCAATAAGAGCTCTAAAGAAAAGCATAAATATGTAGTCTACCTCTGAATCACTTTAATAAAGATAATAAAATAATGTCAGAAGATAGTGTTTTATTAAAAAATTAATATTTTGATAATTAAAAGTAGTAAAATTAGATGATTAACAGAAGACAGAACTATGTTTCATTGGCATCTCATAAAGACACCTCAATTTGATATTTTTCAACTATATTATATTTTGTGAAAAAAAGAAGTTTTACTTTACTTAAAATGCTGAAGTCAGCTGCAGGACTAAAATAGTGAACTGGGAAGTCCGACATGTGTATTATGTGTGACATGTGGATTTCATTTGATTTTAAAACACTTAATATGTAGAAGATGATCTGCACAATCTCAAATGGCTGATGACTATAATTTAATGAAGAATATCATGAGTTATATGCTATATTTTGATAGTAGAAAATGTAGGATTTTAATAATACATGACCATCTTACATTTGGAGTTATGCATGTTGGCATTTTCCCCATGGCTGAACAACAATGAGCAAATCCTGCTGAAGAAGAAGAATCAAAAATTAGGGCTTTTAGTAAGTTATGTAAGGTTTCATAATTGTCTAATGTAAATGGGGTTGTCACATTGCATTAAAAATGTTAAATAGAATAGAAATTGTCTACAGTTTACTTTGTTTTACAGGAAAAAGAAATCTTTCATCCTCCTTATGCTGTAAGCACCGTATATAGAGGATAAAATGGAATATATGATGCATAAAAGTCAAAACAATCACCTGACCATCCAATTGTCTGGCCAGTATTCCACGTTTGAAAATATGTATATGCATTTCCCTGTCTAAGGAAAGGTATTCTTTTCTAGCAAGTTGTACATTTTATGTGGAAAAATGTCATAAAAAGAACATTTTAAAATTTATTTATTTTAGTTTTCAACATTCATTTCCACAGGGTTTTGAGTTCCAAATTTTCTCCCCATCTCTTTTCTCCCCCCCACCCCAAGTTACTATGCATTCTGACTGTCTCTTCCTCCAATCTGCCCTCTCTTCTGTCACACCCCTCTCTACTCTTATCCCCATTTTCTTTCTTTTGTGATAAGTCAAGACAGATTTCTTTACCCCATTACCTGTATTTCTTATTTCCCAATTGTAAGTGAAAACAGTTCTCAGCATTCGTTCGTAAATCTTTGAGTTCAAACTTCTCTCCCTTCCTTCCTCCTCATATATCACCACTGTGAAGGCAAATAGTGCTATGTAGGATATACTTGTGTAGTTATGCAAAAGACTTCCATAACAATCATGTTGTGAAAGACTAACTATATTTCCCTCAGTCCTATCATGACCCCATTTATTCTGTTATCTCTTTTGTCCTTATCCTTCCCAAAAGTATTTATTTCTAATTACTCCCCTCTCCCATTTGTCCTCCCTTCAATCATTCCCCCCACACTCCACTTATGCCCATCTACCCTACTTTCCTGTAGCGTAAGATAGACTTTCATATCAAATTAAGTTTGCATGTTATTCCCTCCTTAAGCTAAATGTGATGAAAGTAAGCTTCACTTTTCCCTCTCACCTACTCCCTTGTCTCCTCCGTTGAAAAAGCTTTTTTTGCTGTTTTTATGAGAGATAATTTGTCCCATTCCATTTCTTCCTTTCTCCTCCCAATATATTCCTCTCTCACTTCTTAATTTTTATTAGATATCATTCCTTCTTTTTCGACTCACCCTGTGCCCTCTGTCTATATGGATACAATCCCTCCAACTACCCAAATACTGAAAAAAGTCTCAACAGTTACAAATATTATCTTTCTATGTAGAAATGTAAACAGTTCAACTTTAGTAAGCCCCTCATGTAATCATTTTTTCATGTTATTCTTTTCGTGCTTCTCTTGATTCTTGTGTTTGAAAATCAAATTTTCTATTCAGCTCTGGTCTCAAGAACTCTTGAAAGTACTCTATTTCCTTGAATGACCATTTTCCCCCATGAGGTATTATACTCCATTTTGCTGTTTAGGTGATTCTTGGTTTTAATCTTAGTTTCTTTGACTTCTGAAATATCGTCTTCCAAGCCCTTCGATCCCTTGATGTAGAAGCTGCTAGATCTTGTGTTATCCTGATTGTATTTCCACAAAACACAAATTTCTTCTTTCTGGCTGCTTGCAATATTTTCTCCTTGACCTCGGATCTCTGTGATCTGGATATAATATTCTCAGGAGTTGTTCTTTTCTGATAACTTTCAAGAGGTGATGAGTGGATTCTTTCAAAACTTATTTTACCCTCTGTTTCTAGAATACCAGGGAAGAATTCCTTGATAATTTCATGAAAGATCATATCTTGGCTCGTTTTTTCTTCATCATGGCTTTCAGGCAGTCCCATAATTTTAAAATTACCTCTCCTGGATGGATTTTCCATCTCAATTGTTTTTCCAAAGATATATTTCACATTTTCTTCAATTTTTTCATTTGCTTGGTTTTATCTTGTAATTTATTGGTTTAACATAATGTCATTTGCTTCCATCTGCTCCATTCTAATTGTTAAAGAACTATTTTCTTCAGTTATGTTTTCAACCTCCTTTGCCATTTGGATAATTCTGCTTTGTAAAGTATTTTTCTCCTCGTTGGCTTTTTGGACCTCTTTTTGCAGTTTGGGAATAGTCTATTTTAAAAGGTGTTATTTTCTTCAGGATTTTCTTTTGTGTCTCCTTTAGCAAGCTGTTGACTTCCTTTTCATAATTTTTTTGCATCACTCTCATTTTTATTCCCAATTTTTCCTCCACTTCTCCTACTTGATTTTCAAAATTCTTTTTGAGTTCTTCCATGGGCTGACACCACTGAATATTTTTGGAGGCTTTGGATGTAGAAGCCTTAACTATTGCGTGTTCTTCTGATGGTATACTTTGTTCTTCCTCATCCAAAAGAATGGATTTCATCAATATAATAACCTTCTGTCTTCTTACTTTTCCCCCTTTTTGCCATTTTCTCAGTCAATTACTTGATTTTTTAGTCCTTTTCCAAATGGAAGGTATACTCTAGGGACCTGTAAGTTCTCAGCTCCTCCAAGGTGGCACAATCAAGGGAGAAGAGTTTAATCCTCTCCTGGCATGCTCTACCGTCTGGGAGCAACCACAAGCACTCATTTATGCCCAGGATCTCCCAATGAGATTCCCTCTTCAGAGCCTCCAAGAGCTCCAACACATCAATGCTTTTCCTCACCCCAGGACTTCCATTCAGGACTGAGACCCAGAACAACTCCTTAATTCCTCCAGAGTCTTTAGGTCAAGGACTCTAAAAGCAGATTCTGCTGCTGCAGTGTCTGCTGCTGCCACAAAGGTTGCTGCCACCCTGGCCCTATCTTGGGGCCAAACTGCATACCTCTGTCACCTAAATGAAAGAGTTTTCTCACTCATCTTTCAAACTACCTTTGTCTTTTGTTGGTTGAGAAATATGGGAACCCCCACTGCTGCCCGTGATTCAATGCCCTGATGCCTGATCCAGTCCAGACCTTGGCAAGTGGCCCAGGCTCTGCTGCCCTCCACTCCTAGCCCCATGCAATAGACCTTTCCTGTGGAGCTTACAGGGTGTCTTGGTCTGCAAATCTCTTTTGCTTTGTTATTTTGTGACTTCTGCTGCTCCAGAATTTGTTTAGAGTCATTTTTACAGATATTTTATGGGTTTTGGGGGGAGAGCTACAACAGCTTAATCTTTCTGCTCCACCATCTTGGCCCCACCAAAAAGAACATTTTATGAAGAATATTGCTTAGATGAATTCCATTCTATTTAATCTGAGAAAGAGTTAGACTGACTTATTAATAGCATAAATTGCAAGATCAACCAAATGAATAACTGTCAATATATCCCATGATATACATATAAATAATTTGGACCATTTTCTTATGTTAGTTGGAAAAAATATATACTTTTCAAGACAAGAATTAAATCATTTCCTCCACATTGTGCTATCCCCAAAACTTCTCTTCAGGACCTTCCACCAATGTGCTTATCATTGAGAGTTAGAAAAGTATACACATTAAACTCTTGAAAAAGACATTAACTAAAGTGGTGCAGTGAGAACAGTAGCAACAGGAAATTAACTATATAAATGTAGGCAGAACTTTCAACTGATACTGATAAAAGTAGGCATGATTTTAAAACTCTTTGATATTCAGGAACAAAACAATTCACCACTCCAATGCTGGGGAGCCTGGAAATCTTTTCTCTATTTGTGGAGTGTTGATTTTGGGAAAGACCCTGATGCTGATAAAGATTGAAGACAAATAGTAAAGGGGATGTAAGAGAATGAGACAGACAATTTTATAGAAACAACGTAAAAGAATTTAAACAAACTTAGAAATATGATGGAGGATAGAAGGGCCTGGTGTGCTATGGTCCACGAGATTATGAAGAGTAGAACATGACTGAACAACTGTACAAAACAAATGGTCACAGATTTTCTGCTCAGTGGGTTGCTCAGCTGGGATATTAGGATTCAATTTATCCTCAGGAAGTGACTGCATTCCATATCCCCATATCTGTCTCTGGTGTTTTTCTCTATTTTAACAGTTGTTCCTCCTGAACTAATGCTCCCACTGTTGGATAGAACATGTCTTTGTGGACAGTCATGAATTCACAAATGTTTGGGGTGCAGAGGATATAAGAATGTCCTACTCTTCCCTTCCAGGCAATAAATCTCACAGAGAGGTTTGCTTCTTCCTCTAATGCTATGTTCTGACTAATGTACTGGCTGCTAATATAACAGTTCTGTCTTTTAAACACCCTCAGGGTATGGTCAAATTTTCGGCCAACCCAATCTCAAACTGCTCATCTAATTCCGTTAGAGACAAGCACATGCTCATTATAAAGGGATCTTAGTGTGCTAAGTCCTTGATAACATATAAATACTTTATCAACTCTAATATTTTAAATATTAGAGTCCAACCAAATTAAAACAAAGTGTGTGTGTGTGTGTGTGCATGCGTGTGTGCGTGTGTGTGTGTATGTATCCAGGAAATCAACTAGTTGTCCCTAGTCCCCTAGTTAGTGGACTGGGTGGATCATGAATTTTTCTTTTGAGGCCCTTCTTCAATTCCTACATTAAAGAATCTCAGAAAAAAAAAAGTCCGATACTTAGAAAATAATTTGATAATTCATTTTCTTCCACAACTTACACATCTACCAGGTATCTCTTGGTAGACCTGTTCACTCCAAAAGTCATAATTATTTATCTTAGCAACAACTAAAACAACAAAAACATAATTTTATAAAAATAAGTCAACATCTGTCAATTCTTGAAATGGCATTTCCCAATTCCAAGATAATCTTTGAATTTCAACAAAGAGATGTGTTCCTGTTTTCTAAAGTCATAGAAGGGTATTACATATTCTAAACAAAGTAATACCACATTTTCAGTGATTATATACCTTGACCATGGAATAAAGAAAAATATAACATTGCTTTCAGGATACTGGCATTTGAGAAGGAATAGATCTGACTTCCTAAAATCAGCACAAATTTCCTTGAGCATAATAACTTTAGTGAATCGTCTAGTCGGTATATATTATTCTTTATATTTTCATTTTCGAACCAACCAATTCAATTTTAAAGGTACCAATATTAAAATAATACTCCAATAACACAATTTCTTTTATCCGTATTTCTTGTCTATTCAGGCAATTTAATTTATGAAGGAAACTGATACAACTATCATATCTTTAAAAACACTGTTCTTGTAAGAATGTTGATATTGGCTCTAGGATTATTCATAATAAGAAATAGCAATATAAAATGATAAAAAAAATCACACTGGCCCATGCCATACATATATGCATACTTGTACACATACGTTCATAAACACACATATACACATTTAGTAATAAAGGACTACTCTTAATTTTCTCTGGGTAGATTATACCATATTGGAGCATGTGTGAAACTGAAATGAGATCCTCTGGGCCAATGTGGCTCAATCTTAAAGAATCTGTGATTAGTAATGACAAAGTAAACCTTTTGCCCCTTTGTCCCTATGATGGTGATGTGGGGTGACAGTGTCAAAAGAAGATTATCACCTAAGAAGGAAGAAAGGAAGAAAGGAAGGAAGGAAGGAAGGAAGGAAGGAAGGAAGGAAGGAAGGAAGGAAGGAAGGAAGGAAGGAAGGAAGGAAGGAAGGAAGGAAGGAAGGAAGGAGACTCAGTGAGGTAGAAAGTGTCCATTCCACTCGTGGATAATGCCCACTGAAAAAAGATTAATACTAGAGGTGGAGTATAATACTTGAGAAGTAAAAAGTATGCACATTTGAAGTAACGGAAGAATGTGAAAAAAAAGTTGATGTATAGCAAGAGAGTGAACTTAGAGTCAAGTTGTGAATGACTTTTTAAGCTAAAGAGCTGAGCTGATATTTTATTTTAGAGACAATATGCAGTCTTAAATGCAAATATATACAAGGTTTAGACATATTAAGGAGAAGGGCCACCTCATAATCTTCTACTTAAGGAGATCTAGAACTCCCTATTTTCTCTAGCATAAAATACAAATTCTGCTGTTTGGTTTTAACATCTTTCTGAAATTTGGCTCTATCCTCCTTTTCCAAGTCAATTAAACACTGGTTATTTTTTATGTATTTTAAGTGCTATTGACACCTCTTGTTTTTACATGACTTTTATTTCTCAGATACCAGTCCTTAGCTTTCTCTACATATCACCTTAAAAGAAAACTAATAAACAAGGGGAGGAAAGGAGTTTTACAAAGAAATTACATATTAAACAAGTTCAACAATACATGCACCATTCCACAATTATTATATGTTGCCTCAAAAAAAGGGAGGGATACAGAATATTATATCTTTTTTAAAAATTTTATTTAATTTTAGTTTTCAACACTTATTTCCACAAAAGTTTGAGTTCGAAATTTTCTGCCCAAATCTCTCCTCCCCCACAGTGCATTCTGATTATCCCTTCCCCCAATCTGCCCTCCCCTCTATCACAGAGCTCCATTCCCTTATCTCCATCTGCTCTCTTTTTTGATAGGGCAAGATAGATTTCTATACTCCATTACCTGCATTTTTTATTTCCCAGTTACATGCAGAAACAATTCTCAACATTTGTTCCTAAAAGTTTGAGGTCCAACTTCTCTGCCTTTCTCACTCGCCACCCATCCCCACTGGTCAATTCAGTATAGACTAGATATATGCAGTTATGCAGAAGGCTTCCATTATAGTCATGTTGTGAAAGACTAACTATATTTCCCTCCATCCTATACTGCCCCTATTTATTCTATTCTCTCTTGTGACTTTGTCCCTCCCCAAAAGTGTTTACTTCTAATTACTCCCTAATTACTCCCACTTCTCTCCTTTCTAGAACCCTCCCACACCCCACTTATCCCTGTCTCCTCTACTTTCCTGAAAAGTAAGATAGATTTTTATACCAAATTGGGTGAACATGTTATTCCCTCCTTAAGTCAAATGTAAGTTTCATTTGTTCCCCTCTCATTTCCCCCACTATCCTCTCCACTGAAAGAGCTTTTTGTTGCCTCTTTTATAACACATAATTTGCCCCATTCCATTTCTTCCTTTCTCCTCTCAGTATATTCCTTTCTCACACCAATTTTAATTTAAGATATCATCCATTCCTATTCAGCTCACCCTGTGCCCTCTGTCAATAATCCTTCCAGCTACCCAAATACTGAAAAAAGTCTCAAGAAGTACAAATATTATATATCCACTCAAGAATGTAAACAGTTCAACTTTAGTAAGTCCATTATGATTTCTCTTTCCTGTTAAACTTTTCATGCTTCTCTTGATTCTTGGGTTGGAAACTCAAATTTTCTATTCAGCTCTGTTTTTTCAATCAAGAATGCTTGAAAGTCCTCTATTTCTTTTAATGACCATTTCCCCCCCTGAAGAATTATATTCAGTTTTGTTGGGTAAGTGATTCTTAGTTTTAGTCCTAGTTCCTTTGATTGTCTGTAATATCGTATTCCTAGTCCATTGATTCCTTATTGCAGCACCTTCTAGATCTTGTGTTATCCAGATTGTATTTCCACAATACTCGAATTGCTTCTTTCTGGTTACTTGTAATATTTTCTCTTGACCTGGGAACTCTGGAATTTGGCTACAATATTTCTAGCAGTTGTTCTCTTCAGATCTCTGTCAGGAGGTGATCAGTGGATTCTTTCAATATTTATTTTACCCCCTGGTTCTAGAATATTAGGGCAGTTTCCTGGATAATTTCACGTAAGTTGATATGTAAGCTCTTTTTTGTGAACATCGATTTCATCTAGTCCCATAATTTTTGAATTGACTCTCTGGGATATATATTTCCAGGTCAGTTATTTTGCCAATGAGATATTTCACTGTAACTTCTAATTTTTCATTCTTTTGTTTTTCTTTTGCAATTTATTGGTTTCTCATGAAGTCATTATCTTTCATCTGCTCCAATCTAATTTTATAGAACTGTTTTCTCCAGTTACCATTTGAATCTCCTTTTGCATTTGGCTAATTTTGCTTCTTGTACTATTCTTCTCCTCATTGACATTTTTCACCTCTTTTGCTGTTTGGGTTAGTCTACATTTAAAGGTATTATTTTCGTCAGCATTTTTTGGGTCTCCATTAGCAAGCTAAATAATAATAGCTTTTCTTGTTTTGTTTTTTTTTTTTTTTTGCATCACTCTCATTTCTCTTCCCAATTTTTTCTCCACCTCTTTTAATTGATTTTCAAAATTCTTTTTAAGCTCTTCTATGGCCTGAGCCCATTGCATATTTTTTTAGAGGTTTTAGGTGTAGGAGCCTTCTTTTTATGTCTTCCTCTGATGGTATGCTTTGCTCTTCCTCATCCAAAATGATGGAAGAAAATACCTTTTTGCCGAGAAAGTAACCTTCTATATTCTCATTTTTCCCCCTTTTTCATCTTCCCAGCCAGTTACTTGACTTTTGAGCCCTTAGTCTAGTGGAGGGTACACCTGTAAGTTCTCATTTCCTCCAAGGTGGCACTATCAAGGGAGAGAAGTTTATTCGTCTCCTGGCCTGTGATCTAGTCTGGGAGCAATAACGAGCTTTTCTGCCTAGGTTCTGAGAGTAGGATTCCCTCTCCAGAGCATCCACAAACTCCACCATCCCAGGGCTCCTTCTGTACCCAGGACTACCACTCAGAACTGAGATCCAGATCTGGCTGCTCAATTTCCCCAGGGCCTTTTGGAGCAAGGCTCCAAAAATGGACTCTGCTGCTGCACTGCTTCCCTGGGGCTAGGGCTAATGTCTGACCCTATTCCCTTCTCAACCAAGTGAAAGAGCTTTCCCACTGACCTTTGAAACTGTCTTTGGCGAGTGTAGGTTGAGTAATCTGATAACCATAACTGCTAATTTTGATTCAGGTACCTGAAGCCTGCTCCAGTACTGTTACTTCCATGCAGCGCAGCCAAGGCTGTATTGTGGTCTTCTTTGAGCCTGGTGCTATAGACCTTTCCTGTCAGTCTTCCAGAGTGTCTTGGGCTAGAAATCTCTTTCACTCTGTAATTTCATGGCTTCTGCTACCCTAGAATTTGTTTAGAGTCACTTTTACAGGTATTCTATCAGCTATGGGGGTAGAGATAGAGCAGGTCTGTCCTTATAGTCCAATATCTTGATTCCATGCTCTTTATGAGGGCTATACTGTTTTATTTCTGTTTTATTTTTCATTTAAATTGTAGTTATTGTGCATATTTCCCCACTCATTTCTACTTATCTTGATTTGCATTAGTCTATATTAAACATCACATTTTTCTTTTTTTCATGTTTTTCCATTGTTTCAGCATTTGTACAATTACAGAATCTATGGAAGGCACAACAGTTTCTGTTTCCATGCTCTTTTTCATTTTTTTTCCTCCTTTTCCTGTTTGTTAAAATGAATGTAATTTATTTGAAGAAGAAGATGGTGATGACGATGATGATGTTGATGATAATGATTATGACAATAAGGATGATGATGATGATGAAGAGAAGAGGCGTAGGAGGAAGAGAAAGAACAAAGAATAAAATAATGAAAACAAAGAGAAACAAAGGAAAAAGAAAAAGGAATAGAAAAAAAGAAGTGGAGTAAGAAGTATGTGAACTTCAGAATCCTGAACAGGATAAAACATAACATTAAGGGGAAACAAAAATACTAAAAGTATGAGTTGGGAAATGACATATCCCTAAGATTTGATGCCTTCATCTTGTTTAAGGTTATGGACTTTTATAAAATATTAGGTCAAGTAAAACATAAAATTAGCTGCAATTCTTCATTTTTAAGATTTAAAGAGAAATAATTTAATGGTAGTCACTTTTCTCTGAGACTTTCTCTATTTTTTTCTTCTAAAGATCTTGTTGATCAGTCATTTTCACTCATGTCTCACTTGTCATGATATCATTTGGAGCTTTCATGACAGAGATATTGGAATGATTTACCATTTTCTTTTCTAGCTGATCTAGTAACTGAGGAAAACGGGGTTAAATGACTTTCCTAGAGTCATAGAGCTAGTAAATGTTTGAGGCCAGATTTTAACTGAGGAAGAGGATTCTTCCTCATTACAAACTGCAACTCTATTCACTGTACCACCTAGCTGTCCTTTTGCATCCCAGTTCTACTCAACAATTTATTTATACATAATTATTTTTCAGTGTTCTACAATCACTACCATATAAGTTAAACTTCTCCCCTCCCCCTCACTTCCCCCCTCCCTCCCTGATACAGCACAAAATTTTATATATGTTCTACATATACATTTGTATTAAATACATTTTGACTGTGGTCATGCTGTATAGAAGAATTAAAACGAATGGGATAAATGATATAACAAACCATGTTTGGTCTGTGCCTAGTTTCTGCCACAATGTTATCCAGTTTTCCCAGCAGTTTTTGTCCAACAGTGAGTTCTTATCCAAGAAACTGGGGTCCTTGGGTTTATCTAACAGTAGATTGCTTAATTCTTTGCCTGTTGTGTCTTGAGTAACCAGCGTAATCCACTTGTCCACCCTTCTATTTCTTAGCCAGTACCAAGTGGTTTTGATAATTACTGCTTTATAATACAATTTGAGATCTGGTAGAGCTAGGCCACCTTCCCTAGCATTTATTTCATTAGTCCCCTTGATACTCTGGACCTTTTGCTCTTTCAGATGAATTTTGACATTTTTTTCCAGCTCTGGAAAATAATTTTCTGATAGATTAATTGGTATGGCGCTAAATAAGGAAATTAATTTAGGTAGAATTGCCATTTTCATTATATTGGCTCGGCCTACCCATGAGCAACTGATGTTTTTCCACTTACGTAAATCTGATTTTATTTGTGCAAAAAGTGTCTTCTAATTGTGTTTACATAGTCCCTGGGTTTGTTTTGACAGACATACTCTTAAATATTTTATAGTGTTTACTCTATTTTTAAATGGGATTTCTCTTTCTATCTCTTGCTGTTGGGCTTTCTGTACAGAAATGTAGAAGAAATGTGAAGGTTTATTTTGCAACCAGCAACTTTGCCAAAGTTGTTTATTATTTCAAGTAGTTTTTACTTGAATCTCTGGAATTCTCTAAGTATACCATCATATGATCTGCAAAGAGTGCTAACTTAGTTTCTTCTTTGCCTATTCTGATTCCTTCAATTTCTTTATCTTGTCTAATTGCTACACCTAACAATAATATATATATATGTGTGTGTGTGTGTGTGTGTGTGTGTGTGTGTGTGTGTGTGTGTATAATAAAATGTATCTCCTTATATATAAATGTATTACTTCCCAGTCATACTGGCCCAACTTAATTATTCACAGTCTCCAATGCTATCCCTGTACCAAAATTTATTTAACTAAACAAATATGTGTGTATACATATGTGTATGTTGGAACATATAATGGAGGCAATAAATAATTAAAATGGAAAATAAAAGCTTGATCAAAATGACAAACTTGAAAAAAATTGATGCCATGCAAATTGAAGGAAGAATTAACCAGAAGAGAGTAAATCACAGTAAAAATAGTAAAAGGAAGGTTATGGGAATGAATTTATTAAGAATCCCAATGGAGACTGTGTAGGAATAATTTAATAGCTTTTATAATATTTTAAGGATTGAAATTTATTTAAGTGGAAATTGGAAAAAAAATATTGTATTAAATGTTATGGCAAATCACAGGCCTAGGTTTAAAATACCTGGTCTAGAAAATGCCAGGTGAAGAACCCATCTCTAACAATATAGATTTGTAATCACACTGTAACTTATAAACGTAGAATATTTCCTCAGAGATGGGGTGTTGCACAATGGCTACAGAGTTGACCTTCAGATTGAGAGCAGCTGAACCCACAAAATGGGTTCAAGTAATATCCCTAACATATGCTAGTTATATAATTCTTGGTAAATCACGTGTCCTCTCAATCCTCTAGAAAACACTTTGCTAAATGTAATAGATAACTGATAGACCTAAATGGGATGAATATTTTTCAATATTCGTACAGTGCCTTGAGAAATGTAATCGTTCAAATCATTGTAAAATTTCTCAAATACAATCTAATATCTTTATTTCCACCTACTCAGTTGTGGGCCAACCTTATTATCCATTTTTAATGCCTATTACCTACAAACTCAATGAATTAGTCATCCAATTTCATGTATGCCAACAACATCCCTGTCATATGTCCTTTCCTTATGCATTCTTTGATATTAGATCTTTACCCCTATTATTATAGATCACACTGAGGAGGAATTGATAATCATTATAGCAACTGATTCAACAGGCGAAATATCATCTTCAAAAAGAAGCAACTGAAGGCCCTCACTAACTTTAGTTGATGTCTCTTCTATTTACATCTGATATAATACATCTTCCATTACCCAAGACTGTTTGATTGATATTAATAATGAGTACCCTTGAATAATGTTATTTCTTTTCTAGATATTCCCTGCTGAAAAGTTCCATTAAAAAAAATAAAAACCTACCAATATTCACCTGGTAGTATTATATAGTCATGTATTTTAGAGCATCTAAATTTTTAAATAATTTAATTAATAGGTGGCTACAAGTAAGTAATTTAATAATTTTTATGTATAGCATCATCATGTCATGTCATATATGCTCTTTCAGATATGAAAAGGACAAAGAACCTTCTCACTTTGCTGAAGGGGAAAATAAGGTGCCAAGGGAGTTGTGACTTGGTCACAGTCACACAGATAGTAAGTATTAAGGTGCAATTTTAACTAATATCCTCTCATTCTGCAAATAATTAGAACCTTTCTGATTGCATCAAGATGATTCTGTTTATATCACATTTCTTTTGAAACAGATTTATCCTTCAACTTATCTGTACATTATTATAACAACTGAATTACAAATGTCCACATCAATAACATTTGACGTCTTATGTAACAATCAGCTACATGCATATCTATCAAGTATTTACGTTTTCTATACTTCTCTCTATATGCAATCTTTTTCTTTAAAATCATGGTTTATTCAGATTTGTTTTATTGATATTTTTCTTGCATTCTTCTAGTCATTAAATGTATTGATGTTTTGTTCTTTACCTCATTATATGTTTACTTATATCTCTTTAAGCTTTATCAAAATTATTCATATTCATACTATTATATTAATAAAACATAGTTTGTTTACCCTTTCCTCATTTGTTGGGACAGTACTTTGCATATCTTTATGACCACAAAATTGCTGCTATGAATATTTTTTGTATATGTCAGACTTTTCTGTCTTTGACCTTCTTTGCCAAATATGGATGAAAATAATTAAATATTTTATAAGTGTCTCTATAAAGTGCTTATTATATTCCAAACATTGTGACAAAACCATGGAGAGAAAAATACAAAAGAAAAGGCAGCTCTTTTTATCAAGGAGATTAGATTATAATAAAGTAAGCCAATACATAAGGTAGTGAAAATCAGGGAGTGATATATTGGAATGGAAGTTTATGAGGATGGGGTGTATAGCCATAAAATGGATTAGCACATCTTTTTTTGGAGCAAGGACAAAATTTATTTGATGATGATTCCAGAATAGGATGGGAGAGGTTTGGGAGGATTGTGCGATGAAGTGAAGTGAAATAAGGCATACCTATAACCCAGGGCTAACTGTAGTGGTAAATGGATTTGATCAATAAACATAAAGGTTTTCAAGGTCAGGAACGCCAGGAATGGAAATTAACGAGTCTCTAGAAAAATGTTAGTGAACAGTTAATTTACTTTCTTATAAAAATGACAAAATGTTTTTCAGAATTGTTATCAAGTCCACCAATAGTGTATTATTGTACCTGTCATTCTATAGGCTCTCCAACAATCACTATTGCTGTTTTTGCTAGTTTGTTCTGTGTGAAATGAAAATGTAAGTTTTTTATAACTAGAATTTTCCAATTGTTAGTGATTTGGAACAATATTTCATGTATTTGTTAATATTTTCTACTACTATTCTGAGAATTACTTGTTTATACTTGTTTTTAAGCGAGCTGGTCCTTCACAACACAATCACAGAAAACTGGATTTGGAAAAGAGGACCCAATATGAAGCCACATAGAGCTGATATCACATAGAATCACAGCCAGAGCAAAATGTCCTGAGCAATAGGGTGAGCAGACACACACACACACACACACACACACACACACACACACAAAGAGACACAGACAGAGAGACACACAGAGACACAGAGAGACAGAGGGAAAGGCAAAGACAGAGAAAGACAAAGAGAGACAGAGAGACTACTACTGAAGCTCTTTTGCAAAGATGTTCCTTGCTGGGATCTGAGAGCTACCAGATACAGAATTACAATCCAAAGCCCTATAAACATCTTTTGGGAATAGAACACAGAACTGGGGGGAAATGGGCAGAGTCAAGATGGTGGAATAAAAGCAGGAACTGACTATAGTCAATTCTATAAAATATAATTATATTGTGTGTGTGTATGTGTGTGTGTACACACTTCCTAAATCCAGCAAAATGTCTGTAAAAATGATTCTAAACAAATCCTGGAGCTGGAGAACCCACAGAATGATAGAGTGAAGCAAATCTCCACAGCAAGACAGCCTGGAAAGTAGAAGGAAGTGCCATGCAATGCTCAATCCAGCATGGGCTTTGACAGTAGAGATGGGACCTGAGCAAGCTTCATAGGGACCGAATCTGTGAAACCTGTGGTGGTTTGCAAACTTCACAACCCCAAAACACTGAGGACAAATTGGAAGGTCACTGGAAAATAATAACCTATAAGACGTATGGGAGAGAGTAGAATGTTATGGTCCCAGACCCAGGGTGGCAGAGGGGATGGAGGAGTCCACAGCAGCCTCAGCTGAAGCAGGGGCAGCTGAAGTGGCTATTTCTGAAGCTCTTGACCCATGGATTGTGGGGGGATAGAGATGCTGATAGTAAACCACCCTACCCATGACAAAGAGGTAAAAAGTCAATTAAATAGCCGGGGAAATGACCAAAAAACAGAAAAAAGAATCAGACTATGGAATCTTACACTGGTGACAAGGAAGACCAAAATGTACAAACAGAAGACAACAAAGTCAAAGTTCCTCCACCAAGAGCTTCCAAGAAAAATATGATTATGTCTCAAGCCATGTAAGAGCTCAGAAAGGATTTTGAAAATCAAGTAAGAGAAGTAGTGGAAAACCTGAGAAGAGCAATGAGAATGATGAAAGAAAATTATGAAAAACAAGTCAACTGTGTCATAAAGGAGACCAAACAAATGCTGAAGAAAGTAGCATGTTAAAAAATAGACTAACCCAAATGACAAAAGAGATTCAAAAAGTCAAAGAGGAAGAGAATACCTTAAGCAGAATTGGCCAGATGGAAAAAAAGAAGTCCAAAACATCACTGAAGGAAATAATTTCTGAAAGATTAGAATGGAGCAAATTCAAACCAATAGCTTTATGAAAAATCAAGAAATTATAAAACAAAATGAAAAGAGTGAACACAATAGCAGACAATGTGAAATACATCGTTGGAAAAACAACTGACCTGGAAAATAGCTGCAAGAGAGACAATTTTAAAATTATTGGACTACATTTCTGGTTCTGGGAGCCAAGATGGTAGAGGGATTGGTAATTGCTATCTTCCTCCCTTTGTTGACCTTAATGAGCTCAGAGGATATCTCCCCAAGAAAAACCTGGAACAGTGGCAGCAGCAGAAGCAGTAAACAGACTCTTAGCCCATGAGGCTAGAGAGAGTGTAAGGGAGGATTCCTCTTGCTGTAGCAGAAGGCTACCAGTGCAGAATCAGAGATGTCCCAGACAGTCGCACCTCAACAAACCAGGTGAAGATCATGAACCCCAGGATGGTGAAGCCTACAACTACTAACACCAGGACTCCAGGCGTGCCTCAGCACCCCAAGGGAATAAGGAAGACACTTGCACAGACAGTTGAGGTTGCCTATGCTCTAGCCCAGCAAAGGAGGTTCCTACATCCAGATCACCCCTCCCCCAAACGTAATGAGCTATCTCCAGGATAACTGCAGAGAAAGCCCCAAAAGACTTCACCTAACATTTGCTTTCAAACACCAGTCAGCTCAGCTCCAGGTAAGCTGCAGCATTTTAGTTTATAGCTGAAAGAACCAGAGGTCACAATACACAAAGCCACAAAGTTTAGTAACAAGAACTGTGGGACAGAGCTCCCTGTACCATAGATGCAGAAATCTACTTTAAAAGACACGAAGGGGGTTATTCTCATGAACAAGAAGCAAAACAGAAAAGACAATGGAATGTTTCTATGGGGAAAAGGACCAAAACACAAATATCAAAGAGGTGAGCGTTGAAACTGTACTCCCACCTGATACTTCAGAAGGGAATATGAATAGGTCTGAACCTTCTTGGAAGAGCTATGGAAGGATTTTAAAACCCAAATTAGAGAAATAGAAGAAAAATTAGCCAATGATTTTAAAAACATGAAAAAAAAATACACTGAAGGAAACAGCTCCTTAAAAAGGAAAATTGAACTAGTGGAAAAGGAAGCACAAAATCTAACTGGGCAAACTGGACAAATGGAAAAGGAAGTACAGAAACTAACTAGTGAAAATAACTCCTTAAAAGGAACAATGAGGCAGATGGAAAACGAGGTGCAAAAGTTAATTGAAGAAAACAATTTGCTAAAAATTAGAATTGCTCAAGTAGAAGCTAATGACTCTATGAGACAATAAGAATCAGTCAAACAAAATCTAAGGAATGAAAAGGTAGAAGAAAATGTAACATATCTAATTGGAAAGAGAGCAGACGTGGAAAACAGATCAAGGAGAGAAAATCTAAGATATATTGGCTTACCAGAAAGTCATGAAAAAATAAGCAAGGATAATATCTTCCAAGAAATCATCAAAGAAAACTGCCCAGAAGTCCTACACCCAGAGGGCAAAATAGTCTTTAACAGAATCCAAGTAAATATCAAATTAGCAATACTTAAATTCAAAGAAAAGTGTAATAAATTTGAAATTAAGAAAACTATTGAAATAATAAATAAAAGTAGGAGTTTGTCTTATGAAAAAAACAATAAAACTGACAAACCTTTGGTCAATTTGATTTAAAAAAAAGAAAGAAGAAAGCCAAATTCCCAATATCAAAAATGAAAAGGGTGAACTCACCTCCAATGAGGAGGTAATTCAAACAATAATAAGAAATTATTTTACCCAACTCTATGCCTATATTTTCGACAGTCGAAATGAGATGGATGATTATTTTAAAAGATATAGTTTTCTCAGACTTACAGAAGATGAAGTTAAATACTTAAATAACGCCATCACAAAAAAAGAAATTGAACAACGCGCTCCCTTGGAAAAAAAAATCTCCAGGGAAATGTGATTTTACAAGTGAATCCTATCAAACATTTAAAGTAGAGTTAATTCCAATACTATATAGCCTATTTGCGAAAATTGGGGAAGAAGGAATCCTCCCAATTCTTTTTATGATACAAATATGGTTTTGATACCTAAACTGGAAAGAGTCAAAGCCAAGAAACAAAGCTATAGATCAGTTTTTCTAATGAATATAGTTGCAAAAGTTTTAAATAAAATTTTAGCAAAAAGAATACAGTAAATTATCATGAGAATAACACATTATCATCAGGTAGGATTTATACCAGGAATACAGTGATGGTTCCATATTAGGAAAACTATTAACATTATTGATCATATACACAAAAAAAACCTAACAGAAACACAAATGATTATCTGAATAGATGCAGAAAATCTTTTGACAAAATACACCACCAATTCCTATTGAAAACACTGGAGAATGTAGGAATAAATGGAACTTTTTGTAAAACAGTAAGCAGTATCTACCTAAAACCTTTAGTAAGTATTATATGCTATGGGGATAAGCGAGGTGCATTTGCAATAAGATCAGGCATGAATCGAGGATGTCCATTATCAACAATATTATACAATGTGGTACTAGATATGTTAGCTGTAGTAATAAGAGAAGAAAAGGAAACTTAAGGAGTTAGAATAGGCAAAGAAGAAGCTAAGTTATCCCTCTTTGCAGATGATATACTTAGAGAATCCCAGAGAATCAAGTAAAAATCTCCTTGAAAAAATAAACTGGTTTATCAAGTTTCAGGTTCCAAAATAAACCCAGGCAAATCTCCTGCATATATATATACATATATATATATATATATTAGTAATATATAATAATAACATATATATTATATACATTTTATATATGTAACAATAACATATATATGGTAGTAATATAAATAAACCCATATTCATCATATATTAGCTATATATATGTATATGTGTATATACATGTATATATACGTATATATACATACACACACACACACACACATATATACATGTTACTAGCAAAGCCCGACAGCAAGAGATGGAAAGAGAAATCCCATTTAAACCTACGGTAGCGACTATAAAATATTTGGGAGTCTACCTGCCAAAGCACACCCAGGGATCATATGAACACAACAACAAAACACTTTTCACACAAATAAAGTCAGTTCTAAGTAAGTGGAAAAACATCATTTGCTCGAGGGTGGGACAAGGCAATAAAATAAAAATGACAATTCTCCCTAACTTATCTTACTTATTCAGTGCTATACAAATGAAGCTATCAGATAATTATTTTGCAGAGCTAGGAAAAAGTAATATCAAAATTCATCTGGAAGATCAGAAGGTTCAGAATATCAAGGGAACTGATGAAAAGAACTGCTAGGAAAGGTTCCCTAGCTGTACCAGATCTCAAATTGTATTACAAACCAGCAGTTATCAAAACCACTTGGTACTCGCTAAGTAACAGAAGGGTAGATCAGTGGAATAGATTAGGTACCCAACATACAGTAGTCAATGAATATAGAAATCTACGGTTTGAGAAACCCAAGGATTGCAGCTCCTGGGATAAGAACTCAGATTTATGGAGAAGGGAAGAATTTTGTAGTAAAGAAGAGACAGAAAACATTATGAAGTGAAAATGGAGAATTTTAATTACATTAAATTGAAAAGTTTTTGCACAAACAAACCCAATGCATCCAAGATTAGGAGGGAAGCAGAAAACTGCAAAAGAATTTTTGCAACTAGTTTCTGTGACAAAGACCTCATTTCTAAAATATAAGCAGACCTGAGTAAAATACACAAGAATACACATCATGCCCCAATTGATAAATGGTCAAAAGATATGACCATGCAATTTTCAGAGGAAGAAGTGAAAGTTATCTAAAGTCTCATGAAAAAAAAATGGTCTAAATAACTACTGATTAGAGAGATGCAAATCAAAACAACTCTGAGATACCACATCGTATCTACCAGATTGGCTAATCTGAAAATACACGTTGATGATAAATGTTGGAGAAGATGTGGCAGAGTTGGAACACTAATTATTTGTTGCTGGAGCTGTGAAGTAATCCAATCATTCTGGAGAGCAATTTGGAACTATGGCCAAAGGGGTACAAAAATGTGTATATCCTTTGACCCAGCAATACCGCTTCTGGGACAGTATCCCAAAGAGATCATAAAAACGTGAAAGAGTCCCACAAAAACTATAAATCGAGGGGATGCCCATCAGTTTGGGAATGGCTGAATAAATTGTAGTATATGAATGTAATGGAATACTATTGTGCTATAAGAAATGATGAACAGGAAGACTTCAGAGAGGCCTGAAAAGAATTATATGAACTGATGCTGAGTGAAAGGAGTAGAACCAGGAGAACATTGTACACAGCAACAACCACGATGTGTGAGGATTTTTTCTGGTAGACTTAGAACTTCATTGTAATGCAAGCACTTAAAAAATTCCCAAAGGTCTCTTAAGGCAAAATGCCCTCCACATCCAGAGAAAGAACTGTGAAATTCGATCGCAGAATGTAGCAGATCACTTTCTTTTGTACTGCTTTGGTTTGTTTTATGACTTGTCCCATTCATTCTAATTCTTCTATGCAATATGACTAAGGTGCAAATATATTTAATAGAAATGTATGTGTAGAACCCATATAAAATTGCATGCAGTCTCAGGAAGGGGGAAGAGGAAGGAGGGGAGAAAGGGGGAAAAGTCTAAGTTATATGGAAGTGATTGTAGAATACTGAAGAGAAATTTTAAAAAAAAATTGTTGGACTACTTGAATGTCATGATTAGAAAAAAGAGCCTAGATATCATCTTTCAAGAAATTATCAAGTAAAATTGCCCTGATATTCTAGAATAGAGGGTAAAATCAATATTGAAAATATCCACCTCCTGAAAGGGATCCAAAAAGAACAACTCCTAGGAATATAATAGCCCCATTTAAGACCCCACAAGTCAAGGGGAAAATGTTACAAGCAGCCAGAAAGTATCAATTCGGGTATTGTGGAAACACAATCAGGATAACACAAGATCTAGCAGGTTCTATAATAAGGACCGAAGGAATTAGGAGGTAGGATTAAAATCAAGAATCCTCTATGCAGCAAAACTGGCTATAATGCTTCAGTGGGAAAAATGGTCATTCAGTGAAATAAAGGACTTGTAAGCATTCTTGATTAAAGACCAGAGTTGAACAGAAAATTTGTCTTTCAAATCCAAGAATCTAGATAAGCATGACGAGGGAAAGAGAAATCATAACAGACCTACTAAGATTAAACTGTCTGCATTCCTGTATGGAAAGATAATATCTGTAACTCAAAACTTTTCTCAGTTTTTGGGTAGTTGGAATGATTATATATACATAATCTATCTATCTATCTATCTATCTATCTATCTATCTATCTATCTATCTATCTATCTATCTATCTACCTACCTATCTATCTATCTATCTATCTATCTATCTATCTATCTATCTATCTATCTATCTGTCTGTCTGTCTGTCTGTCTGTCTATCTATCTCTCTATCTATCTCTCTATCTCTCTATCTCTCTATCTACTCTCTCTCTACATATATGTATATGTATATATAGAGAGAGTATATATATATATGCACTCTATATGTATATGTATATATAGTATATATATGTATGTATATACTCTGCATATGTATATATATGTGTGTATATGTATATGCACACACACATATATACATATACACACATACATGTAGACAGAAGGCACAGGGGAATTTGACTATGAAGGGATGATGTCTTAAAATTTAGTGGTGACAGAGGAATATGTAGCAAGAAGGAGAAAGGGAGAAATAGAGTGGGGTAAATTATCTCTCACATAAAAGAAGCAAGAAAAAGGTTTTTCAGTGGAGGGGAAGAGGAGAGAGGGTAGAGGAAAAGAGTGAAATTTACTGTCATCGTATTTAGCTTAAGGAGAGAATAATATGCACAAATTGGTATGAAAATCTATCTTACACTACTGGAAAGTAGGGGGAAAAGGATAAGTGGTGATGGTGGGATAATAGAAGGGAGAGCAAATGGTAGGAGGGGGCAATTAGAAGCAAATACTTTTAATGAAGGACAGGGTCAAAAGAGAGAACAGAATAAATGGGGGACAGGATGGGAAGGAGGGGAATATAGTTAGTCTTTCACAACATTACAGTTATGGAAGTGTTTTGCATGATTACACATATATAACATATTGAATTGCTTGCCTTCTCATTGGGGGTGGAGGGATTCAGGGAAAGAAGTTAAAACTCAAAGTTTTAAAAATGAAAGTTAAAAATTGTCTTTACATGCAACTGGAAAATAAGACTTAGAGACAACTGAGTATAGAAATCTACCTGGCCCTAAAAAATATTGAGGGGAAGAGAATAAAAGAAGGGTGGAGGTGTAATAGAAGAGAGGGTAGATTGTAATAAGAGGTAATCAGAATTCACACTGGGGTGGGTGGAGGGAAGAGATAAAATTTTGAACTCAATATCTGGTGAAAGTGAATATTGAAAGCTAAAAATCATTCAATCAGTTGATTAATTTTAAAAAACACAGTCCTGGAAAAGAGACACAGGAGAGATAATTTGCAACTTATTGTACTGTCTGAAAGCCGTGATAAAAAAGTGAATCTCACATCATGTTTCAAGAACTTATGAAGAGGCCTGATATTCTAGAAACAGAGGTTAAAATAGAAATTGATTAGAAAGAAACCATTGATCACCTCCTAAAAGACATCCCAAAATGAAAACTCCTAGAAATACTGTAGCCGAATTCCTAGGTCATGGAGAAAATATTTCAAGCAAGAAAAATGAAACAAATCGAATATTGTGGAAATATACTCAGGTTAACACAAGATCCAACAGCTTCCACATTAAGGGATTGCAGGGCTTCAAATATAGTATTCCAGAAGTTAAAGAAGCTAGAAGTATAATACTTCAGAAGGGAAGAAAGTAGACATTCATTGAAATGGAAGACTTGAAAGCATTCTTAATGAAAAGACCAGAGCTGAAGAGAATATATAACTTTCAAATGCAAGAATCAAGAAAAGCATGAAAAGGTTAACAGAAAAGAGAACTTATAAGGGCCTTGTTAAAGTTGAATTGTTTACATTCCTACATGGAAAGATGATAGCTGTAACTCATGAGATCTTTCTCAGTATTAGGGTAGTTGGATGAAATATAGATAAATAGGTAGGTGGGTAGATAGATAGATAGAGAGATAGATAGGTAGATAGATAGATAGATAGGTAGACAGGTAGGTAGGTAGATAGATAAATGGCCCAGAGTGAGTTGAATATGAAGGGTTGATATGTAAAAATAAAATTAGGGGTGCTAAAGGAATATATTTAGAGAAGGAGAAAGTGAGAGATACAATGGGATAAATCATCTTCCATAAAGGAGCCAAGAAAGAGGCTTAAGAATGGTGGGGAAGGAAGGAAGTGAGAAAGATTGGGTGACCCTTACTCTCATAGGATTTGACTTAAGGAGGGAATAATATATACACTTAGTTGGGTATTCTATCCTGCAGAAAAATATCAGGAAAGGGAATAAGACGAGGGAGGGATGACACAATGGAGGGTAGATTGGGAAAGTGGATAGTCAGAAGCAAACACTTTAGAAAAGGGCCACTTTCAAAGGAGAAAATAGAATGATTGATGGGTGGGAAAGGTGTATCATCTAGGCACTATTCACTGCACCAAGGGTGACTATGAATATGCCAGCATAATTCTGCAAAGTACAACAGAATCTCCATATAGAAGAAAGAAGAAAAAAAACATTTATTCAGATAACAGAATGCCAAATCCCCAAACCAAAAAAACAAATCCATCTTAGAAAGCAAGAGGTCCATACACATTAGTGCTGAAGGGGACAAAGGCATTTCCAAGCCTCCTCCTCAACTGCAGGACCTTCCCACAAACAAACATTCATAAGCATAACTCCGCCTTTTTGTTGGTGTCCTTCCCTAGTCTGACTACCTGACCAACTTCCTCTCAGTTCTGCCCCATCTTTCCTTTTCTACCCATCAGCAAGCTTCTCCCACCTCATGTGACTTAGGCTTCCATGTGATTTAAGCAGGCCACATGAGCCTATTAATGAATGGGAAAGATCTTCCCATTTAAATTACCATTGCTTTTGGGGTGGAGCCAAGATGGCGGAGTAGAAAGATGCACATACACATAGCTCCGAACCCACAACCCATAGAATGGCTACAGGGAAGTAACTCACGGCGAATTCTGCACCCAGAGGCCACGGAACATTGGAGCGAGGGAGATTTCTGTTCCGGAGAGACAGGCAAACCTCTCGACGGGGGTCCTTCGCACTGCGGACAGGGCGCTGGGACTGGGAGCTGAGTGCAGCCCTGCTGCGGCTGGGGCACCGAGAGGAAAAGATCCGAGCGGGCTTCAGGGACGGGATCTCCAGCGGCCACGCGGGTCCCTCAACCCACAGAGGGACCTGCAAACCTCTCGCAAAAGGTCCATCGCGCTGCAGATGCAGAGCCCAGCCTAGACCTGCCGTGGCTGTGGTCGCGGCACCGAGAGTAACAGATCCGAGCAGGCTTCAGGGACGGGATCTCCAGAGGCCGCACAAGTCCCTATCATAGAAAATAAGCATATAAAATAATGTCTTAGGCAACTGATACCAACAGCACTTTATAAAAATATAAAAGGATCACATAAATAAGTACATAAAATAATACCTTAGGGTGGGCTTGTGCACAAGAATCCCATAATTCCCCCCTCGAATGAATGAGGTCTGAAATCTAAGAGGTAAAGGTCTCTTCTTCCATAGCTACTTCTTCCTGAGATGGGATGTAGAGTTGTCCCTACACCTAGAGGTTCCATTCAATGAGACAGTTCTTTAGCTGGTATGCAGATCTTGATTGATGCCAGGTCCAGAGGTGACATATCACATTTTTGAGCAAGGGGTGACATCTGGCTTAAGGAATCAGGCTTTCACATCTAAAGTGTACTAAGCCTGTAGAAAACAAATATAGCAAAATAATTTGACCGACAAAACTCCAAAAAGAAACTAGGAGAAAATAATCAGAAGCAATGTAGATATAGGATCAGCCATGCTTCTGGAGTCCATGAATCCACTCTCAAAGTCCCTCATTCACAGTAGAATATATGAGTTAGGGGTTCAATTTGGTAATCATCTTCTCCTGAATGAAGAAGTTACAGTATTATCCTTCCCAAGTGCTATAATTTCTGCAGTCTTTGGAACATGGTCTAGCTTCTGTTTTACCCATATTTTAGTTCCCAATTTTATTCTACCGGTAGAATCCTGCCCTTAAGTTCTGATGTTAGTTATTTCAGAAGGAGGGTCAGTTTTCACAAGGGGCATTGTTTCACAAGGAATAATAATTACTTGAACTACTCTATCACTTTTACAAAACTGTTTGGGTTCTTTACTCAAATTTTGGAATGTCACAACAGTTTCTCCTTGATAACTGGAATCTGTTAATCCAGGCAATTCATGTACTCTTCAGGCTGCTAAGTGTGTTAGCTAATATCCATTTAAAATAATTTTTTAGGAATTCTAATAAATATTACAGAATTCTATTAGATATTACAACCAAAAGACCTCGAAGCAATATAAATCATATCCTGCCAAATAAGGTATCCCTGGACAAACTGCTAGGGCATCTAGCCTCAATATTTGATATCTTATGTGTTTGCTGTTTTCTAATTTCCCAATTTGGGGTCATTACTGAGGTTAGAGGTGTAATTCCTCCTAATGGTCTATTATGCAAATTGCATAAAGCAGTGAATAAATTATGTTTCCAATGTTGATAAAAATTATTAGAACATAATTTCCTTAACTTTTCTTTCAACAATCTATTCAATCTTTAAATTAACCCAGAGGCTTGAGGATAATATGGAATATGATATTTCCATTCTATATTGTGTAATGCATAAAATTTTCTTTATTTAATTACCTTTGAAATGTGACCCATTGTCACTTTGAATCTGCACTGGGGTTCCATAATGTAGACACTGCTACCAACACAAGAAGTTTCTTCCTTTTCTGGGCCTCTATTTCCTCATCTGTAAATAAGACCCGGGGCAAGGTTCAAAGAGAGCTGCATGACCATTTTTTCATTTGGTCTTCACAGATGCCTTATTTTACAGATGAACAAACAGGCCCAGAAGTGCAGTGGCTTGTTCATGGTCCCATAAGTGACAGTCAGGATTAAAGTTTTATAGATGTTTTTCTGGGTCTCATTCCTACAGGGACAAGCCACAGGTATAGGCATCAACACAAGTACATATACATTTGCATCCTTCATCTTGAGGTAAGGGTCCAATATTATCTATTTGCCAAATTTGGGCTAGTACTTTTCCCCTCAGTATCGCTCCAGTTAAAATCCAAGGAAAAAATCATTCCTTTTCCAATTGACACATGTGACATTCCTCTGCTACTTGTTTTAACAGTGAATGAGAGAGACTAAAACCTCAGTCTTGTGACTACTGATGTGTGGCCTGGGCCCTTAAGTGGTTGGCCATTTGATGAAACCATTTTTTCACTACTGGATCACAAGTTGGTGTCAGAGTAGGGACAATATGTTCAGTAGCAATCTTTGCTAGTTAATCAGCATGTGCATTGTATTCAAGTTCTGGTGTTGTGATGGCCATGTGAGCAACTGCATGAAAAACTGACAAATTAGTAACCAAAACCACGTCCCACATATCGTCTTATAATTCTTTGCCCCAAGTTAGTTTCGTGTGGATTTTTCCACATGGCCATTCACATAGTTAACTTATTAGCTACTGCCCATGAAGCAGTGAATATGTCACTATCATACTTGCTTGGTTTTGATATCTTGGTGTACTGCCATAAATTCAGCATATTGACTACTTCTACCTACTCCAGTACTTTCCAAAGTCTGCCTAGCACATGGGTTATAAGCTATTAGGTTCCAATATCTTTTGTGACCCAAATATTTTGCTCTCCCATGAGTAAACCATGCTTGTCTCTTTTGTACTACATTTAATCCATTATATCTCTCATTCCATTTTAACAAGGACAGTACCAACAGTTGCTCTGGTTCAGGGGAGTGTACCATTTCCCTCAGGTAAATTTAAAATCATACCTCTCAGTATATCTGTCCCTTGTAAATCCATCTGGCCATGGAGATTTTTTTCTAGGGAGTTCGTTGATGGCTTCTTCAATTTCTTTTTCTGAGATGAGGTTGTTTAAGTATTCAAATTCCTCTTCTGTCAATCTGGGCAATTTGTATTTTTTAAAAATACACAGCCTTCTTATTTAGATTGTCGAATTTATGGGCATAAATTTGGGCAAAGTAATTCCTAACCATTGTTTTAATTTCCTCTACATTGGAGGTGAGTTCACCCTTTCCATTTTTAATATTAGTAATTTGATTTTCTTCTTTCCTTTTTTTAATCAAATTGACCAAAGGTTTATCAAGTTTATTGGTTTTTTCATAAAACCAACTATTGGTTTTATTTATTAATTCAATAGTTTTCTTAATTTCAATTTTATTAATCTCTCCTTTGGTTTTCAGTATATCTAATTTGGTATTTACTTGGGGATTTTCAATTTGTTCTTTTTCTAGCTTTTTCCGTTGCATGCTCAAGTCATTGATCTCCTCTTTCTCTATTTTATTTACATAGGCATTCAAAGATATAAAACTTCCCCTAGAAACTGCTTCTGCAGTATCCCAAAGATTTGGTAGGTTGTGTCATTATTGTCATTCTGTTGAATGAAGTTGTTGTTTCTGTGATTTGTTGTTTAACCACTCTTTTCAGATTAGATTATTTAGTTTCCAATTGATTTCTGGTTTATCTTTCTATGGCCTTTTACTACATATAATTTTTATTGCATTATGATCTGAGAAGGATGTACTGACTATATCTGCCTTTCTGCACTGGATGGTGAGGTTTTTATGTCCTAGTACACGATCAATTTTTGTATATGTGCCATGTACTGCTGAGAAAAAGGTATATTCCTTTCTATTCCCATTCAGTTTTCCTCAGAGGTCTATCATACCTACCTTATCCAGAGTTTTATTTACCTCCTTAACCTCTTTCTTGTTTATTTTGAGGTTAGATTTATCAAGTTCAGAAAGGGGGAGTTTGAGGTTCCTTACTAGTATAGTTTTGTTGTCTATTTCTTCCTTCAACTCCTCCACCTTCTCCTGTAAGATTCTGGATACTATACCACATGCAGCATACATTTTTAGTAATTATATTGCTTCATTGTCTATGGTGCCTTTTAGCAGGATATAGTTTTCTTCCTTATCTCTTTTGATTATATCTATTTCTGCTTCTGCTTTGTCAGAGATGAGGATTTCTAACCCTGCCTTTCTTACATCAGCTGAAGCACAATATGTTCTGCTCCATCCTTTGACCTTTTTCCTATGTGTATCCTCCCGTTTCAAATATGTTTCTTGGAAACAACTATTCTTGCTTTATGGCTTTTAATCCATTCTATCTATCTCCGTTTTATGAGAGAGTTCATTCCATCCACACTCGCAGTTGTGATTACAATCTGTGTCTTTCCCTCCATCCTCTTTCCCACCGTGTGTCTCCCATCTCCCTTCCCCTCCTCAATAGTTTTCACTTTTTACCACTACCTCCTACAACCTTCCCTTCCTTCTTTTAGCAACACCCCTCCCTTTTACTCCCCTTTACCCTCACTACTTCTTCCCTCCCTTTTAGCTTCCTCTCCCCTTTCTTCCCCCTTTCCCTCTTACTGCCAGCAGAGCTAGTTAGAATTATATACATAATTAAGTTTATTGTTCCCTCCTTTAACCAAATCAGATGACAGTACCTCTCAAACAATGCTCATCTCCCTCTCCTCTTTCCATCTACTATAATTTTGTACTTCTTCCTGTGATGTAATATGTACCATTTTCTGCTTCTTCCTTTCCACACCTCCTGATACAATCCGTTTGCATGCTTAAATCATATTTTTATTATCACATCATTTACTTTATACCCATTCCCTCTATGAATATCCCTATTATATTTCATAATAGATGTGCAATTCTCAAGATTAACAGGTATCATCTTCCTTTATAGGGAGGTAAGCAGTTTGCCCAAATTAAGTAATAAGGTTTTTTTTCCCCTTGTTTACCTTTTTATGCTTTTTTAAAGAGATGTTCTCTTCCTGGGATTCTTTTTTTCATACTTTTAAAATCATTGGCCAATTTCTCTTCTATTTCCTTCTTCAGCTATTCCAGGAGAGCTTCTTGTAAATGAGAACAGTTCATTGTCCCTTATGAAGTTTCAGATGGAAGTACAGTCTCAATAATGACTCTTTGGTATTTGTGCTTTGGTCTTTGTCCTCATAGACAGATTCTATGGGTTTTTTGCCCTTGTTTTGCTTTTTCCTGCTCATGACCGTGATTGTGTATTGTGGCTTCTGGTTCTTTCAATTAGAAACTGCAGAACTTGGTGTAGAACTGACTGGTGTGAAAAAAACTAAGGGCAAGTGTCTTTTTATCCTTTTGTTTTGTGTTTCCCTGATCAGCTCTGGGGCTACTTTGTTAAGCATGGGGGAGGGTTGGTTTGGTCAAGGGAGATCTCCTTAGCAGACATGAGGCCAAGGCAAACACAGGGGTTGGTGATCCCAGCTGTCCTATTATCTTCCCATTTCCCCTGGAGTTCTGAGACACACCTGGATCTTAGTGCGAGTTTCCACCCTTCCTGGGGCTCCTCTCCTGGCGCTGAGGCTTGCCTGGGCCCTAGTGCAGGTTTCCACTGCCCTGGGGCCCCTCTCCTTCAGTTTGCCTCTGCCACAGTAGGAGGAAATCCCCCTTAGCTATTTTCCTAGCCTCAGGTTTTATGATACTATTTGCCCCCTCTGCTGTTCCCACTGATCCAGGAATTTTCTGGGGAAATATTTTATGGTTCTTTTGAGGTCATCAAGGGGGGAGGAGAGAATATTTACTGATCATTCTGCCATCCTGGCTCCCAGAAGTTCAAGTAAGTGACGTACAGACGTTCTATCTATAGGCTGAAAGTCTAGGGAACTGCTGAGGCTGATATCTGGGGCTCAGAGGTTGTCACTCACTGGGCTCTGTTTGTCTCTCCTATCTGTTCCGATGATGCATTCAGAAATGGCTACAACTACTACAGTATAGTATTTGTTAGGTAATTGTCCAATTTTCATCATTAATTTGACTTATCTGGCTGATATTTCAGCCCCTCCCAGTCCTGTGATGTTGATAGGAATTGCATGCTTAAACTCATCAACATTCACATATATAAAGGAGACCCCTGCCGCAGCGTCTATTTATGCCCCAATCCCAGTACTTGTTCCATTTTTCCAAAATATGGTTAAATTGATATGGGGTCTGTAATTTTGTCTGTGTGGTTAATAAGAATGTATATGTACCATCCATATAAGATTACATGCCATCTTGGGAAGGAGGGGAGAGGGAGAAGGAGAAAATCTAAGATTTATGGAAGTGATTGTAGAAAATTGAAAACAAATAAATTAATTGTAAAAATAAAAAAATTAAGTGTCTGAACTGGAACTCAACCAATTTCCTATTCTTGACAGGGTGACAAACCTGGACACAAGGGTTCAGGAGGATCTTTAGGGATAGTTCTTACTTTTCTATTCTGACTAATATCAAGCTCCTTTTTCAAGGTATATTCTGTACAATTCATTGGTTGGAATACCATCTATGCTTCCAAAATCTGCCCCTGTTCTCAGCAGAGCAGTAAACAATTCTTTCTTTGTCACTCAACTCTGAATTTGAATCTGTTGGCTATTTACTTTTCTCTCACAGGGGAAGTTATCGTTTCCCCAGTCTTCTCAGTGAAATCTTGACCAGCACCTCTGAAAGAGGATGCCCTATTTCTGCAATAATTAGAGTTAAAACTAGGTGCTTAGAAGCTGAAGGAACCATCTTAACTATTATATTCCTATGGCAAATGAGGTATTATAGTACATATCTGCATTTCAGATCCTTATGTCAATCTTCATTACCTCCTCATTCAACTTTCTTCTAGAGTACTTAAGTGAATACCAGGGTCTGTCTCCACCAGGCCACATAGAGTCACTAGGATACTACTTACTGCATCCTTCTGCTGTCAAAGCTAACCAACCAGTCTTATTGTTACTTCCTTGCATATTAGAATCTTTAAAGGATTGCTATACAAGAGGATTCTGATGCCTATAAATTTCAAGCAATTCATGCCATCTATAGATACACCTCTGGCCCCTGCATTACTGATTCTCACCATTCAAAATATTAACAGTGCTCCCATCCTTTGAGTGAACTGTCTCAAAATATATGTGACCTTCCAGTGAGTAAAATCCTGGCTTGTCTCCCTAACCACTGTGTTCAGTGCTTGTTTCTCCTGTTTTCATCTTAGTATAGGGCAAATGTGGGCCTGAGAAGTCTCATTTTCAAGTATAATTGTCTCATTTTCCAACTCTGACTTAGTTATATTTTCTGCCCACACACTCTCCTGGCAGTTGTCATCATGGCAACTAGGCTGGGTCTGTGCAAAGGTTGTTTGCACATTTCTTTTACCATGCTTTTGCTTCTTCTTAGCTAAAAGAACAGCATTTTCTTCTACCTGAGACCCTTCATGTTGCTCTTGTAAAGGGGAGCCCAAATCCTGAGGATTCCCATGCAGACTAGCTAACTCTTTTTCCATCTGAATTTTGTTTTCCTTCAGCAGCTTGTCTCTGCTTTCACACATTATATGGTAACCAGTTAATAAAATCCACCCTCTTCAAAACACTCCTTCCAATTCTTTTCCTGGTCTTATTGGTATTTCTTGAGAATACCTTTCCAAGTCTCTAGTTTCACCTTCTGTAACCTTACTTTCCACTTCTCACAGCGTCCAGTGCTTTTAGCCTATTTGCTTCGGAGGGAGAAGTATGTCAAATCCTCCCATTGTGAGATATCCATTTCTTCCTCTAAATTCTTTCTGCCTCCAAATAGAGATTTTATAGACTATGATCCTGTTCATGATGCCAAATGTATTGTTTAGGCAATACTCACAGCACTGAGGGCGACTATGAATATGTCAGCGTAATTCTGAATTGCAATGTATAGCAGATTCTCCATATAGAAGGTAGAAGAAAAATATTTATTCAGACACCAGAAAGCCAAATCCCAACAACAGAAAGCAAAATCTGCCATAGTAACCAAGAAGTCAATACACATTAGCACTGGAGGGGACAAAGGCATTTCCAAGTCTTCCTCTCATGGCCCCTCCCTTCTGGGGCTTTCCCTCAAACACTCAAAAGCTTACCTGTGGCTACTTGTCTGTGTATTTTCCAGCTCTGAGCAGCCCAACCAAATTCTTCTCAGGTCAGCTCCACTCTTCCTGTTCCACCCATTCAGCAATCTCCTCTCAACACTTGTGACTTAGGCTTCCAAGTAATTTCAGCAGGTCACATGGGTCTATTAATGATTGGGAAAGATCTTCTCATTTAAATTATCATTACAATAAGATAGGGGAAAACATAGTTAATCTTTCACAACATGACTATTACGAAGATGTTTTTTCATAATTGCAAGTGTATAATCCATATTGAACTACTTTTGTTCTCCATGGGAGTAGGGAGGAGGAGAGAAGGGAAAGATTTTGGAACTCAGATTTTTAAAAAACTAATGTTAAGCATTGTTTTTACATGAAATTGGGAAACAATATATATAGGCAATGGCATATAAAATCTATCTTGCCTTTAAAGAAGGTAAAGGGAAAGAGGATAAGGGGGAAATGATAAAAGGCAGGGCAAAAGGAGGGAAGGGATAATCAGAATACATTCCATCTTGTGGTGGGGGGCAAAGATGAGGAGAAAATTTGGAACCCAAAATTTTGTGTTAATGAATGTTGAAAACTAAAAATAAATTTAAATCATAAAAGAAGTAGTTGGTGTTGTAGCAGTAGAATTCAAGAGAGACATCTGGGGTAGATATATAGACCTAGGTGTCATCTCTGTAGGGGTGATCATTGAACCTATTGAAAGTTGATGAGGTTAGATAATAGAGCAGTTGGGATAAGATCTGACTTGAGCATGGGGATGTATGCAAAGTTAACCAATATGATATGGAGGAAGAATCAGCAGTGGAGGCAAATAAGGAATGGAAAAATTCAAAGGAGTGTGAGGAGAGAAAAGTTCTCACAAAAACATGGGGAAGATCTACTACGTGTCTCTGAGAGGAAAGGTCAGTCAACAATAATGTTGCAGAGCATAAAGAATTAGAAATTGAGGGGATGCTCATCAATTGAGAAATGGTTTAACATGTATATGATCATGATGGAATATTATTATGATATAAGAAATGATAAGCAGGATGGTTTCAGAAAAAAAAGTGGGGAAGATTTTTCTGAACTGATGTAAAGTGAAGAAAGCAGAACCAGTAGAACACCGTACATAGTGACAGAAATAGTATAATGATAGTTAACTTTGAATGATTTATCAATTCTGTTCAATATAACGATCCAAAATAGTTCCAAAGAACTTATAATAAAAAAATGTTAGATAGCACTTCTGAGTGCACATCAGAGCATATTTTTTCATTTTATTTTTCCTGTTTTTTTTTGCAACATGGCTAATATGGAAATAATTTTTGCCTGATTTCATATTTATAATTGATATCATATTTCTTGCCTTTAAATGGCTGGATAGGAGGGAGAGAATTCAGAACTCAATTTAAAAAGATGAATGTAAAATACATAATGGATTTTTAAAAGTATTGTTTCAAAGAGATCAGGAAAGAAGAGAACTGAAAAACAAAACAATTGGTTTTGATGTTAACTAGGTCACTAGTAATTTTTAAGAATAATTTCATCCTATCTTTATAGTACTGCCTGAGTAGTTAGATTAGTATAGCATTACATATGTAAAATAGTTTAACTCATCATCATCTTTCGTTATATTAGGAATGTCCAAGAGTGAAATATATATATAACTTAAACTATTTGTCTTCTTTTTCTATTTATATAGTGTTTTGTAATTTATATACATCTTTCCGGTTTCACTTGTACATACTTTAAGCATTGTGCAATCATTGTAGATGCGATAGAAAGTTTCTAATATTTGCTTTGCACTTTCATTATTGCTACATAAAAATGCTAACAATTTCTGTGGATACATTTTTAAACAATATACACCACTGAAGGAAAAGATAATCTCGGCTGTTTATTTTGGTGATCCTTTAGGTTTACAAACTCAATCATCTTTTCCTCTACAAGTAGAAACAATTTTGTATCTCCACAATTTTCCAAGTTCTTTTTTTATTGCTTTATTTTATTATTTTTATTTATTTTATTTTTCCAAATTATGTGTTAAGCACTTTTAAAATTTTTTCCTTCAAATTTTGGGTTCCAAATTCTTTCCATGCTTTCTCTCTTCCCCTCATTGAGAGGGCAAGCAATTTTATATAGATTATACACTTGTAGTCATGCAAAACACATTTGTATGTAAGTCATGTTGTGAAAGAAAACAGACAAAAACACCAGAAAAATGAAGAAAAGAAATATTTCAATCTGCTTTCAGGTTACAACAGTCTTTCTCTGAAGATGAATAAACTCTTTGTCATAAGTCCTTCAGAATTGTTCTTGGATTATTGTATTGCTAAGAATAGCCAAATTATTCACAGTAGATCATTGTACAACACTGCTGTCACTGTGTACAACGTTCTTCTAGTTCTGTTCATTTTCCTTTGAATAAATTCATAGGAGTCTTTACAAGTTTTTTTTTTACGTGAGAGTATTCTGCTCATCATTTCTTTTTTTATTAATTTATTTAACTTTTAATATTCATTTTCACAAAATTTTGGGTTCCAAATTTTCTCCCCATTTGTCCCCTCCCCCCACCCCAAAACACCAAGCATTCTAATTGCCCCTATAACCAATCTGTCCTCTCTTTTGTCATCCCTCCCTTCCCTTGTACCCATCTTCTCTTATGTCCTGTGGGGCCAGATAACTTTCTATACCCCTTTACCTGTATTTCTTATTTCCTAGTAGCAAGAACAGTACTCGACAGCTGGTCCTAATACTTTGAGTTCCAACTTCTCTTCATCCCTCCCTCCCCACCCATTCCCTTTGTAAGGCAAGCAATTCAATATAGGCCATATCTGTGTAGTTTTGCAACTGAATTCCATAATAGTTGTGTTGTGTAAGACTAACTATATTTCCCTCCATCCTATCCTGCCCCCCTATTGCTTCTATTCCCTCTTTTGATCCTGTCCCTCCCCAAGAGTGTTGACTTCAAATTGCTCCCTCCTCCGATTTCCCTCCCTTCCATCCTCCCCCCCCACCCTGCTTATCCCTTTCTCCCACACTTTCCTGTATTGAAAGATAGGTTTTCATACCAAAATGAGTGTGCATTTTATTCCTTCCTTTAGTGGAATGTGATGAGAGTAAACTTCATGTTTTTCTCTCACCTCCCTTCTTTTTCCCTCCACTAAAAAGTCTTTTGCTTGCCTATTTTATGAGAGATAATTTGCCCCATTCCATTTCTCCCTTTCTCCTCCTGATATATTTGTCTCTCACCACTTCATTTCATTTTTTTAAGATGTGATCCTATCCTATTCAATTCACTCTATGCTCTCTGTCTCTGTGTGTGTGTGCATGTGTGTGTGTAATCCCACCCACTACCCAGATACTGAAAAGTTTCAAGAGTTAAAAATATTTTCTTTCCATATAGGAATGTAAACAGTTCAACTTTTGTAAGTCCCTTATGACTTCTCTTTACTGTTTACCTTTCCATGCTTCTCTTCATTCTTGCGTTTGAAAGTCAAATTTTCTTTTCGGCTCTGGTCTTTTCATCAAGAATGCTTGAAAGTCCCCAATTTCATTGAAAGACCATTTTCCCTCTGAAGTATTATACTCAGTTTTGCTGGGTAGGTGATTCTTGGTTTTAGTCCTAGTTCCTTTGACTTCTGGAATATCATATTCCATGCCCTTTGATCCCTTAATGTAGAAGCTGCTAGATCTTGTGTTATCCTGATTGTATTTCCACAATACTTGAATTGTGCCTTTCTAGCTGCTTGCAATATTTTCTCCTTGACCACAGAACTCTGGAATTTGGCCACAATGTTCCTAGGAGTTTCTCTTTTTGGATCTCTTTCAGGAGGGGTTTGGTGGATTCCTTGAATACTTATTTTGCCCTCTGGTTCTTGAATCTCAGGGCAGTTTTCCTTCATAATTTCGTGAAAGGTGATGTCTAGGCTCTTTTTTGATCATGGCTTTCAGGTAGTCCCATAATATTTAAGTTGTCTCTCCTGGATCTATTCTCCAGGTCAGTTGTTTTTCCAATGAGATATTTCACATTATCTTCTATTTTTTTGTTCTTTTGGTTTTGTTTTGTGATTTCTTGGTTTCTCATAAAGTCATTAGCTTCCATCTGTTCCATTCTAATTTTGAAAGAACTATTTTCTTCAGTGAGCTTTTGAACCTCCTTTTCCATTTGGATAATTCTGCTTTTTTTAAAGCATTCTTTTCCTCATTGACTTTTTGGACCTCTTTTGCCAATTGAGTTAGCCTATTATTCAAGGTGTTATTTTCTTCAGCATTTTTTTGGGTTTCCTTTGGCAAGGTGTTGACCTGCTTTTCATGCTATTCTTTCATCTCTCTCATTTCTCTTCCCAGTTTTTCCCCCACCTCTCTAACATGATTTTCAAAATCCTTTTTGAGCTCTTCCATAGTCTGAGCCCATGGTATATTTATTTTGGATGTGTGGGATACAGAAGCTTTGACTTCTGTGTCTTTCCCTGATGATAAGCATTGTTCTTTCTCATCAGAAAGGAAGGGAGGAAATATCTGTTCACCAAGAAAGTAACCTTCTATAGTCTTATTTTTTTCCCCTTTTCTGGGCATTTTTCCAGCTAGTGATTTAACTTCTGAGTTTTCTTTCCATCCCCACCTCGCCTCCAGATCCTCCCAGACAGTGATTGGGGTCTAAGATTCAAATGCTGCTTCCCAGCCTTAGGGCTTTGGCAGGGGCAGGGCTGCTATTCAGTGTGAGATTAAGTTTAGGTGCTCACGTGTAGACAGGGCCACCACAGGGGGCTCAGTTCCCTCAGGGGGTTTAGGCAGAGACCTTCAACAATGGATCTGGGCTCCTGCCTGCTTGAGGAGCCCCTCTCTGCCACAGCCCCTGCTGCTACCTCCCAAGGGGGCCTGAGTTATGTGAACACCCCACTCCCCTTTCGGCCACCCAAAAAGACTCTCTCACTGACCCCTGCCAGCTGTGGGTGGAGGGACTTGTGCGGCCACTGGAGATTCCATCCCTGTTGCCAGCTTGGATCTGCTCCTCTCAGCGCTGCGTGGCCAAGGCAGGGCCTGGCTCTGCTCTGGGTCCAGTGCACTACAGACCGTTTGCGTCAAGTTTTCATGTCTCTCTGGAACAGAAATCTCCTTTGCTCCATTGTTCTGTGGCTTCTGCTGCTCCAGAATTTGTAGGGAGGTCTTCTTTACAGATGTTTTATGGGCTGTGAGTTCGGAGCTAGCATATGTGTGTCTTTCTACTCCCCCATATTGGCTCCTGTGCCATCATCATTTCTTATAACACATTAATATTCCATCACAATCATATACAACAATTTACTCAGTCATTCTCCAACTGATGGACATCTCCTTAATTTTCAATTCTGTGCCACCACTTAAAGAGCTACTATGAAAATCTTTGCACATGTAACTCCTTTTCTTTTTTGTTTTTTTTTTTCCTTTCGGACACACCCTAGCAGTGTTATTGCTTGACCAAAGAAAATAGGTGCTTTAATAGCCCTTTGGAAATAGTTTCAAATTGCTCTCCAGAATGGTTGAATTAGTATACAACTTCATCAACAGTGCATTACTGTGTTGATTTTTCCACATCCTCTCCAACAGTTCTCACTGGATTTTTCTGTCACATTAGCCAATCTGATAGGTGTGTTGTAGTAGCTCAGAGTTGTTTTAATTTGAATTTCTCTAATCAATAGTAATTTGAAACATTTTTTCGTATACTATAGATTGCTTTGATTACTTTGTCTGAAAAATGATTAAAGGCTTTGACCATTTATCAATTGATGATGGCTTTTATTTCTTTAAATTTGATTTAGTTTTCTATATATTTGTTAAATTATGTCTACATCTTTATGAGACAAATTTCATATAATTTTTTCACAGTAATGATTACCAACTATTTATTTCCCTTAATCCTATTTTTCTCATTTATTCTACTCTCTCTTTTTGAAATTAGAAGATTTATATCATTCTAGATATATTTGTATTGTTTCCTCTTTAACCCATTTCCAATGAGAGTAGGATTCCAGAACTACCAGCCCTTGTTCCCCATCTAATTTCCCTGTTTCAGTTCTTCCTCCCACACCTCATTTATATGAGATAATCTTTTTATCTTTTCCTAGATGATTTGCTTTTTAATATCATATCATATTGAACTTTATGCCAGTCTTTCTTTTCAACTACCCAATTACTAATAACAGTCTTAGACATATAATTTACATTTCCTTGTATAAAAAGTATAAAGTCTGTCCTTATTCAGGCCCTGATAAATGGTCTTTGATGTTTACGTTATATTCCCTTGGATCTTGTATGTCAAATTTTCTATTGATGTCAGATCACTTTACAGCAAAATCCTGAGTCTGACAATTCATTGAATGCCCATTTTTTCTTTTAGTTTTATGCTTAACATTGTACGATATGATATTTTCAACCTCAACCCCAGTCCTTTAGTTCTTTGATATACAGTGTTTACATGTTTTGATAATTGATGCATTAATATTATCTACATTAATTCAATGTCTTCATCTATGGTAACTTTAAGAATAATTTATTTTCTGTATTTCTCTTTCTTAACATTGTATTTTTTTCTTGCTTTTTCTCTCAACTTATTCCCACGCACAAAAGAGGCAAGCCAGTCTAATTGAAGCAGGAGTGGATCCTCAAAAATAAAATGGAGGCAACCTGTTCTAGGGAGGCCAAATTACCACAATCACATCTGCCCTCATAACCTGAGTCATTGTCAAGTACCAAGATCCTTGAGAATAACAGTGTCCCTCCAAACAACAGCCCAACTCCTCTAGCCATCATTAGCCATAATGTAGGGGAGAAATAATTTTGATGAAGGGGTTATTTTTTTCAATACAAACAGCAGCAACTGCTATCTAACTGACAACAATAAGATGATGAGCAGCACACACTTTTCCAATTCAGCTCCATTCTTGTAATAGGTCAATAGTTATAGACATCATCTGGGAAGCAAATCTTGTGGAGAATATACCAGACATCAATTGGCAACCACTTGCTCCTCATAACAGTAGATAGACATTTAGAACAGTTCAACCATTACAACCACAATCGCTTTTTCCATTTAAAATATTTTTAAGTACAACTTTAGTTTCATTTCAACTTTCAATTATTTCCCTCTCACCTTTTCTTTCTCTTCATTGATAAAGAAAAAAAATCATTGCAAATATTTCTAATCAAATTAAATCAATCTCATAATTATTCATGTCCTAAAATAAAACAACATACAAAAAAACCCTCAATCTTCACTCTGAATCTATCACCTCCCAACCAATGTCTCATCATGAGTCCTTTAGAATTGTAGTTTGCTATGTTGATCAGAGCTCTTAATACTTTCAGAATTGCCTTGTCTTTACAATGCTGTTGTCATTGTAGAAGGTTTGCTACTGATTTTGTCCGCCTTATTCTACTTCAGTTCAGAAATATATTTCTGCTCACTCTAGTTTATATCAGTTCATACATGCTTCAAATATTTTCTGAAACCATCTCCTCCATCACCATTTCTTTTCCTTTGTTTATTTATTTGTTTATTTTTAGTTTCCACAAAATTTTGAGTTTCAAATTTTCTCTTCATCTCTCCCCTCTTCCTTCTCGAAAACGCCATACATTCTGGTTACCCCTTCCATCAATCTACATCCCCTTCTATCACAACCCTCCCCTCCTTTATCCCTATCTTCTCTCTTTCTTGTGGGTCAAGATAGATTTCTACAAACCATTACCTGGATTTGTTATTTCCCAGTTGCGTGAAAAAAAAAAAAAACAAACAAACAATTCTCAGCATTCATTCCTAAACCTTTGAGTTTCAAATTCTTTCCCTTCCTCCCTCCCCACCCATCCCCACTGAGAAGTTAAACAATTCAATATAAACTATATATGTGGAATTTTGCAAAAGATTTCCTTAATAGTCATGTTCTGTAAGACCAACTATATTTCCCTCCATTCTATCCTGTGCCCTATTTATTCTGTTCTCTCTTTTGACCTTGTCCCTCCCCAAAAGTGTTTACTTTTAATTACTCCATCCTCCCATTTTCCCTCCCTTCTGTCATCTCCCCCATCTCACTCATCCCCTTCTCCTCTATTTTAGTGTAGTGTAAGATAGACTTTCATATGAAATTGAGTGTGCATGTTATGTACATCTTAAGTCGAATGTGATGAACGTAAGCTTCACTTTTTCTCTCTTACCTCTCCTCTTTTCCTCTTCATTGAAAAGGCTTTTTCTTGTCTCTTTTAAGAGAGATAATTTGCCCCATTCCATTTCTCCCTTTCTTCTCCCAATGTATTCCTCTCTCACGCCTTAATATTTTTTGTTTAGAAATCACTCCTTCCTATTCAATTCAACCTGTGCCCTTCGTGTGCGTGCGAGTGTGTGTGTGTGTGTGTGTATGTATGTATGCATAATCCCTCCAACTGCCCAAATAATGAGAAATGTTTCAAGAGTTACAAATATCATCTTTCCATGTGGGAACGTAAACAGTCCAACTTTAGTAAGTCCCTTATGATTTCTCTTTTCTGTTTACCTTTTAACACTTCTCTTGATTCTTGAGATTGAAAGTCAAATTTTATACTCAGCTCTGGTCTTATCATCAAGAATGCTTAAAAGTCCTCTGTTTCATTGAATAACCATTTTCTTCCCTGAAGGATTATATTCAGTTTTGTGGAGCACGTGATTCTTGGTTTTAATCCTAGTTCCTTTGACTTCTGGAATATCATGTTCCATGCCTTTCAGTCCCTTAATGTAGAATCTGCTGGATCTTGTGTTATCATGATTGTATTTTCACAGTACTCTAATTGTTTCTTTTTAGCCGCTTGCAATATTTTCTCCTTAATCTGGGAACCCTAAAATTTGACTACAGTATTCCCTAGGAGCTTCTCTTTTCAGATCTCCTTCAGAAGGTGATCAGAGGCTTCTTTCAATATTTATTTGACCTTCTGGTTTTAGAATATCAGGGCAATTTTCCTTGATAATTTCATGAAAGATGATTTCTAGGCTCTTTTTTGATCATGACTTTCATGTAGCCTCATAATTTTTAGATTGTCTCTCCTGGATCTATTTTCCATATGAGAAATAACGAGAGGGATACAAGAAAATCATGAAAAGCAAGTCAACAGCTTGCTAAAGGAGACCCAGAAAATGCTGAAGAAGTTAACGCCTTTAAAAATAGACTTACTCAAATGGCAAATGAGACCCAAAAGCCAATAAGGAGAAGAATACTTTAAAAAGCAGAAGTAACCAAGTGAAAAAGGAGGTTCAAAAGCACACTGAAAAAAATAGTTCTTTAAAAATTAAAAAGAAGCAGATGCAAGCTAATGACTTTATGAAAAACTAAGAGATTACAAAACAAAACCAAAAGAATGAAAAAATAGAAGACAATGTGAAATATCTAGTTGGAAAAACAACTGACTTGGAAAATAGGTCCAGGAGAGACAGTTTTAAAAATGTGGGACTACCTGAAAGCCACGATCAAAAAAAAGAGCCTAGACATCATCTTTCTTGAAAATATCAAGAAAAACTGCCCTGATATTCTGGAAACAGACGGTAAAATATTGAAACAATTCACCAATCACCTCCTGAAAAAGATGCAAAAAGACAAAATCCTGGGAATAGTGTAGCCAAATTCTAGAGTTCCCAGTTCAAGGAGAAAATATTGCAAGCAGCTTGAAAGAAACAATTCGATTGTCGGGATCAGGACAACACAGGATCTGGCAGCTTCTACATTAAGGGATAAAAGGGTTTGGAATATGATATTCCAGGAATCAAAGGAACTAGGGTTAAAAGTAATGATCACCTATCCAACAAAATGGAGCATACTACTTCATGGTAAAAATAGTCATTCAATGAAATACAGGATTTTAATTCATTCTTGATGAACAGATCAGAGCTGAATAGAAAATTAGCCTTTCAAGTTCAAGAATCAAGAGAAGAATGAAAAGGTTAACAGGAAAGTCATAAGGAACTTCATAAGGTTGAGCTGTTTACATTCCTTCATGGAAAGAAAATATTTGTAACTCTTGAAACTTTTCTCAGTATTTGGGTAGTTGTACAGATTATACAGATACACACACAAAGACACACACACATATATATAGACAGAGGGTACAGAGTGAGTTGAATGATAAGGAATGATAGGTAAAAAAGATAAATTAACTGTTGAGAAAGGAACATATTGGGAGGAGAAAGGGAGAAATGGAATGGGGCAAAGTATCTCTCATAATAAAGCAAGAGAAAGCTTTTACAATGGAGGGAAAAGATGGCAAGGTGAGAGGGAAAAAGTGAAGCTTACTCTCATCACATTTGCCTTAAGGGTGGAATAACATGCACACTTAATTTGATAAGAAAATACATCTTACACTACAGGAAAGTAGGGGAAAAGGGGATAAGTGGGGTGTGGGGGATGATAGAAGGGAGGGCAAATGAGAGGAGGCAGTAATTAGAAATAAACATTTTTGGGGAAGGACAAGGTCAAAAAAGAGAATATAATAAATGGTGGGCAGAATAGGATGGAGGGAAATATAGTTAGTCTTTTACAACATGATAATTATGGAAATCTTCAGCAAAACTACACAATATAGCCTATACCGAATTGCTCGTCTTCTCAGTGGGGATGGGTAAGGAAGGAGGAAGGGAGAAGTTGCAACTAAAAGTTTTAGGACTGAATATTGAGAATTGTTTTTGCATGTAACTGGGAAATAAGAAATACCGGTAATGGGTATAGAAATCTATCTTGCCCTACAAGCAAAGAGAGAAGATGAGGATAAAGGAAAGGAGGTGTGTGATAGAAGGGAAGGTAGATTGGGGAAGGAGTAATTCGAATGTACAGTGTTTTGAAGTGGGGGAGGGGAGAGATGGGGAGAAAATTTGGAATTCAAAATCTTGTGGAAATGAATGTTGAAAATTAAAAATAAATAAGTAAAGTAATATATATATATATATATGTATCTCCCCTCCCCCAACCCTTTATCTAATTTTCAAATGGTTGACTCATTTACATGCAGATGGATTTCTGCATAGGTACTGAAACATATGTATCTACTGATTTTGCAAAATGATGTAGCTATTCCTCAATTATGAGTCATGTATCCTGATACTCAGTAGTTCTCGCACTTGCATAGCACTGTTTGCTGGATATGATCCCATGTGTCTTTAAACTAAATTTAAGTGTAAAGCAGGAGTCTCATTATCAAGCTGCTCAATCAAATCAATACCAGATTTATGCGAAAAATTATCTTCAGATTTTCACTTTCAAAATATAGGTAAACATGTTTAAATATAAGCCTAAGTTCACCTTGGCTCATTTGAAACCTCATTTATATGCATCCTACATATTTAGAATACAGCTGTTCGCAAGTTACAATCAATTGCTTTTGGGCTTTGCTCAAGTCTTTCAGCTGTAGCACACACATTCATATTATTTCTTTCTCACCTGTTATTCTCTTCAATCATTTTTCTCCCAGTCATCTCTTTTCTCTTATATAGTCTTGATGATTTTTCCAAGGACAGAAAGCTGGTTGGCAGTAGAATTGGGAAGGGAATACAGAAGGTAGAACTTGTTGCTTTGTTTATTCATCTGTGAAGTGAGTAGATAACTTACAATGTTAATTCCAGTTCTAATATTTTGATCCCATTAGGTTTTGATGTATTTGTTTTTTCCCCTTTTAGCAAAACTAGATCTTTTAAAATTTCAGCATATAGTATATAATAAATGGTGTAATGTATGTATGTATGTTATATACTATTATATAGTATATAATAAATGCTGTAATGTAAAATACACCATTTAATTAGTGTATTTTCTTTATGTGCCCTTTAAAATTTCTAATAATTGTAAAGAAATTAAACTACCAATGAGTCAAAGAAGCAAAATTATATTTAGACACCAAAAATTTTCCAGATTGTCAATAATCCATGCAGATTCCCCATAGTTAACTTTTCTTGTGTCCCAAGGTTCACATGTCACTCACATTCACTTCACTTGCTGTTCGTAGCAACAATAATAGCATTTTGGAATAATGGATATTAGGAAAAATTATTCATTTCATCTATGAGTAGTCAAAAAGTCACTTTAAATTCAATACGGATACCTCATGAGACATCTTGAAATTAAATATTTTGTCCTAATAATTATTTTATTTTGGATTTTTGAAAAATAAAAAGTCATATCTTAGGAAAGCATACATTAGTAATCATTCCCTTTCAACTTTTATCCTCTTCCTATGTGGTTAAGCTTTAAGTTTTCTGTTTCTCCTTTGGCACAGACATTTTTGCAGTGATATTGACATGTACACACTTCTTCATTTCATTTTCTTTAGTAATACTCAAATGCAGTTTGAGATTGGCCCTCTCTGTTCATCTAATATGAAGCTAATGCTCATTTTTTCTTACTTTTTTCTTTTTTTTAAATAAATCGACTTTTTATTTCATTTGTACCTTTGTAGCATGGGGTCTTATGTGGCTGCTAGTGGTTTTCTTTAATCCATGTTTTGGAATGGAGTAAATAACCTACTGGACAAAATGAAGGAGTATAAAAGAAAGTTCAATTATATTTTAAGGATACATATTTGAAAACACATGTTGATTGCTGTGATTACTAATATCTTGAACATTTAACCTTCCCTGTGATTTTTTTTCTTTTTTACCATGGAATCCAGTGTGCAGACCCTATATGTTAAAGAAATCAGTCAAATCCAAAGAAATGGAGATTCCTTCTTTGGATGATTTTATCATGTTCATGAAGCTATCTAGAAAAAATGCCATCAAAGAACACTGAATAATGAAAGAATGAAATTAAGAAAATGTTGTGCTCCAGATACCAACATGGCAGGAATTATTATTCATCAACAAGGCCTTAATTCCTACGTGCTCCATAGCCCCGGGTATTCTCTCTTGAAATTCTGTGTCACAGGAATTACTCTCAACAGATAATCTTCGCAAGCATGGCTGTGGTCTACCACCCATGAAACTGTTTAGGTAGTGTTTGATCTTCTGGCCAATCATTCCCCTTTTTTGTGTTAATAAAATTATTGACTTTTCCTTCTTTTTTTTTTTATCCAAGTAATATTTAATCCTACTAGGAACCATATCATTCATGAGATAGATAGACTCAATGTATATACACATATATTCATATGTATGTATATTACATATGTATGCTTGGTTTTTATGATATGCATGTATATGCATGTGTGTACATAGATGCATATGGTTTATGTGTTTATGCATACATATGATAAACTATCTCTGCATATATGTGCATTACGTATTTATGCATACACACATACATTTACAGAATGAATTAGCTTTGGCTGGTATCTATGGGCAGCTCAAACTTTAAGCCTTCTGTTACTAGAAAAAACAAAAGCTTCTTAATACTTTTTTTCTGTGAATGAACACACCAATTTTGCTGCTTAGGCGTTTATTAGTTTTTAGATCCCATTACATATATATGTATATATATATACACACACACATACATACATGCATATACATGCATGCACGTACACACACATATATATACATATGTATACACATGTGTGTGAGTGTATATATATACATCCACATATCTCCATATGTTCTAATGCTAGTAATGGTAGCACAGTTGTACTTCATCATGTTAGGAGTCAGTGGAAGAGATTTTGAATCCTAACTATTATTTACTCTCTTTATGACATTAGATAAGTCATCTAACTTCTCTGGATCACATTTTCTAAAATATAAAACAAAGCTTTTCAACTACATGGCTTCATTGTTTAATTATATTAACTTATGATTCTCATGTTCATGTAGCCAGGGAATGGACTTTGATAAATTGAAATGATATGATCATTGTCAGTAGCTTCCTTGGATTATCCTGGGAAACCAATACCTTCCTCTTTGTTATAGGAAATCTTATTCATCAAAGGGCAAAATCTCTCCAAAAGGGAGTGTTCTATATGTTCATATATTTTATATGTATTCATTATATATATATATATGTATATATATATATGTTCATTACATATGTTCCTTTTTATGTTATATATGTTCAGTATATGTGTGTTCATTATATATGTTCATTATATATGTTATATATGTTCATTAAAAACTGAAATAGCAACTCATTTTTAGTAGAACTCTAATATACGTGCAAGTGTCTGTGCTGCTGATTGTATGCTCTGAGAGTATTATAACTGTCCTTGAAATATTATAGCATGATGTATAAAAATGAAAAGCAATTTGAAGAAGAAGAAATGTGAATTATTTGGAGGAGTGTTATTAAATGTGAATATTAAAGCTTTGGAAAATCTATTTATAAGAAAAAAATGATTAGATCAAAACTTGAGTGTCCTGCTTCAATAGACCTTTAGCTTCATCTCATTACATGGGAATGAAAAATGAGAAAACTCCAGTCCGGACTGAAATGAAATTTAATTTACAGTAAATAAGGGAGTTAACCACTTATTAATTAGAAATGGAGATGGACTAGAGTGAAGCTAGGAAGTTGGCATGCCAGATAGCTTCTATTTCATTACTAAGGGCAACAGTAAACCAAATGAAGCTCTCTAAGTGATGATTATTCTCTCATCCACTTGTAATTTTGTTTACTTCTATTATAATAGCAGGTATGTAAAATAAATCTGAAACTATGGTTATGATAATAGAAACATCATATAGGGAAGCATGAAGAGGTCATTTCCAATGATGATTCTGTTCAATATTTTGACATCTAAAAACAAGAAACACTAGAGAGAAAAAAACCTAGAGAATATCTTACACAGATCTTAGATTCTGTATGTCTTCTTATTCGGAGCTATTTTATCTTTCAGCATTTAATGTCATAATTTAAAGTATAGAAAATATTATTTGCATGTAATTTTATTCAAACAATTTATAGAATGAGTACGAAAGTTTAGGATAGTGCTTATTTTGATCAAATGTATAAATTACACAGTAATGTAATATTACACATTTAAGGAAATAACCCTTATTTAGGAATCAAGAAATCTGGATTGTGATTCCACAAAGACAGCGTCTGATATAATCACATGGATCATTTTTGAAAAGGCAGTAAGGGAGATATCAGAGAGAAGTCACCGTGTAGGAAAATCAACAGAAGTGAAAGCATTATGCACTACAAAAAGTGCTGTGCTTAAAGTCAGAAGACAGGAATATGAATCCTGTTTCAATTATTTACTGAGCAATTTACTAACATTGTGGGTGATTGTATTTAGATCAACCTTTCAGGAACTCAATATAGTTATCTGTAAACTCGAAGTATTAAACAAGATTAGGTCTATCCTTCCAACTCTCTTTAAAGTATATGATGAACTTTAATCTATGATACATCTAGACATTAAGAAGAGGGGAATAATCCAAGAGAGGAGCCAGAAATAAGAGATAGAAGCTTGAGTAACATTATATATACGAGAACAATAACAAAATAAACTGGACATAGTAACAAGAGGAGGTAACTTTGATTTCAAAGACTTTTCTTGATATTTTGTGGAATGTGACATAATACTGGAATTTGACTTTAGAAAGGCATAGCTTATTTTAAAACAATAAGAAAAAATGAGGATTGGGAAAGATTTTCAATTTGAAAAAGAAATACTAACGTAAAAGAATACCAAAGTATAATAAGGAAAACATAGTGGAGAGAATAAAGACATGTTTCCCCTTCTGTTGATATTCAGCTAGTCTTTAGAATATACTATGTCACGAGGAGAAAGAGAAATTCCATGAGACATTTTCGGAATAAATCACAAGCCTGATGTGGAGGGATATATAATTCTGATAGGTGATCTGAGAACTCACTTTTGAATAAAACAAATTACCTAGTAAGGTATTCATTTCACTTAGTGATAATCATATCCTCCCAAAGATCATATAAACCAACAATTTAAACTTTTAATATGAATCCACATTTCACCAAGAAGGAGGACTGATTGGTTGTATGGAACATCTCCTACTATTCATATGGATATTATGAAGAGATTGGGGGACTTAGAATATATTTGAAAGATGTATTTAAAATGTGACAGCTGCTTTGATTAAGAGAAAAGTCATCGATGTGTTAATATCAACTTGGAGGGCTTTTTTAGATATAGTGCCCCAGGAAGCTATACATTTTCTATTTAACATTTTAATCAATAATAGCAATAAAGTCATAGTTATAATGCCCATCAGATGTGTATGACGTGGAAAATTCTAGCACATTGGAGGGAAATAAAATCAGGATGCAAAGAGATTTAAACAAACTAGAATATTTCCCTGGTTGTAATTAGATGAAATATAATCAGAGATAGATATAAAATGTTATTTCTGGGTTCAAAAATTACAGCTTAATTACAAAATAAAGAAAAAAAGGGATGAAATAACAGTTCATCAGCAAAAAATATGGGTGACTTTGAGGTGGTTTGCACTGTGACTTAATTTAAAAAAAAAACTTTCCCAATTATATATTTTGGCAATATATAGAAATGTTAATGATGTGTATGTATTGTGTAATCCTGCAACTCTGCCAAGACTGTTAATTATTTAAATTAGGTGTTTAGTTGATTCTCTAGGATTCTCTAAACATATCATCTTGTCATCTGCAAAGAGTTATAGTTCTGATTTCTCAAAGCCTATTCTACTTCTTTCAATTTATTTCATTACGCTTACTACTGTAGATAGTGTTTTTCGTACAATAGTTAATGACAGTACGGATTAAAAGTATCGTTGCTTCACCTCTAATCTTTTCTTGGGGATGATTTAAGACAAATAGTATTGATTTTGAAGGAAAGCTCCTTTAATTCTTCTTTTCTAGGGTTATTTTAAAGTGGAAATGAGTGTTGCAATTTTTCAAAAGCTTTTTACTGCATCAATTGAGATAATGATATGATTTTGTCATTTTTCGTATTGACATGGTCAATTATTCTGATAGTTTTCCTAATTTTCAAACAGTCTGATATTGCTGGTATAACTCTCTCCCAGGCATAATGTATGGGGTTTTTTTGTGATATATTGCTATGATCTCCTTAACAGTCTTTTATTTATAATTTTTGAATCAATATTCAATGAGATCTATATTTTTTAAATTTGTTTTTGCTCTCCCTTGTTTAGATATTAAAATTATATCTGTGTCACACAAGGAATTTGGTAGGGCACCTACTTTGCCTATTTCTCCAAATAATTTTTATAGTACTACATAAAATCATTGTATTTATAGTTTTAGTTGTCCTTTAAATGTTTGGTAGAATTCATTTGTAATTACAAGTTCCGGGGACTTTTTTTTTCTGATTTTCAATTTTATTAATCTCGTTTTTGTATTTTTTGGAATTAGTCACTTGGTGCTTAATTGAAAATTTTTAATTATTTTTTTCTCATTGATTTAATTTCACTGCAATTAACTGATTTTTTCTTCTAATTTATTATTGCAAATTTTGTGAGATATAAATTTTCTCTAAGTGCTACTTTGGCTGCATCCCATAAATTGCTGTATATTGTCTCATTGCTGTCATTCTTTTTGATGAAATTACTGGTTGTTTCTATGATTTTTTCTTTGACGCACTCATTCTTTAGGGTTAGAAGATTTCATTTCTAATTAATTTTATTCCATTACAATGGCATTTAACTATTTTCTTTTACTGCATGATGGTCTGAAATGGACTAATTGAGTATTTCTGCTTTTCTACATTTGGTTGTGAGGTTTTTATGCATTAATATATGTTCCGTTTTTTTTCTGTAGGCACCATATATCACTAAGAAGAAAGGTATACTCCCTTCTATTCCTATTCAGTGCTCTAAAGTGGTCTATCATATCTAAGTTTTATAATATTGTATTCATCTCTTTAGGTTCTTGTTTATTTTATGGTTATATTTTTCTGCTTCTGAGAAGGGAAAGTTTAGTTCACCTACTAGCATAGTTTTATCATCTCTTTCCTTTTGTAGCTGTACAAGACTGTGCTGATTTGTACGTAGAGAGCATATGGAACCTGGGGAATTTTTTCAGTGGCTGTTAAGACCTGAGTCCCACCTTGCAGGCAGAGGCCAAACATGGTGAGATGTTTGCTATGAATTTGATGTCTAGTTCATCTGTGTCCAGAAGAGAGAAATTCATATCCTTTAGACAGAGCAAGATGCCATTTATGAGATATAGTTACCTGTACCTGGTGTATCAATGACTTTTTATTCTGTAATCAGCAGGAAAGTAAGATAATTTGGAACGACTCAGAAATAACAATTCCTCACCAGCTTAAAATGCTTTGGTGTAAATGCTACTGGTCTCTGAAGAGGACAAATCATGAATGAGCATTAAATGTATGTGTATATATATATATATATATATATATATATATATATATATATATATATATATATATACACACATATATGCACATATATATGTGTGTGTGTATACACATATATGTATGTATACACACATACATATGCGTATGTGTGAGTATGTGTAAGCATGTATGTACACACATATACGTGTACATGTGTGTATATATGTGCGTGTATACATGTATGTATATAATGATTAATATTTTCATTATGTACTAATAGTATACTTTCAACAATATTCGAAACATTGCTTAGCAGTTATGTACAAGGACTTCATTCTACAATAGCAGCAATATCAGCACTTTAAGATTTTAAAGTGTTATACATAATTTATTTAATTTGATCCTTTAATAACCTTGGAAGATGGCTGCTATTTTTACCCTCCTTTTACAAGTAAGGAAAGTGAGACTGAAAGAGGCTAAATGATTTCCCAAGCTCATAAAGCTAAATGTTTGTTTTGTGTGTGTGTGTGTGTGTGTGTCTGTGTGTCTGTGTGTGTCTGTGTCTGCATGCATGTGTATGCATGTATCTGTATGAATTTGAACTGAGGACTTTCTGATAACAACCAGTGGTAATTATAACACAAAAACGAAACTTTTATATCTAAGATTTTATTAGGAAAGTAAAAGAGGAAATCCTAAGAGGGAAAAATGGAAGACAAGGACACCGAAAATGCATTTAATTCAAACTACAGACATTATACCAAAGTGATGGACAAAATATTCCAATATATGGAATAATCTTCAAGAGTAAATGGATGTACTTAAAATGGAATCTTACAAAGTGATTTTCACTGTAACAGAATGAATCAACATAGTAGATCAATTGCATATTTTCTTTTTAAGACAAATTTCCCCCAAGTAGAAATTAAAACACTTCTATATCAAAAGTGACTCGGATGAGTTATTGAAGATCTATGAAAAGGAATTGAAAAATTAATATAATATATAGCTGATATATAAAATTGAATCTTTTAATATCATGTCACCAAATTAAAAGCATCCAAAAATGAAACATTTAGGAAGAACTCTAGAAAACAATTTTTTTAAAAATAAATTACAGAACCATTTCGTTAGCTACCAAAAGCAATAATTCAAGAAAATGCCAGAAGCTCAAAGGACTAAATTAATACTGAAAATGTAAATTTAAATGTCTACCAGTAAATTTTTGAAGTTGTTATAATAACTTAAAATGAGTATTTCTACCTTATAAATATGAAAATAGTTCATATATTACAGGAGCCTATTCAAAAATGTATAGGCACATTTATAAGAAACATATTGACCAAAACATATGAGAATGAGTCCTAGAGTATGTATAGAACAACTTATATTTATTGATTTAATGATTATTTAGCAAGATATCCCAAACCTCTACAACATTTATTCTACCTTTGTTGATTTCCCGAAAATTTTGACTGTTTCATATTTATTGTTTCTATATGAACTGCAGATATATAAAGTATATATAGTTGTAATGAAAATGGCAGAGCTTTTGATGTCCACATGAAAAACTATTCTCTATTTGAAACACATTATGAATAGAATCAATTCAGAACAAATTGACAGGAAATATGATAAAATATGATACTATTTTAAGGAAATATTTTAAATCTATTGCTGTTCTACCTAGCCTAAAATCTATTAATATCCCTACTAGAAACAGACATAGTTTTCAAAAGAAAAATGAGATTAAATCAAATCATCTTAGAAGTCCTCTGATATACATGGATGACATCAACATGTTTTACTCTATCGAAACACATTAAAATCTCTTTTGGCTTATGAAATCTGACTCCAGTATTGTGATTTTCATAAATATCACTTGAACTTCATAAGTGTAAAATGATCTACTCAATTCAAAGAAAGATAGGTACTACTGCTTCAAGTTTGAGTGAAAAAATCATATTAAGTGCATGTGAATGATTCCTACAGTATTCTCCATGAAAAGTAATGAACCGAAAATATGACAAGGAGGAGAATTCTTTTAATATGTTAAAAGACTTAATGCACTGAAATCAAAGCTGAATGGAAAACACATGTTTAAGGTAATTAACACTTATGGGAAACTGTATGTTCTGAATAGTGAAATGGACTGCAATAGATTTGCAAAATATCCTCACAGAAACATCTATACAGTATTCAGGAAATAAAATCCGCATCATTCTAATGCACTTATGGAAATATTACGAATTTTAGATCAAGAAAGAGGAAAATAAATCATAGATATGCTTTTTTTCAGAGTGCAAATAAATAGATTTATTAAATACCTCTTTATACATCTATCCATATGAAACCAACAAACCTAAATTTATAACTCCTCATAAAAAGTTTGAGTACTAGGTTTCAAGTCCTGAAATAAATGAGTCATAATGATGGGGTCTAGGCTCTGGGAGCCCCCTTGAACTCTCCTTGAATAATCCCACTTTATCTGGTGTTCTCCAGAGGCCATAAGCCTTCCATTATCATTATATCCAAATCTAGGTAACCCTTAAACTAGAAAAACCTTCCATTGTCTGTTATCTCTAGGTAGCCTTCAGTTACCTCCCACCATAGATCCTATTCTCTTGGTTCCTGGAGTTGGACTTTCTTTCTTTCTTTCTTTCTTTCTTTCTTTCTTTCTTTCTTTCTTTCTTTCTTTCTTTCTTTCTTTCTTTCTTTCTTTCTTTCTTCCTTCCTTCCTTCCTTCCTTCCTTCCTTCCTTCCTTCCTTCCTTCCTTCCTTCCTTCCTTCCTTCCTTTCTTTCTTTCTTTCTTTCTTTCTTTCTTTCTTTCTTTCTTTCTTTCTTTCTTTCTTTCTTTCTTTGTATTTAAATTTATTTATTTAAGTTTTCAGCATTCATTTACACAAAATTTTGGTTCCAATTTTTCTCCTCATTTCCCCCCTCCTCCCACCCCAAACGCAGAGCATTCTAATTACCCCTATCACCAATCTGTCCTCCATTCTAACATACCTCCCTTGCCTTATCTCCATCTTCTCTTTTGTCCTGAAGGGCAAGATAAATTTCTGTACCCCATTACCTGTATTTCTTATTTCCTAGCTGCAAGAACAATACGCAAGAGTTGTTCCTAAAACTTTGAGTTACAACTTCTCTTCATCCCTCCCTCCCCACCCATTCCCTTTGGGAAGGCAAGCAATTCAACATAGGCCATATCTGTGTGGTTTTAGAAATGACTTCCATAATAGTCATGTTGTGTAAGACTAAATATATTTCCCTCCATCCTATCCTGCCCCCTGTTTCTTTTGTCTCTTTTGATCTTATACCTCCCCAAGGGTGCTCCCTCCTCCCACTACCCTGCCTTCCATTATCCCCCCCCACCCTGCTTATCCCTTTCTCCCCCACTATTCTATATTGTAATATAGGTTTTCATACCAAAATGAGTGTGAATTTTATTCCTTCCTTTAGTTGAATGTGACAAGAGTAAGCTTCATGTTTTTTCTCTCACCTCTCCCCTTTTGCCCTCCAATGAAAAGTCTTTTACTGGCTTCTTTTGTGAGAGATATTTTGCCCCATTCCATTCTCCTCCCAATATATTTCTCTCTCACTGCTTAATTTCATTATTTTAAGATATGATCCCATCCTATTCAATTCACCCTGTGTTCTCTGTCTCTGTCTGTTTGTCTGTCTGTCTATCTCTCTCTGTGTGCCTGTGTGTACATATGCGTGCGTGTGTGTGTGTGTGTGTGTGTGTGTGTGTGTGTGTAATCCCACCAACTACCCAGATACTGAAAAAAGTTTCAAGAGTTACAAATATTGTCTTTCCATGTAGGAATGTAAATAGTTCAACTTTAGTAAGTCCCTTGTAACTTCTCTTTGCTGTTTATCTTTTCAGGCTTCTCTTTATTCTTGTGTTTGAAAGTCAAATTTTCTTTTCAGCTCTGGTGTTTTCATCAAGAATGCTTGGAAGTCCTCTGTTTCATTGAAAGACCATTTTCCCCCTGAAGAATTATACTGTTTTGCTGGGTAGGTGATTTTTGGTTTTAGTCCTAGTTCCTTTGACTTCCGGAATATCATATTCCATGCCCTTTGATCCCTTAATGTAGAAGCTGCTAGATCTTGTGTTATCCTGATTGTATTTCCAAAGTAATTGAATTGTTTCTTTCTAGCTGCTTGCAGTATTTTCTCCTTGGCCAGGGAACTCTGGAATTTGGCCACAATGTTCCTAGGAGTTTCTCTTTTTGGATCTCTTTCAGGAGGTGATCAGTGGATTCTTTCAATATTTATTTTGGTCCCTGGTTCTAGAATCTCAGGGCAGTGTTCCTTGATAATTTCATGGAAGATGATGTCTAGGCTCTTTTTTTGATCAAGGGTTTCAAGTAGTCCCATAATTTTTAAATTGTCTCTCCTAAATCTAGTTTCCAGGTCAGTTGTTTTTCCAGTGAAATGTTTTACATTACCTTCCATTTTTTCATTCTTTTGGATTTGTTTTGTGATTTCTTGGTTTCTCATAAAGTCATTAGCCTCCATCTGTTCCATTTTAATTTTTAAAGAACCATTTTCTTTAGTGAGCTTTTGAACCTCCTTTTCCATTTGGCTAATTCTGCGTTTTAAAGCATTCTTCTTTTCATTGGCTTTTTGAACCTCTTTTTCAGATTGAGTTAGCCTATTTTTCAAGGTGTTATTTTCTTCAGCATTTTTTAGGTCTCCTTTAACAAGGTGTTGACCTGCTTTTCATGTTTTTCTTGCATCTCTCTCATTTCTCTTCCCAATTTTTCCTCCACCTCTCTTACTTGATTTTCAAAATCCTTTTTGAGCTCTTCCATGGCCTGAGCCCATTGAATGTTTATTTTGGATGTTTGGGATATAGAAGCCTCCACTTTTATGTCTTTCCCTGATGGTAAGCATTGTTCTTCCTCATCCAAAGGGATGGGAGAAGATATCTGTTCATGAAGAAAGTAACCTTCTATAGTCTTATTTTTCCCCCTTTTGGGGCGTTTTTCCCAACCAGTTTCTTGACTTTTGGGTCCTTTGTCAAGAGTAGGGTATACTCTGGGAATCTGTGAGATCTGAGTTCCTCCAAAGTGGCATGATCAACTGTGTACTAGTCTGGGGACAGAGAGAGATTTTTGTGTCCAGAATCTTAGCAGTTACCTCTCTGTAGAAAAGGATCCCCATGGGCCACATATGAAGAGTTTCAAAATATAATATTATCTATGCTGTTGTATGTGTATATTTCTGTGTGTGTGTGTGTGTATGTGTGTGCATATATGTGAAGGGGCAGTTATGTGGCACAGCAGCTAGAGCACAGGGCTTTAAATCAGGAAGACATCTTCCTGAGTTTGCTAACTGGCTTCAGATACTTACTAGCTATGTGATCCTGAGCAAGTCATTAAACCTGTTTGCCTCAAATTCTCATCTGTAAAATAAGCTGGAGTTGTAAATGAGAAACCACTCCAGTACCTTTGCCAAGAAAACCCCAAATGAGATCATGAAGAGTTGGATATGACTGAAACAACTGAACAATAAATTTTGTATGCACACATACATATTCATATATGTGTGTGTGTGTGTACACACATATGTGCATGTATTTAAGTATTGGCCAATTGTATTTCACTCTGGTTCTGAACACTTTCAGAAATCAGTGTTATAAGTTGAAGCTGGCCCAAGTATTTGACTCCTCTAGTTTAGACAGTTCCTATTTGAGGAAACTCCTTCTACCAATACAAGTTGTTAACTTGCTTGAAACATAGACTTTGGAGTTGCCTAGAGTACCAAGAGATTAAATGACCTTCCTAGTGCCCTAGTCAGAATGTGTCAGAAATGGTACTTAATTACATTTCTTTCTGACTTCAAGAAAAGCTAGGTCACTGTCCACTGTACCATTCTGTCTCATGCTAATATTTTAAAATACTAACACATCATCCAAATCAAGGAAGATATTTTACAAACATTATCAGAACATATGATGCACAAGTTTGAAAGTCAATAAAAAGTTATATATTTTTGGAAATAGAATCTCCTAGACAAAATAGTAAAGGCTAACAAAAGCTTTATGTTACTGGATTTAACTGGACATGGTTTGTCTCTTTATAGAGTGTATGAAACAGCTGAAATGCAAGAACGGATCCCAAAGAGAATCCATGGAAAGCATCTGCATCATCTTAGCTGAAATAATAAATGCCAACAAAGTAATACTGACAAACTGAGTGAATTGCTGCATGTGGAAAGAGGGGTTTTTGATAACAATTCAGGAATTAATTTTGTCCGAATGATAGAAACATTATCTTTTATGATTCAAGACTTAAGGAGTCACCTCTAGACAATATCGTTTGCACTCCAGCCGCCATCCCTATCTCCTTCCCTGTAACTTTAAACTTCGCCTCCTGGAATCTAGGGCTCTCTTAGGTGTCCCTTTGTCTTACATTTTCTGAAAGCAGCGTTCTATACTTCTTCTAAGACATTTCCAGAATATGTGGCTACACTTCTACTCTTAAACACTCTTTTTAATTCTCCTTGATTGTGTTGTATTCCTCCACTAAAGTATAAATTTCTTGAAGGTAGAAATTGACTTGCTTCTTTCTATTTGTGACATCAATATTTATATAACACACCCATAGTAAGTGTTTAACACGTACTGTGTATTATCTATTTATTGATTGATCAAATAATCTAATAATTTATATTTCTTTCTCTCTATACACATCAAATTTATGCAAGAAAATGATAGAACAACACAACATATATGAATTCAGGTTGCAATATTTTGTTGCATAAGAAATTTTAAGAGATGCAACCACTAAAATTATATTCAAAAGCATATTATCATTCATCAAGTAGAATGGCAAATCCCTAAATTGTGAGTATATACCTAAAATTGTCCTTGATAATTCAATCATTGTACTGTGCTTTAACTGGACCTTGAGTACAAAGACCACTCTTTTCCATAGTGGGTAGAAGAGAATAGGAGCAATGTTTTAATAGATGTTGGCATAACAAATACTCATGCTACTAGGTATGTGGAATGCAAGGGTTTCAAAATATATTGGAGAAATCAGAATAATGTGGGAATAAGGTGAGGTGCATATCATCTTTCTCATACTACTTACTACCAGAGTTGTTTCAAAGATTGTTTATTGGGTCTAACGATGACAAATATACACAGTTCTTCTATTTAAATAGACCCAGTTATTCCATCCACTTCTTCAAGATTCTGCACACTAAAAAGAAATTTATAACAGTTGAATATAGACTTGTCTCAGTATTTATCTACCTGAACTTTCAAAACAAACAAATGTGAGAATGACCTAAATTGCAAGATATATGAAGACAATGTTAATTGCAAATATTGTTAATCTTTACGTGTCTGAGAATTCTCTCTCCCACTTTTATTTCATCATTTTTGGGGAGGTGGAGAGTCTGAAAACTACATGGTAAACTATATTATCTCAATGATAAAAGAAGAATCCTTGAGTTCAAATTATTATTGTGAGAAATAACTAGTTGTGCATATTTGTGTGCTTTGTCAATTCTGCCTTTCCAGACACATTAGGCCTCAGAAATCCTCCTCTGGTAGAAACATTGTAACCAAAAGAATATGAGATAGAAACTGAACCTGTGATTTCAGGAAAGGGAAATCCTTGGATGAGAAAATATCTTCTACCAATACAAATTTATACTTTCTTTGTAACTAATAATTTTAAATAATTTCCCAATGGTAAAGTGATTTCGATAAGAGGTTGCATGCATTTCATATAAATCCTGAACCCAGGCTTTCCTGGTTCGAATGCCAGCTCTTCATCCACTATTCCATAGTACCTCTGTGGCCTGGAAAATTTGTATAACTTAAGTATGTTTTCAGTTGTACGTTTTATTTGACATAACTCCATGAAAACCACTTCCTTAGAGAATTTGAAAATGATTTTTCTACTGAATTGTATGATGGAAAAATTCTTACTCTCTTATGTGTGTGGAAATTGCAATGACCTTATTCTGAGGATTTCAGCATTTAAACATCATATTCACAAATTCTGAAGGTAGATGGGGATGAGTAAATACTAAATGTGAGGGACAAAATTGGAGAACAGGAGCAGATGCTATAGCTACAGAAAAGTCTGTTGAATAAATATATATAGAAAATAGAGGAAAGAAATTCTGAACAAAGGAATAGGGTCCAAAGATCAGAGATCCAATCAGAAGCAGAAAGTAGAAGAAAATGGGATGTACATTGAAAGGAGAAATGGAAATGTTGGTGGAGTTTTTCCACATTGCTCTAAAATTGAGCAAAACAAAACAAAACTAAAAAAAATGGTTCAAGAACCATCCATAGAAATAGTGGAGGTTGTGGTCAAATCTGACTTTTTCCTTGATGTCAGTAATGGACTTTTTCCCTGTGTTCACCCATCCCTATAATACAAGGTTGTCTTCACACTTGCGGGTCTGCAGCCATTAATCAAAACTGCTTCAGCTGTGCTCTCTCCTAGTCTGTAATGTCAGCAGCACTCTGGGAGTAAATTACACTTTGAATTTTGCTCTCAGAGTCGTCTATTTTCCTGCAACCCAGTGTAGAATTTATATTGGAGGCTTGTGACTAGTCCTACTAGCAGCCCTGCTTTCAAATAAGTTGAAGTTCTCAGAAATTTTGGATGAACATTGTGATATGTAGTTTTTTCCTACTAAGACAGTTAGATGGATAGATAGATAGATAGATAGATAGATAGATAGATAGATAGATAGATAGATAGATAGATAGATAGATGGTAGATAGATACATAGATAGATGGGGGGTCCACTGTTTCTGGGGACATGAGGTTTATACACTTTTCTGTAAAAAACATGAATAAAAAAACTAAAAATCTCACCATCATAAGAAGATTTTCTTTTAATACTGTTACTTTTTAATATTTCTGGGGGTTTTTTAATGTAAGATTTCATTGAGACTTGTCTTTGTGTATAGCTTTGAAAAGGTAGTCCAGCAGCATACTTGCCCAGCTGGCAGGCTGAACTATGATACAACAATATTTAAAGTAATTAAGTAAGAAAGTATGTAAGAAAACTACAGATGTAGGTTAAACTATTGGATGGAACTTGACCCTATTGCTCAGTATGCTATCATAGAACTTGTTCATTGACTTCCCAAATAATATTTTTGTTAACGTTATATTTTTCAAATTTCTGAATAAATCCCTCCTAAGTCTCTTCTCTACTGAGCACTCTTCCTTGTTCGGAACAGGAACAGGGATTGATGTTACGTTTTTATTGATGTAACAAGTTCCTGGTGAGGAATTCCCTCTGTCCATACGGATAGGAAAATTCTCTGACATTTGTAACCTAAGACAGTTTCAAGTACTGAGAAATTAAGGAACTTACTCGGGGTGTCACATTCAGGAAGTGTCAGAAGTAGTATTTAAACCAAATCGTCCCAATTTCAAGTCCAGATTTCGATTTACTATACTATGATGTTATGAATGTCATGCCTTTAAACAAAGAAGACAAAATTTCTAATCATCCTACTGAGTTTGACAGTATATGTAATGTTCTTCTCTCATAGTCCTCATTTTGCAAAAAAAAGGATGGGAACACATATTCCTGTTACAAACTCAGTAATTATTGTTGCACAGCATTTAGCATTATTTGAGTATTTTTTCCATTTCCATTATTAATATTGTTTCAAATAGTTTTCCTGATTCTGCTTATTTGATTCCTTATCAGTTTTCATATAAATGTTCTTATGACCTCATTATACTCAGTGTTTCTTAAGGTCCAGCAATATTTCATTATATTTATTTATCACAATTTAATTAGTTATTCCCCAGTAGAAGGACACTTAGTTTGAGTTTGTTGCAAATAGAAAAAGTGCTGCTTTTAATATTTTGGTATGTATACTTCCCCTTCTTTTCCCCTCCTTCTTTCCTTCAATTCTATCACTTAACTGACAGAAAACGAAGAAAATATTCAGAAATCATATCTTGTTTTGTCTCACGGACAAGTGTTCTGAGTTGATCTAGTATGAGCAGAAGCATTAATACATGAATATTACTTTTATAAAATGAAAAGGGAATAGAGGTGATTTTATTGATATGAACAATTTCTGGATTAGGAAACTCACTGTACTAATCTAGGTTTGCATATTCACTGATATTTCTGTTATCTTAGGGAGCTCCCAGAAGTAGTAAAAAAAAAGTGTTGTGTGTGTGTGTGTGTGTGTGTGTGTATCTAATTTCTTCTGAGATTAGAAAGTCAGGACTAGTTTTGTCTTCTCTAATCATCGTGCAAATTCATAACCTCTCATCTTCTGGGTCTGGACAGTTACAATTTGAAAGGGTTGAGTCACCAACAACAACTAGGAAGGTGTCCTTGGGGAAATTTCCTTCTTCCCCCAGGATACAAACACTCTACTTCCCACCACCGCCACATCTTGTGGCAATAGCACATCCCCCTCAAGTGTTTGGGGGCTCTCAGGAATTGCCTGGTGGAAAGGGTCCTCCACTGTTTTATTTTTGGTGGAATATGTTGACCTTGACAGGATCAGCAGAGACAGATGAATTACAATCTGCTTTGCAGATCTCATTAGTTTCCCCCTCCAAAAGATAAAATAATAATAAAACCTACTTGTGAATTTTCATGTTTATTGGAAGGCATTACCTTATTTCCACCACATAAGTTTGTAACCTTGATATCAGCCTTGAGTACTTACTCTCACTTACCCCACATATCTCATAAGTCACCAGATCTTATTTCTTCCTCTATGATACATTTTCACCTATCCCCTCCTTTATATTCATGCTATAAGCAGCCTAGTTTAGGCCCTCAACACTAATCATTTAAAATAGCACAATAATCTTTAAACACATCTCTCCCTTCTCTAACCCATTTTGCAAACAGCATCTAAAGTCATTTTTCTAAAGTTCAAGTCTGATCATATTACTTCTTTGCACAATAAACTTGAGTGATGCTATATTGACTTGAGGATCAAATATAAATTCCTTTATTTGACATTTAAGACTCTTCACAACCTGGTCTCAGCTTATAATTTAAGCCTTATAAATTACTCCCTGTTCTCTTCTTTTCAATCAAATCAATGTTACTCACATACAATACTCATTAAATAGATCACGGTACATGAATATGATGAAATATCACTGTATCATAAGAAAGCACAAATAAGATGGGTACACAGAACAAGAGAAAGACATGTAAACTGATGTGCAATGAAATAAGCAAAACCAAAATCTGTCTTGCCAATCCATGAATAGTGGGCATCTATACTGTTTCTGGTTCTTTACTACAAAACATCCTGCTATGTGTCTATGTATGTATGTATGTATGTATGTATGTATGTATGTATAGATAGTATGTATGTATAGATAGACGGAGAGATAGATAGATAGATAGATAGATAGATAGATAGACATATAGATAGATAGATAGATAGATAGATAGATAGATAGATAGATAGATAGATAGATAGATAGATATAGATATAGATATGGATATATCTACATAGATATAGATATGTAGGTTTGCATCTGACCTTTCTATGATTTTTTGCCTCACAGGGCTACTTATTTGTTAATGATATGTCTGCATTAAATGTAATCAACATGTTAGCAATTATGTTAGCTAAAGTGTATACTTCTTTCCAGAAAGGTTGCACTAATTTATGACAATACTGACAGTTGCTTAGTGTGTCTGTCTTTCCAAACTCCAATACCTGGAATACTCCTATCTTTCGTTATTTCTCAATTTGCTGGGTGACAGTTGTAATTTCAAAGTTGTTTTGAATTGCTTTTCTGTAAATATTTGTGAATCTGGAATCCACATTCTTATGATTTTCAAGAGTTAGGTAAACGTTTGAGAAATGTTTGGCTACTCATCTATCAAGGAATGCCTTCTATGAAAGATATTTAGATCAGTTCCCTATATATTCTGGATATAAGAAAAAGACAACATTTTAACAATGAGTGATAAATTATCTACTCTAACATAAAAAGCTAATGTTATAGTACATTTTGAAAACATGTTTAGAATTTTATCGTAATTTGATTATGTAACTTTGTAGATTAAAATGATATAAGTATTAAGTAATTAAAACTCACCTATCTATACTTTACAAAAACTAATTTAAGAAATAATTTTCTTACCTGTTAACATTTTCCAAATGAGTATCAATGGGTGTAAACATAGTAGTTTATATAGATAGGTAGAAAAGAGATACTATAGCTATAAATTTCTATCATTATCATCCATCTTTTTATGTCTATCATCTAGCACTGTCTCGCTAGTTCATCAGTGTATTAGTAAGAATAAATGATTTCAGCAAAGGAATATAGAAATCTACTAGTCAAATTAAAAAAAAATGATTAATTGGTGGATTAAGATTAATACTTTCTGTTGAAAATAAGAATGATTTAGTAAATACTGATCTACTCTCATTGGAGTTATGCATCTTTTGATACACGCACACAGATACACAGTCATTTAATGACCTTTAATACCCATTATGAAAAAAACAAACAGTAGTATGAACATGTATAGAATTTATGAAAGAATAAATATACAAATATCATATGCTCTAAATATTTGCCTTATATGATGCAAATGTCTCTTTATGTCACAAAATATTTTTAAATGTTTTTCTTATTACCATAATACTTTTCAGGAAGAAAAAAAGATTCATCTTGTTAATGCACATCCTCAATTGCACTGACAGGGAAACCTTAACTCTTTAGAGGAACAAGACGTAAATAGTGACATACTTGAGGCCCTGATTCTTCTATATATTGACTTCATATCTGAATCTTTCTGTGAGCCTTTCTCTTATCTTTATATGCCTCTCACTGAAGTTGGAATTCTGAAAAATTAATTCTCTTTGAAGTTCTCATCACATTTATCTCTCATAAAGGCAATAAAGATTCACGTTTTATTCTCTTCATCAAAAAAGTCATAGAAATACCTAAGCTTGAATACAAGGTTATACTTCCTTTCAGTTGATAGTCAATTTTTGAAAAATAGAAAGTATCATGGTCACACTGTTATTTTAAGCGGCTTTGCTATATTGAGGGGGATATACTTTAAAGATCTTGTTTGATTCTTTGTAGGGAAGTATCTCACATGAAAAGTAAAAATAAATAAAAGAGGAAGGAAGGAAAATTGAGGGAGAGAAGGAAGAAAGAAAGAAAGAAGAAAGGAGTTAAGAAATTGAAAAGGAGCAAAGAAAGGAAGGTGAGAAGAAATGAAAGAAGGAAGAAAGGCGTGAAAGAAGGGAACTTTTGAAATTCCAAGCCGACATTAATACAAATACATATAAATGAAATAGGAACTTAATTAACATATCACTTCCACTGCAAGAAACACTTTTGTTCATAGGGAATTAAGCCAAATTTATGAAAAAAATAAAAGAACGAATCTCTAATTGATAAATGGTCGAAGGAAAAGAGTAGACATGTCTCAGAAGAAGAAATCAAAACTATCTGTACTCACATTTTAAAACTCTAAATTATTACTGATTAGAGAAATGCAAATTAAAACAATTTTGAGGTAGTCCCTCACAACTATCATATTAGTTAACATCGTGGAAAAGGAAAATGACAAATGTTGGAGGAGTTGTAGAAAAATAGGGACATGAATCAACAGGTAGTGGAGTTGTTAACTGATCCTACCATTCTGGAGAACAATTTGGAAATATACTAAAAGGCCTATACAACCCTGTATATCTTTTGACCTAGTGGTATGACTAATATGTCTGTATTCCAATAAACCTGGAGAAAATAGAAAGAGATCTATATGTACAAAAGTATTTGTAGTAATTCTTTTCGTGGGGGAAAAGAATTGAAAATGAAGTAATTGAGGAATGACTAAACACATTGGGGTATGTGACTATGATGGAATAATACTGTGATATAAGAAAATATAAGGGGAGATGGTTTCAGAAAAACCTGGAAAGATTTATATTACCTGACGCAAAGAAAAATTAATAGAACCAGGAGAACTTAATAAACAATGACGGCAGTTTTGTAATCATGATCAACAGTGAAAGACCTAAGTTACTTTTACAACAATCTAAGACAATTCTGAAGAATTCATGATAAAAAATGTGATCTACCTCCAGAGTGCAAATTTATGTCCTCTGAGTGCAAATAGAAATACATATTTTTCCCTTTTTTCTTTTATTTTTGCAACACGTGATTGTATTTCACATGATTTCACATGTATAAACATATATAATATATATGAAATATATTTCAACAATTACAACACAGCTTCTTTTTATTCTTCTGTGTAAACTGATAAAAACCTAATACTGTTCTTTGTGCATTTTGTCATGTCTTTTTGCACTATCTTTATTATTTCTGAATGTGCACAAAGTATTTTACTACAACCTGCATAGATCTAAATATGTTTCATCACAAAGAACTTTTGCAAATCACAAAAGCAATATGTTAAATCATCCGAACAATATAGGAAGGACATTATTATTAGAATTGGAAAAAAAAAACAATTATAGAGTTTAAGAAAGTGTCATGCACAGATGGCAGTGATTCAAATAGTTCATATTGATCTGAAATAGTGACAATAATGGAGATTGGAACACTGATCATGCAAAGATATGATGTGTTCTTTTAAAATCCCAGTGCTTATTTCCTTCATCATCAGCACTCCCTCTGTTTACGTTATTTAGAGCCATAAAATGAATCAACAAAATTTAATCAGTTGGAAGAGAAATTTACATTATCTTGTTATAAAGATGAAAGAAATATTAACATATAGTAACATATAAAATTAGGTAGGACCTAAAATATATCCATCTGGTCCTTACTACATATCTATTTCAAAGAGGGTTAAGGGAATCCAGAGTAGCTCCTGCTCTGCACAGATAAAGTATTATTTTTACTATTTCATATGTAATATATGCTTCCATTCCAAGATTCCTCCACTTTCAGAGAGAAATTAAAATGATAGTACGTGAGATTTTTTTTTTGCCTTGTTCTTTGCTGTGGTTATTGTTCTTGTTATGACCTTTTAGAGTGCCAATCTATTACAACTTTAGCAATTGTTAAAATAATCATCCTTCAATGAAAAATATTTTCATCCCCAAAAGTATGTGTTTACCCTAAACATCATACTTGCAGGTCTAGTGCTTATGGATGAAATCAAACTATTCCTCATAACTCATTCTTTTGAACTATTGCATTATCATCCTTTGAAAAGCCTGTGGCCAAGAAGGGATTAGAACTACTAGGCAATAAATGGTTAATACAGTCTATCTTGGCCCCAAGCATCATAATAATGGCATATAATTTTCTCTAGAATGAAGGTACTAGTAAAATATAAAAAAAAAAAAACCTTCAAAAGAACACAAAGAGTAGGTTAATCAAGGCATGATGCTAGAACAGGATTCTGAGAGTCGTTAAATCATTATTGTGAAACAGATGTTTAATAATCAAAAAATGTAAATTCCTCTAGTGGCTAATGATTTAAAGTTACTAGGGGGCGTGTATTCTTTTCCTACTTGGTAGAAAAATAAAGCAAAAGGAATGAAAAAATATAAATTTAAGATGAACAGAGTTGTAAACGGTGGTAATAATCAAAGTTAACAGTGAAATAAATACTAATAGCCATAGACTGATACCTTATCCAAGAAATCAATAAAATGAATAATAAGCCCTAATAATTTCCATGTGGGGGTAAGGAAGCTTTAACAAATAAAAAACTCAACATTTTAATGTGAATCACCAAACCTTTTCTAATTCAGTAGGTCACTAAGAGTAAACTTTTTTAGGGATAATATAGAAAAGAGAGGTCCATGTCTATTGCTGATGTTGTTTATTTTTTCTTTCATTCTTGAGGAGAAATATGACATTGGAAAGATGATAAAATGACTTTCAAATGAATTGAATTTTGGCGAAATAGGAAATACAAAATCACCAGCCTTACTGTCTCCTTCTGAGTCATCTGTGTCCAGTGGCAAGATGTAGGTCACGAGTATTGAAGATGGCCACGAATGAAATGGGACACCTCGGCCTTTTTAAGCTAAGGTCTTTCCCAGCTCTCAGTTTCTCTGAGGCAATGCCCATTCAGTGATTAAGGCTAGATGAGAAATTAGGTAAAAGCTAAAAAAAAAATCAGTCTGGGAGAGAAATACAATTAGGTTTTCTGGTCAAGCATAAACAATAGCTGCTTACATTTATTCTGAGCCATCACAATCCAAACAACGATAAAGGTAGCAGTGGTTTGGGACTTATTGTTGGCCAGGTGAGAGCAATTTATTTCTCAGGCATGATCCTAAAGAAAAGGAAGGAAGGAAGCAAGAAAGAAAAAAGCTGCGTTGCCAAACTGGAACTGTCTAGTTGAGACTCTAATAGGACAGCTACTGTTCCTCATAGATTCTTGTTTGTCTTTTATTCTCAAAGTGGACTATGCCATCGGGAAGGTAATGACATGACTTACAAGTGAATTGGATTTAGATGAGGCAGGGCTGTGCAAAGTGACCAGCCTCACTCTCTTCTCCTCAACTTGGAGGGTTATTGTGAGATTGAAGTGACACAATATTTTAACGATAGCACTTGGCACAGCACCTGGCAAATAGTAGATAAGTATAAATTTCTTCTCTTCCTTTCCCGTCATCTGTGAATCTTTTTTAGGGAAATAAGAAATGAGACTGAGAATAAATTTGGTGCCCCAGGGACAATTAGGAGACATGAGCAACAAATTTAGGCTTCTTATAAAGAAGAATATTCCAAATACTACACTCATCCCAAAGAAGAAGTCGTTTCAGGGAAAAACTGCCTGAGCTGTTTTCAGAGGCAGGCAAAATTCATGTCCAGATAGAGTTTAGACTAAATGACTTCTGAAATTCTTCAACACTGATTTGATCTTTGACCTAAAGCAAGAGAATCTTTAGAAGCAACAACAACAACAAAAACAAAAACAAAAACAAAAAACAACTTTCCGATTCTTATCACCCAGTGCAAAGATTTTTTACACGAAAAACAGATAGAAAAAGGACTCTGTCTCTTAGACACAGGAGAGCAACATTTTACCCTTTTTAAAAATTTATAAATGCTCCAAACCCTGCACACTAGAGAATGAAGATAATTCACTTTGATTGTAGACTCAAAGTCAACAGGAGTATTGGTCCTTGTTTAGGGAGGGCAGGTTCTGGACATTCTCCAGAATGACTTCCTTGTACAACTCCTTCTGATGAAGGTCCGAGAGACTTCACTCCTCCTGAGTGAAGTCCATAGCCACATCCTTCAATGGCACCAACTCCTGAGACATGGTTCTCAGTTCTCAGATCTATGGCTATATGCACATCCTGAGTACCAATTAGATAAAGTCCTTGTCAAGCAAGAGTCAACATTAGAGGTTTTGAAAAATTGGATGTATACAGGAAGAGTATCAGTCATAATGGAATAAGATATTGATAGAGAGGTGCTGAAGATAAACTATTTTATAGCTTTACAAAGGATTTCTTTTTAATTTCTAAATCAATACGAACTGGCCAAAAATTTGATTCCTGTAAATCTGATCCATAGCATATTCACCTCCTGGACTGTATGGTTTTGTTCTTTGAAGCAGCAAGGTAATTGGAAGGGGTGGAGTAGTATAAAAAAAAAAGCAGGATACCAATGGGCAGCTAGGTGGTACAGGAATCAGGAGGACCTGAGTTCAAATCTCACCTCAGACACTTGACACTCACTAGTTGTGTGACCTTGGGCAAGTCACTTAACCCCAATTGCCTCATTTTAGGTCATCTTCAGTCATCCTAATGAATATCTGGTCACTGGATTCAGATGGCTCTGAAGGAGAAGTGAAGCTGATGTCCTGCACAGCCCTCCCTCACTCAAAAAACAAAGGCAAGTGCAAGTCATGTCATCATTTCTCTGATGACATGATCTTCTTTGGCAACAAAGGACGAACACACACACACACACACACACAGCATACCAATGCCTTTGGAAATGTGCTGATTATGTATTTTTATAGAACTTTTCTAAGAAACAAGCAAGAAAATGAGCCTTTTGAAGACAGAAAATGTTACGAATGTTTTATCTTGTGATTTTTTTCACTCTCTCTAGTCTTAGGAGAGTGACAAGTTCAAGTCTCGCATGTCTAATAGGAAGAAAAAAGATTTTGACTTTATAGATAGGTGGAGAATGGCAGAGACTGAAAAAAAGATAATATCCCAGTTGAAGTATTTATGGTGACTTTTTCCAGTGTGAACTGAGCTGCAGGTTCACCGAATCACCGCAGCCCATTGACAGTGGTTCTCTGAGAGCCAGGTACAAATTTTTCAGAGTCTACCAATGACTATTTGAGATACAGAAATGGCATTTGTAAGCAAAATCAGTTTTGAGATTTCTCCCTGTACTTTCTGGGGGACTTAGATCCATTTTCTTCATATCCATTCCATTTACTCCCTCATATTACCTATCACACAAAAGAAAGTGAGATGGAAGGGAGGTCAGCGATGCTGTTTCTTCTTTCCCAGGACAGGGTCCCGCTCTTTGCAGCTGAAGACTCTATTTAAAAATGCCATTCCTTTATATTATCTTATTCTAAATGTCTTCTCAATATGCATTTGACAGTGTATTAAATTCCAAATTGCTATTCATACTTGTGCCAATTTTGCTTACTTGAATGATAGCAGTAGAACTGGGAATATATGAAAACAAACCTGGAAAGAAAACAGAAGTTTCATAACCTAATTTGGATTTGCCAGTGCAAATTTTGTGTTGACCTAAGGCATATATTTAACTAAAGTTGCAGTGAATTAAAAGAAAAATCAAAAGCATTCCAGGCCAAATTCTTTCTAAGTGTTATTTGATAATAAACCCCATACTAGCGGGGACAAAAAGTAGGCCATTCTGCTTTCATTATTAAATTATGAATTACCACCATTTTGAGACTTATAGATTTTAAATTAATTATCTGACTTGTCTAGGGAGTGATGAGTAAGTTGCTGAAAAATAGAAATGCGCATGCCTGGGAGAGGAATGAGCTGAACAGAAGCCATGGTTCCATGAATAAAGGAGGAAGCGGGGGTTTTGGACCAGTTAGTTAGTCAGTAAACATTTATTTAGTGCCTACTGTGTGCCAAGAATTGTGCTAATCGTTGTAGAAATAAAGAATCAAAAAGAGACTGAGAAGGAGCAGTTTGGTAGGTAGAAGCATAACCAGGAGAGAGTGGTGTCTCAAAAACCTAGAGAGAAATGAATATAAAGAGAAGAGAGATTGATCAGCAGTACTAAAGATTTCAGAGAAAGTGAGGAGAGTGAAGATAAAGAAAAGGTCATTGGCCTTTTCATTAAGAGATCATTGGTAACTTTGGAGAGTACAGCTTTTGTGGAATAATGAGGTTATAAGCCTTTTTGTCACGGGTTAAGAAGAGAATGAAAGAAAAGTGGAGACACCTATTATAGACTACGTTTTCAAGAAATTTAACCACGTAGGAAAGGAGGGATACAAAATGATAGCAGGGACGGAAGCAGATATTGACATGTTTGCAAGCACAAATGAAGAAGCCCCTGGAAAAGGAGAGATAGAAAATATGTGAGAAAGTGGAAAAGACAGAGATGGGATGGGATAGGAATGCTTGTGCAAGTAGAGAGGTTAATTTTATTAAGTAGTAGAGACGCCTCTTTATGTGATGAAGGAAGAACTAGCAGGAGAAGGCATCTGAGTGAAATGAGTAAGAGCAGAGAAGAGGAAGCTCATAGTGAAGCACTTCAGTTTTGGGCCACATACTTGATAACTCAGATTACCTTGCTCACAAGAGCCACCCTTATGCTTTTACTGTAATTCAGACCCAAATTTTAACTGAGAATGGTACTTAATTGTGAAACTAGCATGGAACATCCTTTCTTTGTTTTGGTTTTTAAGAATTATGTCCCGAGTTAAGTATATCTATGTACCATAGGGATTAGTGTTTTATGAGGTCTCAGTGTTGACAATAAGAAGAAAGTAAATATTCAAATAGAAAACTATTAAGTACATGCTTTCAAAATGTTGACCTGGACAAAAAATGAGGTTAATATATACTTTATTTGAAAATAGTTTTGTATTAAAGCGAAGAAAAAATAATTACAACATTATAAGGTTATAAAATGAGTAATTCAGATTCATATTTTCTTTCCAGAGCTGTTGTAGTACCACCTGTAAAACCAGTGTCCCCTAAGGTCACTTTGATGTTGAGATGATGCATTCATAAGATACTGGACATTTAATAGAACAAGAGGTTTACTTTGCCTTAATACAGCAATTTCCTAGAAACACTATTACTCAGTCAACCACTCATATAGTCTTAGTAATGACTACATTGGCTAGAACTGTTTAGGCTACCACCACCATCCCCTTCAGAAAGCTGTATCAGGGGACCTGGAGACAGTCAGATTATGTGGAAGAAGAAAGCTGTATCAGGGTAAAGGGAGATGCAGCAGGAATCTGTGGTCCTTCCATAATAGTATAGCACCTCATTGATAAGATTGATGATGGAAAAATATAGGGTTCACTGGTTTTGGTTTTGCTTTTCTTTTTTTGCTTCCCAACATCACCCCACCCCCACCCTCAGTTGTAGGAGGAACTGAAGAATCATGGGAAGGAGAAGCCTAGTAAGGTAGGTAACCCAGGAACTTTATAGCCTGAGAGGTTGTCACATGTTGTACTGCAAATAAAGCGGTCTACAATTCCAAAGAAAATGCAATCATAGGCAACTAGAGACCTATCTAGGTCACTGAACCATTTAAGGAATAGCTTGTCTGGGGAGAATTTGCTTCTTAACTTGGAAAAAGTAAATTTCTCCTCTACTCCTCCTTCATCTCCTTTGGTTCATAGCTTCCTAGGGAAGTGACATAATTTGCTTTTAAATTTTGTTTATTTGCTCCTTGTATCACTGTAGTCTTTCTCTACCTAAAATATGCTGGTTTTCATTATATTTTGATATAATGTTCGCTATAAATATTGGAGTTGTAGTTGTTGCCTTCTTTTCAAAAAGGACCATGACATCAGGGAGGTGATGACATGGCTTGCAAGTCATTTGGATTTAGGTGAGGGAGGGTTGTGAAAAGACACCAGCTTCACTCTCTCCTCTTGAACCATCTGGGTCAAGTGGCAATACGTAGATCAGGATAACTGGAAGTGGCCCTGGGTGCCATGGGACACAATGGCGTTTTTTAGCTAAAGTCTTTCCCAGGTCTCAGTTTGACTGAAGCAACACCCATTCATTGATTAAGGCTAGGGAAGAAATGAGGCAAAAGGATATTCTCTTTTACCTAGACAAAAAAAATAATCTAGAAGTGGAAAACCCGTGGGGTTCCTGGTCAAAACAGAAACAATTTCTAGTTAAATTCATTCTGAGCCATTAGAACTCAAACATTGACCCCTGGGCTTAGACTGGGACCTATTGCTGGCCAATCAATGAAAAGCAGAGTGCCTTGGGTTTAAGGCATGGTCCTTAAGAAAGATATCTAATTCATAAACCCCAATATATCTTGTGAGGTTTAAGAGATCAAAATTTCCATTCCTTTGCAAAGAATAAAAATGATACCCTACATGACTGACAGTACTATTAATATAAATACACTATGATAGAAAGACAAAGGAGAGCCTCTGAACATCTAACCTTAAACTTAAAAGGGAGCATACATTGAAATTCCCTCTCTAGCTATGAATCCTTTGTATCCAACTTAAGATCTTCATCTTTCAGGCAAGGAAACTGAGGTCCAGAGAGTTTATACAGGTGACCTAAAGAGTAAGTGATGAAGACAAGATACAAATTCTTCTCCTTTCATTACATTACAATGTCCCTAGAGCTGTAACCATTCACAACATATATGAGAAGAAAGAGGCAACATATATCTTAGAATAATTATAATAGATGCTGCACAAAGTATGAGCCTGCTTATAAATTACATTTTTTGTTCATGGACAGACCTAACTAAGTTTGGACAAGCACATTGCCAGTTTGGTTACTGAGGGGCTTTTGAGGCCATGGAAAGTCATGAAGCCCATCTAATGAGTCAAAGAGGGTTTGTAATATGCAACTTCAAAGAGATCACAGACCTTCAGAATCAAGAAGTCAGAAACCATATGAATTGTGCCCTTTTTTACCCACAGCACTTAGCAACAGTTCTGGGAACATAGTAAGTACTTAATAAATACTTGCTTACTGAGTGATTAATTGGTATTGCATGAGAACGCTGAATCATCAAGACTAAACGGTATTAAATCTCTGTTTAATAAAACAAGGTAAATGCAATTTTTAAAGAGATTTAACAAAAAAGAATAAAAGTTATCATTAAAACATCTCTGAAAATGAAATTATTTCCAAACTATATTTGTGCTTCTATTTTAACAATGCAGGTATGGGGGAAAATGCTTATTTTGGAGTCAGCAGACCTGAGAATGAATTTTGACCACAGTCAAAATTTACTATGGATGTTCAATTGTTCAGTCGTTTTATTTTGTTATGTACAACTCTTTATAACACTTTTTTTGTTTTTTTGACAAAGATACTGGAGTGGTTTGTCATTTCCTTCTCCAGCTAATTTTATAGATGAGAAAACTGAGGCAAACAGGCTTAAGTGATTTTGAAAGTGATTAGGTGATGTTGAAAGTGAGATTTAAACTCAGGAATTCTTAGCTCCATACCTTGTTCTGTACTCACTGCACCATCTAATGGCTCCCTTGTCCTCTTTGGGTCTCAGCTTCTTCTTCTATAAAATTGAAGCGTTGGACAACATAACTTCCACGGTTAATATTCTAGCCACAAATCTATGGTTCTGTTTTGTTCCATTTATATTGGCTTTCAGCAATAATCTTTGTTTCCCTCATTTTCTTAAACTGTAGATTTTTAAAATGTAAAATATGTGAAGTACCAATGTTCACCTGAAATCATTTTTTCTTTAGAAGCCAATTAAAAGCATACAATTATAATGTGCCATTTATAGTACAGTATATTAATCAGTAAGGCAAACAAGACAATAGCGTAATTAGCATAATATATTAAGTCTTAGAACTAAATTTAAATGATGTAAAATAACTCTAAAAATGCAATAAGAAAAATAAGAGACGATCAATAGTAGTGTGCAAATTACTTGGGATAAGCAATAATTTTAATATAATTTGATTTTGTGACAGCACGAGTATGCATTTGTACTAAAAATAGACTGACCCAGAATGTCTAACCTTGTTCAGATGAAACTGAACAAAGCTGTTTTTTCTTCCAATTTCGGTTAACTCTGTTTCAGTTGAGTACATGTCTTCTATATATAAGACCTAAAGGAGGAAATAACCAAAAGTTCATTTACTTCCCCACATTCCCTACTGGGGCCATTCTCCCATCCTGCTTGGGCATAAAATTTATCTGTCCTTACATTTAGGATGAAACCAAGAGTCTTGACTCCACTGAGATTTTCATAATTCATTGTCTCCTTTCTTGATATTTTCCTCTGCCTCCCAGTGACCTTGTTGATCAGATTTGGAAGCCTATACCTCTGGAACAAGTAGGGACTTATTGATTATTATTCTGCAGGTAAACTGGAATACCATCAAATCTTATGCCCTGCCATTGGACCTGATAGATTCTTAATCATTTTCATCGGTCCCATTGAAGTGCCTTAACAACACTTCATCTTTCCATTTACCCTCAAAGAGGAAGCTTAGACAGGACTGAGTATATTTCTTCCACTTTTCTAGATGAGTACAATCAGGCTAACCAATTTATTCAAGACCAAAAGCTAACTGTATTACAGCATATATCAGAACTTCTAACATGATATTGTCCCCACGATCTTGTTTTGCATGGAGAAACTGTGAAATGAAATGGAAAACAAGTTAGAAGCAGAGAAAAGAAGAAAGAACTGCTGGCTGACTTTTGTCTATTTGAATGAATGAATAAATGAATGAATGGTTGGATGGATGGATAAACGAATGAATAAAAACAATAGTAACCACTTAATTCATGCCAAATACTGCAATAAGCAGTGAGGATATTATTAGAAAAGCAATACAATCTCTGTTATTGGGAAACTCATACCATAAATCAGGAGGCAACATATATTGGATTTGGCTGTGGCAGAAAAATGGACCCTGCCATTTGCTTCTTAATTTTTTTTAATTTTCAGTTTAAAATTCTTTTCCTCTACCCCTCACTCCTGAAGAAAGAAAGAAATTCAGTACTGTATTATACAAATGAAGATATGCAAATCACATTTCCACAACAGTATTATTGTGAAAAAATGAAGTAAAGGAAATATGTTGCAATCTGCATTGAGTTCATCAGTTCTCCCTCTCTGGAAATAGCAGTCTCCATCACGAGTCCTTTAGAACTGTTATGGATTGTAGCATTAAACAGAGTCGCTGATTATTTCATAGTTGATTATTATTATAATATTTCTGTAACTGAATACATTGTGTACTGGTTCTTTTCACTTCATTTTACACGAGTTAATTTAATTCTTCTTAGGTTTTTTTTGAAACTAGTGCTTTTCTGATTTCTTACATCACAACAGTATTCCATCACAATCACAGGCCCTAACTTGTTCAACCATCCCCTATTGATAAGTATGCCCTTGATTTCCAATTGTTTGTCAACATTAAAAGAGCAATATTTTTATACGTAGGTGTGCTTTTCTTTGATCTCTGCATTACAGAACTAGAAGCCTTGTTTGTTTTTTCTCAGTCAAGGGGTATGTAAAGATTTGTAATCCAATAAGCATAGTTCCAAAATATTTTCTAGAATGATTAAACTAGTTCACAGCTCAACCAACAGGGAATTATTGTATTTATTTTCTATATTCCCTCAAAAATTTGTCATTTTCATTTTCTGTCATCTTAACCCATCATTATTCAGTTGTTTTTGAGAAAGAATACTTAATATTTTCCTCCATTTTTCAGCGTGTATTTTAATAGTGGTCACAGTCTCACCTAATTATTAACTTCTACTTGATACATTCTAGTTCTCAATGAGTTTTGTGTTTATGTGAAGTCTTTTTCTTTTCAGATGAATGATATTAAAATGTGTATCCAAACAGTTTTAGATATTCATTTTCTTATAAATATTAAGGAGTCATTCTCTTCTACTGGTGCTGTGTCCTGAGCATCTTGGTACACTTAAAAGCTCCCTGTGGTGATTTTTTTAAAATATCGTTTATTGATCCTTCAAGCCTCATTCTTTATTTTAGATTTTGTCTTAGACACAGATTCTGTCAACACAATAATCATTTGTTAAGGTTTTATTAAGATATTTCATTACATAATCATTACCACCACCTGATTGTTGCATCTGTTTTTTTTCCAGTCAATATTGTTTTATAACCTTTAACTGCATAATTGTCACATGGTATAATTCAGTTGATCACACCACTTAAAAGATAAATGGAGCAGCTATGTATTCATCAGCAGCGTATGGATACCTATTTCTCTTTGACACATTGTGAGCTCTGAGTCCAGAGTTCTCAGTGCACTTACATTATCAATATTCAATTTTAATGTATTTTTGGAAGTATTACATGCATCCTAATATTGCACCAAAATAGTTTAGCAATAAATTATTTTGAAGTTATATTAGCACAATTTTTAAATGCTTCATA